>NC_139802.1:19947113-20068430 GCF_963457635.1 Microchirus variegatus | reverse complement strand
TTTCTCTTTCTGCCTTTGACCAAAGCATCTCTGTCTCTTTCTCTCTCTCCCTAAAAGGACTGTCTCTGTTTACATTCTGGTTTACATTGTTATTTATGTGCAAAAATGTCAAAAAAGTGTAAATTATGATATAAATGTTCACTGCTCTAATCTAAACTGTGTGGCTTCTGTGTGTTTCATTCATGTTTTTTTAGATCATGGAAATATAAGCTGCATAATGACCATCATGTGACCTGATGTGGTGATAGACAAAGATCTTATTTTACTAACTCCATCTTATTGCTATAAGCTGTTTGTTTTAGTGCTGTGCAATAGGTTAACCCATGACGTCGACACTGGAGTCCGTGCACCGTTTACCAGTTAGCTCCGTTAGCTGCATTAGCTCCTTTAGCGCCGTTAGCGCGCCTACAGTCGAACTGGAGCGGTCTGTTTATTAAACGAAAAGAGCAGCACTACAAATAACCATTGTACCTGTGTACTGCATATGTGTGCCTCTGTTTTTAAAGTTTAGCGTTACTTTAGAGACTCATTTTATCGGGAGTCACAAAAACATGACCTCACGTGCGTCTTTTTCCGTCATTGACGTCAGTCGTCATGGAAACGCTAACCCGTTGACACGTTAATGTTTAACAGCACAAGTTTGTTTGTCAGCAACGTCCATCTAAAAAGATGACTTCATCAATTTATGTCACTCACCTTTACCTTTTATTAATTTCCTGGGACATAAACATACAGAGGTAAATTATCATTTTTAGTAGAAGGTGTTGAACAAAGAACACCAGTAAATTACCAGAGCAACAATATTCAAACCCTCCACAAAGTTCAGATTAAAACTGAAGGTCTGTGAAGTATACATATATGTATACATATATATGACTTTTATATATTTATATATATACATATATATGTATATATATATACATATACATATCAGGTTTAAAGACTTGCTGTCCTCAAAGAAATTAGAATTTTATCAGAAATTAAATCAGTTTATAGATTATTTGAAAGGTTGCATTCAAAAGCGTGATTCAATTTGATCTTATTTTGAAAATATAAAAACAACTCAGCATGGTCCTCCAAAAAAACTTTTATTTTACAAACGAACGGAAATGTTTGCCTGTGACATTTAAGGCTAAAATAGTTTTATTTAAGGTCAAATACTCATTAACTCTCTCCTGTGCAATCAGCTCATTCCCCTGCTGCTCACCTGTTGTGCCACGCCCACTTCTTCCCACCTGCGGCTCATTAGTTCCCCTGTATTTACGCCTGCTCACCATCATCTTTGCTAGACTTTTGTTTGTATTTATACCTCTGGATTCTTGCCTCTCTTTTTTGGATTTATTGGCCTCGTTGGACGGATTTCCTGGTGGTTTTTGACCTGACTTCTGCCTCTGTGGTGCTTCTGGGTTCTTCTCTGTGAGTAAACCTCACTCAAGTCCAACAGGCAGGTAAACTAGACTCATTTTCGTGTGCATTAGTCACTTTGTCGGTGAGCATAGGCTGATTAAAGGATAACCTTTCTCAAATTAACAAAAAAAATGATATTAAAATATTTGACTTCACAGAATCTAAATTGAGTTACTTTTTATTATTTTATGTTGATGTAAACAATAATTCTGCACTTGACCCAACCTTAATCCTTTGCCTTGAACCAAATGATGTTCTTAACATTTTAGTGATTGAACCAAATTAATAAATTGAAATTGAACCATGCCAGCTATCGCCCCATTTAAGCTAGCTAGCCACCACCAAAGCTAGCTAGCTAGCCACCACCAAAGCTAGCTAGCTAGCCACCACCAACGCTAGCTAGCTCGCCAGCTTAAATTGGGCTACTCTTTGCAATTTTGACAACACAATACAATAAAACATTATTTATCAGCAATTGCTTTGCCACTTATGATTATTTTTGGACAAAACCCACCCAGGACGTAAACGATATCCGCGATGTCAGACAGCGCGTCTTGGCTAGCATGCCGAAAGAGAGCTACGGGACTTGACATGTGCTCTGACTGACTGTGCGGTGTGCAATTCACACTCAGCTCAAACTAAAAATATTACCTGCAGGTGATGAAGAAAAACAAAAAACAAATTGCGAGAAATCAAAAACTTTGTTTTGGGTCCTTATATTTAGTTCAAACTTGATGTCTCTAAATGCAAAAAGAATGAGTGTCACTCAAATCAGTCATTTTTATCCTGTTTTAAATGGCAGTTGTTAGTTTGAACAAACAATTGCATGTTATACTTCTTTCAGTGTACACCAGGGCTATTCAATTACATTTCCAGAGGGCCAGCTTTTCAGAAGGCTGTCCAGCCAGTGGGCCGGTCAACCCCTGTACTACTATTTTGTGTTGCATGTACAGTATACGGATACAAATAGATACAAAATGTTATAAATTATTTAGCACTCATTTAGTGAAATGGCTGCTAGTTTTGTGCAAAAGAGTTAAGTAACAAAACCACCAACATTTAGGGACAACACAATTTGTGTAAAGTGCAAAAAGGTTACAGTTACAGTACCACCAACGTTTGGGTATAACAGTCACAATTGGCTCTCACAAAATTAGAGGTAACAATATAAACAACATTAAGGTGCAATGGCCACAATAGGCTATTTTTGCAGAAATATAAGTAACAGTACCAATAATAATCAGGTACAATTGCTACAGTTTGCTCTGTAGCAAAAACTTCTGGTACAAACTACAATTACAGCTGTACCAAAAAGGGACTCAAATGTGCCAGAAATAGGTGAAACTACAGGTTTATTGGCTTTTCAATAATACATTCATTATTTATGGGTTAATGGGTCCAAAGTGCTTGAAGGGCCGGTTCTGGCCCCCTGGCCTTAAGATGAATAGCCTTGGTGTACACTACATACAATATACAAAGGCGACATGAGATTTGAGGGACTGGGTTTGAGAGAGACTTCCTCTTCACCTCCACACAGATGAACCAGTCACAGAGTTAAGTGGAAGTGAATCAGTGAAGAGATTTAAGGTGTTTCTGAACACTTGGTAGCTAATTGACAACACGTGTGTGTGTGTGTGTGTGTGTGTGTGTGTGTGTGTGTGTGTGTGTGTGTGTGTGTGTGTGTGTGTGTGTGTGTGTGTGTGTGTGTGTGTGTGGAGTCACTGTCATTACAGTCACGTTTGGGTTATGAAGATGACGTCCAACAAGTATGACTTGATGGTGCGAGCACAGACTCCAATATCTGTCTTTTTCACTTCAAATATACTGATTCCCATCGTCCAGCTTTAAGCTCCCCCGCCGCCCGTCCTCCTCCCTGCAGTAAAACCAGGCTCCTTGGTGGAAAGTCATGAATCTTTATGTCCATTTCCGTGCAAATGTCAAACTTAAAGGCTGTGGCAGGAAATGGGGATGCAGCGGCGCTTGCTGTGTGTCCTTTAGACCACGTTAACCACGCTCTGTCTTTTATCCTGCGTGACAGGAGACAGGCGGACAACACGGCTCATTTTAGAGAGATGAGTTTAGACATGAGTATTTAGTGGAAACCGCTATCTGCAGCGACACCGAGTCACAAGCATCAGGTCTTAGATCACGTGGAGGTCAAAGGTGGCCAAAAATGGCATTTTAAAGCGGGTAGTTGTAATTCACAATTAATTGATCTTTTAAGACCTGTAAGTTGCTATTTAAGTGTTAATTAAAGCATAATTAACACACACGTATTATTACTTCCTATGAGAAACGTTTACATGTGCTGTGCACCACTCAACACTTGAAAAATAGACAAAAAGTAAAAAAATATTATGGTAATAGTTTGGTTCGTGACAAAGCTATTTTTAAACATTGTTAAAACTGTTTATATAATGAGTAGCAGTGCAGCCACCGTTCCAGAGGGGAGGCCGCGCTTCTAAGGGCTGGTGTGCTGATTACGTCACTTCCAGGTACCTGGCCAATCACAAGACAGTTCTGTCTTCTGGGGGTGAATCTGTGGGATTTCAGTCTGAAACAGCGCAGCTGATGAGAGCTTCAGTGAGGAGAGATTTCTATCGGCTTGTTTCCAGCAATTAGGAGGTTTTTGATCATAAAAACAAGTTCATGTATGTAAATAGACCAGGGGTCACCAACCTTTTTGAGACAGAGAGCTACCTTAACGGTAAAAAATAATATGGAGGGCTACCATATAATATTTTTTTGTTTGTTTACCATTTAAATTAAGATTAATATTATGCATTCAACTGCATACACATTAATTCCAGTGCTTACTCCTAACGATTACCAGTTTTTATAAACAATATCAAAGATATTTTACTGAGCGATCATACGGATACATGCAAGTGAGGTGAAGTGAAGTGAGCCCGCGGGCACCTTATTGGCTGCCTGCGGGCTACCAGGTGCCCGCGGGCACCACGTTGGTGACCCCTGAAATAGACTCACATATATGTGCGATATCATGGCAGATGTACAATAAATGAAACAACCCTTGTTGAGCTAAACTTTAAAAACTATAGTAATTACATCTGTGGCATGACTTCTTCTGTCTCTCCTCTGTGCTGCAAACTGAGAGGAAGTGATTAAACCCATTCCACCTCCGTGTTATTAAAAGATCGCACAGAAAGTAGCAAGTCACCGCATGAGACAGCGAGTATCAGTCCATTACCTCATCGACAGGCTCAAAAACACCCGGTGCGCGCCCACCCTTTGACTCAGCATCTTTCACTTTTGCACACTGTGCCGCTCTTTCCTGTGTGTTCCGTCTTATTATTACTATCAGGGAAACTTCTCGAGTCACCCGTTGACACGGCGAGTTCCACTGCACCTCAGCAGCAGCCATGACGCCGGGGTTTCACAGCACACCGTGGGTGGACAAACGCCCACTGCCACTGGAGGCGGGGGGAGATCCCACGGGCCCCAGATGCAAGTATCGAGACGTCAGGCCTGTCTGAGCCGAGGTGAGGCTCGTTTATCTGCCATCTGACTTCCCACGGGGCTAGATTTTAAAAAAGAAAAAAAAAAAGAAGCTTTATCTGATCTTGCATAGTCGTCCGTTTCGTGTAACAAAAGTGAGAGGCCTACCATTTTAAAGAAAAGAGACGCCCACAACCCGACGTTAAAGGAAAGCGGAATATATTCGAGGGCTTAGAAGAGAATCTTGGCGTTGTTTACAGATATCTGTCCTCCACAAAAACCCTTTCATTTTACAGCAGATTTATCGTAAGCATTAAGATAAAAAATCTCTGTCTTTGTCTCACTGACCAGAGCTTTAACTCCCCCAAAGGACTGTCTCTGTTTACATTCTGGTTTACATTGTTATTTAAGTAATGAAAATAATGATGTAAATGTTCACCGCTCTATTCTAAACTGTGTTTCATTCATTTTAGACCATGGAAATACAAGTACAGCTGCATAATTACCACCATGTGACGATGTGGTTATAGACAAAGATTGTAGACCTGTTAATACAATTGAACTCAATAGACAAAGAACCTATAAATAAATATGTATATACATAAACGTATGGAGGTAAATTATATTAATTTAGTGGATATTTTGTAACAAAGAACACCAGTAAATTACAGCAAACAGCAAAATTATATATAAAAAAATGTATATATATATGTATATGTGTATATATGTACAAATATATATTTACATATAAGTATGTATGTATATATGTACATATATGCAAGTATGTGTATATATATAAAGACATATGTATGTATATATGGGTATGTTTTTATATATCTGTATATATGTGTAAATATTTATATGTATATGTACATATATGTATGTGTGTTTGTGTATATGTACATCGGAAATGGAAACCATAAAGCTGACGGTGACAAAACCTGGCCTACAGATTCACATGTGTTTAGACAGCTCGATGCTCTGTGGTCAGTCAGATCTTTCCACAGCTGCTCGATACGATATCGTTGGGGGTTTTTTTTGCGACGACTCCACGGCGCCCCCGGCAGGCTGACATTTCTGCCGCGTCGTGTTCAGTGGTGGAGGTTCAGCAGTAAACAGACGCAGCACGGTTGGCAGCGTTTCAAAGGAAGTCTCGTGTGATTGACGCTCACACACATTCTCACACACACAAATATACAAATATATTTATTAGGACATGCGTAAACATCGTGACACAATCACAAATAAAAACCCACTCACAGTCTCATGGACCTTCCACACACACACACTGAAATCACACACACGCACACACGTTTCCATTCACAGATTAATCATTAGTCTCGGGAGACCTTGTAATTTCCCCCCGAAATGTTGTGATTTGTTTCACAATGGAACCATAAATTAAGTTGAAACCCTTTAATACACACACACACACACACACACACACACACAGAGAGGCAAACACTCTCCATTTCTTCTGGATTCCAGAGTGAAGCCACTTTTTCGGAATCCGAGTCGCGTCCTTAGCTGCACGTTTACCGTAAACATGTTGCAGGGCACTGGTCAGGCCGCGTTGACTCAGACGTGTCAACCCCCCCCCCCCCCTCCCCCTCACCCGTCTTCCCTGAAATTCACTTTTTCCCTCCCAAAGAGTCCTTGACAGGAAGTGGCAGCTGCTGTGATTGGCTCAGCGTGGACATTAGTTGCCCCATCAAACATCAACATGTCATTATCACGTTGGCTGCAGGACCTCAGAGAGAATATTCTCAACAAATGAGAGCACGATGGAGACAGTTGGGAGCCAAATGTTTCCCCAAATTAGGACCACATTTGCTATAAATCCTGATGCGGCCTGTCACCAAGAAGAGCTCTGCTTCCTCAGCTAATGGCTTCCTCTTTGTCTTCACTGGGGAGAATAAAGATGTTGGACAAGTTTTTCTTTCCTCCTTTCTCCTTTTAAACCCGGACCCCCCCCCCCCCCCCCTGTATTTTTAGCCACGTTAGCTGCGCCAATACAGAAATATCTCATCTTTTTTAAAGAGTCATGGTCCTCCAAAGAATAAATCCTAACGACGGCGGTATCTCTGGCAGAATTTCCATAAAACTGAGTACAAATACAGAATGTATTCGTGACATCCTCTGGATTTTTATGTCCTAACTCTCCCTGAGCCAGAGGAAAACGAGGCTTTGAATTCAGTTTTATTTTTTCCAAGTGTGACAGACTGTACTGGACCAGACCCAGAACCATTGCTTTCTGAGCCTGATTCAAACCCACAATGATCCCCCCAAAAAATAACTTCTGTGTGTTACCCTGCCTGTGACAAGCAGCTGGTTATTGCTCAAATATGACTACAAAAACAGCAAATATACAATAGATATGAAGTAAAGACATGTTGAGTTATTTGCATGATTAAAGACTCAGCAACTGTGAATAAAATCTGGCCTGGAACCAAAATGCAATTTCAAAATATGTGTAAAAACCTGACCTGGCAACAACAGACAGGTGTTCACTGTAGTCTTTGATGCTCTTATAACTTCTGTTTATTTATGACAATTTTTTTCTTGTATTTGACTTAATGCAAGGCTTTAGAGAATATTTCAAAGCGCTATATATTCTTCTTATTATGAATTTGAATTTGAAGGTTTGAAGGTCTTCGTGCCGTACATTATATTATGATTATATAAGTGTAAAATGAATTTAAAGAGCTTCACTTTTAATCAACCAATTCAAATTCATCAATATCAATAATCAATTCAAGATGTTTGCAGCGACTGCCGTGCTACTACAATAAGCATGTAGTGCATGTTGAGGTGTTGTGCAGAAAAATGAATGTGGATGTATATGATTTTGGGTTGCCAGGGCGATCGGCCCATGGGGTGATATGATGTTAGGAGTTAGGAAGAGGTTTGTTGCTCTGAAAATGACCAGGTGTGAAACATAAGAGCATTTACTGCACAATTTGTAGGGGGGGGGGGGGGGGTCATGGGTTACCACATCATACATCCATGTGTGTGTGTGTGTGTGTGTGTGTGTGTGTGTGTGTGTGTGTGTGTGTGTGTGTGTGTGTGTGTGTGTGTGTGTGTGTGTGTGTGTGTGTGTGTGTGTGTGAGAGAGAGAGATGAAGTGAGGACCATGTCCTCCTATATAAGACAGGAAACGTGTGTGTAATAGTCCATATACTGCTTTATAACATATGGCTCATAAAACTGCAAGAAGCCAAGTCGACACATATGAATCGTACTCAGTCGTGCATGGATATTATTAAAAACATACCCCGACATATATATATATATATACACAGTACATGAGAAATGAAATGGTTCCATCCACACACACACACACACACACTCCTGTTTTTGTCATCTCAAATCAGCCGACGATGATGATGATGATGATGACGATGATGATGATGCAAACAAGGAAAGCAAAATATCAGATGGTCCATCTTCACTGACGAGAGAATCCAGTCAACATGGAATCTTTTTTTTTTTTTTTTTACTCAACCGTCATAATGAAACTATTACACAGGATGACAGCAAATAACATTGTTATTGTCAAACCTTTTACTGTGCAAGTGTAACAAGTGTAGTTTTATGCGGTGAAGAATTAGCAACGCGATGGATCTGTTTGGAGGCAATAACTGTAATAACTGACCCTGTTACACACGTTATTTTCGCAGATGTCTGAATTTCTAACACTTTGGGAAAACGGACCTCTGTCCAAATGTCCAAATCCAACAGTTGTCAGCAGTATTGTCTCACAGCAAGGCCATCCCAGGTCCAAACGCTGGTCCATCCCAGGTCCAAACGCTGGTCCATCCCAGGTCCAAATGCGACATTAGTTCACCCTTAAACAAACAGCGAAGATCTGATACTATGCTTGAATTAGATCATTTCAAGAGAAAAAAAAACTGTGTAACTGATGTACAGTTTCTTTTTTTATACGTTTTTTAAATGAAACCCTTCTTGTAGAAATATTGAGACTAACATATAACATAAATACTTCCCGTGTTTTATTGAAGCTATCATCCTTGCTGTGTAGTTTGCATGTCAGACATAGTCCAAAGTAGCATACTGAATTAGAGTGTCACCCTTTGCCATTGAACCTTAGATGGAACTCTATCCATTATCCAATTTAAAAGAATACACTTTCAAGCACCGAAAGCAAGTGTTTGAAGTACAGTTTCAGTCATATAACACATTAATGTTCAAGAGGCCAAGAACAAGTTTTGAGGATTAGTATGTTTTACATTAGTTTTGCCTTTGAAAATCATAAAATATACATTTAATTACTCTGTGGTCAACTAAATAACAGGACTCTGCAAATCCTTCCGTGCTGCAAAAAAAGAGTGCTTTTTATTTTGAAACAGGAGCATGAACCTGCTGTGTGTGACATTTGCGACATATAGAGACACTGAAACTGTAAAGAAAAAATCATTTTTATTGTAACGTTTTTCCTGCGAGGCTGCTTCTGTTCTGAGGAACGTCAGATGGACAGATAATCAGATGGATGGAGAAGCCTAAAAAGAAAAAAAATACATCTTTGTCTCGGATGCTTAATGAAAATCACCTGCTCGTTCAATCACAGTCAATGTAATCTGAATTGTTGGAGCAGGATTCACACCAGGAGTCCCTGTCTGAGATTTCTGAACGACACGCCGCAGACTGCATGTCTTCATGTTTTCAGTTAATTCTCTGTCTAACAAACACACGTCCTGGTTTCCCGGCCTAACGATGTGCTTTCGTCTGGCAGACACACATTCACATGTGTGTCGAGGATGACTGGAGGTGATTCAGCAGAAAGCTCTCATCGCCGCCCCATCCTGAATCTTCACACATGTGGAGGCTCGCTCTCCTCCTCTTCATCTTCAAAACCGCAGCAGCCGCCATCGCTTCCTGCGACGCGTCGTCCCACATGTTGTAAGCATCAGCGCGGCTGTTGCTGCCGGTCGCCATTTTTATGTCACAGAGGAAATGTTTTATATGTTTACTGGAACACATGAAGGGACGTCTGTGCCTGTGATGGGGGTAAAGTCGGGGGATAGTTGACTAATCCTCATTTAATTGGAACTTACAATAATCGCCAATAATCACTTCTTATGGACACATGTTATTGTTTTACAGAAACCAAGTTCCTATAAGTGGCATTAATGGGGTCTGTCATGGCAGCCTTTTTGAAAAGTCACAGGGGTAAATAATCAAATTAACAATGGCTGAGTTCTATTTAGCTTCAGTTTCTGTTAGGCTGCGCTCACACTGGACATGACGCGACTATATATGTATGTATGTACTGTATATATATATATACATATATATGTATATTCGTTTTGACTGGTCGTGTATGTATGTGTGTGTATATATTACACACAGACAACTTTTCTATATTTACAGGCCTAAAAAACTAGTAGTAGTAAATTTCTGCCTGCTTCTGTCCAAAATGGTTATGTGACACAATCTTTCTTCTGATTTTCAAACCATTGTTTACGACGGAATATTAGGGCAAACCTGAAGGGAAAAAATGGTTTAATCTTTCAAAAATAAAGCTGTAATACGATGTGAATAAAGCCATAATTATTAGCAGCCACCTGCTGTTGTTATTTAATAATAACAATCATACATTTTATTAAATAATGACTAAAAAAAACCTCATAATATAACTTAATATAATGTCACCTTTTGTAGTATTTCAACTTTATTCTCAAAAGATAAATCTTCAGATTAATCCATCATATTTGTATTCCTTTGTGTTGATCATTTAAGAATCTAAAATGATCTGTAAAAACCTGATTGGAATCACATACAGAAAACCACCTCTGTATGTGGTTTGAGTCAGCTTTGGGAAAATCAGATCTCCTGTGTATTAGCTGTTCAGACTGCAAAACACAATACAACACAATCTTGATTTGCTTAAAAGTCTGCCTTTCACTGCCCTGAACAGAGAGAAGATCATAATATGGTCAGTCACACCTGAGCTTTTCCTGCTGAAACATCAAAATGGCTGCTTGATTAATTCAGGTGGCAAACTTTGTGAGGAGGGGGCGGAGTCAGGTCATTAGGGAGATTCAGCTCACCTGTGTGATAGTCACTCTGCTGCAGGCTTTTGTTTGGGTGGGTTTACGTTGAGCTCCATGAATCAGCCTTTTAAGCAAATGTGCAACTTTTTCCAAATCTGGTTTTCTCTTTAATTAAACCACACATTACCCTGATGTTGAACATTAAACACTGAAAATATCCTGAGAAAAACTTAATGCAGGTGCTCGCACTTGTATAAAAGTAGATTTTTATTTATTTTTTTGCAATATCTGTTGCATTTCAACTGATCGCTCCTGCGTTTCTTATCCAAACACTGCCAAAGCACTGCATTCACTGATGTCCTCAGTAAGTCTAGTAAGTTTGAAGCCTGTGAACCAAACATTGAAGGCAAGGGCCTTGTGCTACAGAGGCAGCCATCGTGTGCTGCTGTTGTTGTTTCTACAGCAGCTCAAACAGACAAAACCAGCCTGAGAGTACATGTTTCATTTTGAGGGGAGGAGTCCTCTGTTTGTAACAATTAGCAGTCTCACCACTAGATGTCACTGTTTTTCACACACCGGACCTTTTTTTTTTTCTTTTTTTTTTTTAAATCATCGACACTGCTCCTCCAGTCACACTTTCCCGGTTGATAGATGCAGTAATTGACAGGAGTCTGACCTGAGATCTGCGGGCATGATCGTGATTACATGAGTCAACAAGAAAACACTGAGCCACAGACGTGCAATAAAACAGCTGACAGTCTGTGCAGATGAAAACAGAGCTGTTTTCATGTGTATGATGTCATGAAGCTTTTTTAGGAACTTTTCTGGCATAATCACTGACCTTACCAGGACCAGGAGTCCTCATCGAGACCAAAGCCTGGTCTTAGAGAGACAGAGCCCCACTTAAACTCATTGAACTGGTTAAAGGTGCATTATGTAATAAATCTAAAGCAACTGGCCATAAAATCCTCCTAATATGTCACAGAGACTCAGGAATAATGTTCATATAACAAACTGAACTCACCAACAACAACAGTACAGCCAAAATATTTGCATTAAAATAATCTTTTGTGGACCGAAAATGTATGTTTTTGTTTTGAAATCATGTTTTGGCATGTGGCGCCACCTACCGCCGTCTACCAATCATTGCCGAGCAACCACGGCTTGCGTCTGAGCTACAATGGCGGAGAAAAGGAAACCTAAAAGACCTCTGTATTTTGAATTTGACCGTTTTTACTAACATATGGTGCCAAGTGATACAATTTGAATAGTGGTTGTGGTTAGCGTTAGACATTAACTGGTTATGGTTAACGTTTGGGAACAATGCTTTTTTTTTTTTGTCATAAGAACGAGAAAACCTAAATATTTTACCAATCTTTCAAAAAACATTTAATTTTCCTTTTTATACCCAGATTTTAGCATTATTTTTTTTTTGTAAAACAGTACATTTGACAATTTATGGGAAAAAAAACATTATATTTTAGCGTTAAAAATATAATATATATTTTTAAGCTCTTATGCTTGCGTTTTGTGATATAAAAATTATACTTTAAATTATTATTTAAAGGTGAAGTAAGTAGTTTATAGTGCCATCTAGAGGAGAGGCTGAAATTTACAACAAAGACCTGCTGCTCTGCTCACCCCCTCCCTTCCCTGAGCGCTACGGTATCCGCAGCTGGTCAAATGTCGTCCTCATTGTCTTTCTCCGTGTCAGCAGATGAGGTTCGTGAGGCGAGGGAGAGGGCGAGCTACCGCGGCCGTAGCAGACGAAGCGGAGAGAGAGGAGGCGGGACTTCTGCTACAAGTAAAGAGACGCTTGTTTTGTTCTCTCGCGTTTGTCCTTACAGGCTCCGGTAGAAACATGGCGTCTCGCTGCTAACAGTGGCTATGCAACCGCGGTCCGCGGTCATGTTATTTTACATGACTTTTTGAAACACTACGAAAATGAAACAAAAACTATTATACAGCGACTAGACAATGCAGGAGCACATAATGTGTATAAAAAAGTGGATTTTGGGTTATATAAACCCATAAATACTACATATTGTACCTTTAAAATTAATTAATTCATTAAATCGTTTTTCTTCTTTTTATGTATATAATTGACCTTTTTTCAGCTGTAAGTCTTTTTTAGATTTCCCCACCTGTACGATCGCGTCCAGAAATAACTTGTTAAATTGGACAAATTGAAATAAATCTATGAGAAGTGAATGTGTGAGCCGATAATGATAATGCAGTTTATTGAAGAAAATTTGCAGTTTATTCAAATGTGTGTACTTCACGATTCAGATTGACCCGTCCACACTTTAAAATACTGGTACGTCATGGAGACGACTTCCAAAAATAGAATTGTGACAAAAACATAATGTAAAGTTGTTAAAGGATTCCAGTACTTGTGCTTTCTTTTGACTCACACACACACACACACACACACACACACACACACACACGGCCAGATCTGAGTCACATCGATGGGTCGGAAAAAAAAAATAATGTGATGAAACGACATTTATTTGTGTTATCGAAGCATTAAACCTGCCTCGTTCATGCAGACGGGAACACAGAAGAATTAGAGCTGATTCTGTGCAGCTTCTTGAAGCTCAACATCTGCATCCAGAAGAGTTCAAGCTCATACTGTGAAGTTACATTAAGTGTGTTCACTAAAAACCTCCACTGTCCACAGACGTCTGACCGTGTGTGTGTGAGTGTGTGAGAGAGAGGGGAAGTAGCGTGGTTTAAGGGCTTTTATTACAGAGGGGAAAGTTTTTCTTTGATAGTCGGCAGGAGAGGAAAGAGAGAGGGGGACTGACTGCCCTTTTTTACTGTAAGAAAATGAAGGGAATGAGAAAGAAAAAGGGGGGACAACAGACGGTTAATGTGTCATCCGATTGTGTGTGTGTGTGTGTGTGTGTGTGTGTGTGTGTGTGTGTGTGTGTGTGTGTGTGTGGTGTGTGTGTGTGTGTGTGTGTGTGTGTGTGGGAGAGAGAGAGGAGCAAGAAAGAGACGAAGGGGAGTGAACTGTGTCCTTTTGAATCATCACAGACTTCAAAGACTGTCGCTCTTGTTAAAAATGGACGTTCATCCCTCCATCTTCTGAGAGAACCACAGAGGATGTGTATGTGTGTGTGTGTATGTGTGTGACTATTCCTGGCAGTGACACAAACATACACACACACACACTGCTCCGCTGGTTGTTTGCTGTTTTTTGCCGCAGGAAACTGGACATATATTTTTTTCCTCTATTTTAAAAATGTAATTTACGCCACCAAATACCTCTTCTTTATTTAGAAATGATCCAGTCGTACGTTCATTTTAAGACACAATTCTTCGCCCTTTTGTGCAAATCTCCTGAAGATTCCTATCAAAGTGAACACAAAATTGGCATTGATTAAAAAAAAAACTCCAAACTCCTCCTCCATATGAATGTTATTATTATTGCTGCTGCACTTGATTTCTTTCTCTTTCAACGCCGCACCGACGGACAATTAACCACTGCAGCGTTTCATTAAGGAATGACATCATGATGAGGTCAGAGCGCGATGCCGTACGGTCATCACGTAGTCACGCTTTAATTTTTCGAACAATTACAGATCCAATCTACAGCATATTTATATCAAACGACCAGTGGTCGTCATCGAAATGATGTGGAACAGTGGGTTTGACTTAGCGCAGCGTCACGGTGTGTTTAAAAAAAAAGGCCTGAATGTGACCTGGATACAGTGTGTGTGTGTTTTCTTGTAGTTGCAGCATACTGAGGACCAGTGAGGGTTTTCAACCAACAAAACGAGGTCATTTTACGAATTGTGGACATTTTGGCTGGTCCTCACTTTTTTTTATTGAAATCACTTCCTTAGGTTTTAAAACATGCTATATTCTGTTAAAAACAGAGGTCCTCAATTTGGTACAAAAACCCGTTTTCCAGCCCTGGTGTTTCACACACTTTTTGCTCTGTGGCTCCACTTGCAGACATTTTATGGTACTGCACCCAGTAGTTCTTTATAGATGTCGTCCATGAAGCAGATATTTGTAATTGTGTTGATTTATAAAGTGGAAATGCTGGTCCTGACTTTGTACCCGGTCCTCCGTATGCAGCAAGTACAAGAACAAGTACAAGTGTGTGTGTGCGCGCTCTGTTTCTACATGTAAACAAGTGAGTGCAGATAAAGTAGTTTGGTTAGAGGAGTGAACACACACTCGTCAACACTCTTTCACACTTTTGTGGCATGTTGTCATTTTTACTTCACACACACACTCTGTCCTAGCCTCTGCTTTGTGTGTGTGTGTTGTGTGTGCAGATTTACAGGGAACAAACACGCTCATGACTTCCTCTTCATCACTAATTACTCTCATCTGTTGATCTTCTAGATCTGTGCTCTGATAAAAAGCTGAGCACTGTAACCCCCCAGGACTCTCTCTCTCTCTTGGGTGGAAACAGACGGGACAGTCGGGGACTGTAGGGCATATTTTGTGGTCGAAACTGATGGTAAAAGTGTGTGTTTCGCGGAATCAGTCAGACACCAGTGGTCCGGTAAATGTGTCCGTCCACAAACAAAGGACTGTTTACAGTTGCTATGGAGACGCACGCAAACTTTGGCTTTTTATCTCATATTCGCAATCGTCGAGTATTTGAAAAGTTTACGAGGAATGTGGATTATTGTTTTATTTAGAAGTCTTCGTCTCAGAATTGGTGACATCAAATGACCTTTCAGACCCTTGACTTATTACACATAAAAGACAATATAAGAGCATCTCGTCTGTCCAGGAGGGGACCTAATTAATTACATCACAATATAGCAATATCAGAATTTCAAAATAAAAGTGTTTGTTTTGATATGGAGTTCACACACACACACACACGCACACACACACACTTGCCCTAGCCTCTAGTGTCAAGTGTCAAACCCTAATCTAATCCACAACGTGTCATCATCGATGCATATTGACAGGGATGAGGCTCATCTGTGGATATCAATTGATGTAATATTTTACCACCTTCAAAAGAAGTGAAAGTGTCTGATGTGTTGTTTTTTTTCTTTTTTAAACCCACTCAGCTTTCATCCCCAATGGTGATTTCACTTTATTCATCTCTCTCTCTGTCTGTCTGTCTGTCTGTCTGTCTTCCTCTTATGTGTTTTACTGCTGGCACTCACCCTCCCTCTCTCTCTTCATCTCTCCTGGTTAATTATCTGTTGGCATTCCACACTCTGCTAATGAGACCACTAAACTGTCCTGTCAGACAGGCCTCAGGCTGCTCCGTCACTCCCTGTGTGTGTGTGTGTGTGTGTGTGTGTGTGTGTGTGTGTGTGTGTGTGTGTGTGTGTGTGTGTGTGTGTGTGTGTGTGTGTGTGTGTGTGTGTGTGTGTGTGTGTGTGTTTGAGCACCGCGGAATTGAACTGTACAATGTAAAGTGTGTGTGTGTAAGAAGACAGTCACTGGAATTCTTCCTGCCTTTTCTCACTCACACACACTCGTCGTCTCTTGCCGTTCAGCCAGTTTACTAATTCAAAAAGTGTGTGTGTGTGTGTGCATTGTGCAAGTGATGTCACACATCATGTCATCACATCGGGCTTTCTCACCCTGCTAATGCCGCCGCCAAGCATGATGGGACGGCAAGGTTTTATGGTGTTGAGTCAAGACCCTGACCTTGGCGTGGGGTAAAGAATGTGTTTGTTTGTGTGTGTGTGTGTGCTGCATTTAAATGTACACACACTGTATTACACAGCTCTAGACGCAGTGATGAAGTGTCTGCCTCGCTGACACACACACTTTTATGGGATTTCCCAGACCCCACTGCTCAACCCCCTCCCCATACTGTACACTACACTGTATTCCTTGTGTTGTGGGGACCTAAATCTGTTTACACGGCCTCATTATGGGGATTTGTCTTCCTTATAGCAAGTAAATCAAGTAAGTTTTAAGGTGAAACCGTGTTTTAAAGTTAGCCTGAGGTCAGGGTTAGGATTAGGACAGTAGTATGGTAACGGTTCGAGTAAGTCAATGCAATGTCCTCTGAAGTCATGGAAACCTGTGTGTTTATAATAGAATGGGCCAGTGATGTTTTTGAATGGTAAATTATTAGCAGATTTACATTGACTTATTTTTGTGTGTCTGTGTGAGTGAGTGAGACATTCATCAGTATCCACATTTAATATGTGAGTTTCCTTGGACACCAATAATCCCGTTTTCCAGACCTAATTCAGATTATGACTTGCTTCTAGAATATTTTATTCATGATTTCTGATGTCTGATTATGACTCACGCCTACATGTCCATGACTGAAAACTCCACTAGAACGTCATAATCTGATTACACAGATTACAGTGTCAGACATCAGAATATGCCATGCCTCAATCTGATTGTTGCTTGGACAAGTATGAGCTTACTCAGGTTCAGGGGACCAGGAAATATAGCATCAGACTCTTGGAAATGTAGAGAGACGGGGTGAAGGGCTAACGAGCACTTCTAACGTTAGCGTCATAAAGCAAGCAATGGTTAGCAAGAGGTTGAGCAACGATTATCACAACAAAACTACTTTCAGTAGTAGCATTGACTTTTTTGTTTGGGGTTTAATTGGCAGCAAAAACATGACTCCGCTGCTTCAATGACCACACGTCACAGTATTGAAGCTGTTTCCTAATTTGTAGGGCTGCATTTCAACCACTACCCCTTGTAACTCAGGTTCAAGGGCAAAACGGGACATGGATTTGGACCGAATTCTCCCTCAGACCACTTGATTTACATTATGATGAAAGACTATTATGGATTAATTGATAAATAAGAACAAATATGTTGCCTACCCCAGCTTAAGATCAGTTTAAACCTCATAATAGGCATTATTTTTAGTGCTATGCAATATGTTAATGCACTAATGCATGGCACGTTTCCATGACGACTGTTCGGTAAACGATTCGCCTCATGTTTACATGCTTCGACACCGGAGTCCAGGCACCGTTTACCAGTTAGCTCTGTTAGCTGCATTAGCTCCTTTTAGCCCGTTAGCGCCCCTACAGTTGAACTGGAGCGGTCGGTTTATTAAACGAAAAGAGCAGCGCTACAAATAACCAGTTGTACTGTGTATGTGTGCCTCTGTTTTACTCATTTTAACAATCCGGAGTCACGTAAACATGACGTCACACGTGCCTTTTTCCGGTCAGTCGTCATGGAAAGCGCCGTGCGTTAACGTCTGTTAAACGCTGTTGACATTTGACAGCACTAGTTATTTTACTAGAATTAGCTTCACTCTTCTCTGTTCCCACTTCCGAGAAAAAATTGATTCTTATTTATGTTCACTGAATTTTTTTTTTTACATGTCTTTTGTAAACATGCGTGTTAAAAGTTGGGTCATCTAAACCGGGAAGCCGTCAACCAATGTTAGTGCAGACTCATCCGTGTCCAACATAAAAATTCAAAGCGTTTATACGACATGTCGCACAACAGCCTGCAGACTCGCCGCTTAGCGATGTCTCATTACACATGAGCAGAGTTCTTAAAATGAAGCAAAACCAGATGCTCAATTACATTTTTGGCAGCGGACAAAGAGGCTCGAGCCAAACCTGACAAAAACAGACAGTAAAACCTACTTCATTGTGTTGTAGTGATGAAGAGAAATCGACACCTGCTATTGAAAACATGTGTCAGGCTTTTTGTTCTCTCCCCTTTCTTTCGCATGATAAACAATTTATTCAGTAATTGTGATGATGAATGTTGCCACGTAAACATCTCACGTGTTTGTCTAATGCAGAGAGCTGGAATAAAAGCCAATCGTTACCTAGACCAAGGAGCTAAGTAGATTTTGCTAAGAACTCACTGATGACGTCACAGAAAATGATCATATTTTCAAGAAATTATTATCCCTTTGTGCAATGCTATACAAACATAATTTGTGTATGCTACCATCAGACTTAGGTTTCCTCCGGATTACAGATATGGCAGCAATTTTAAGTAGTCATATTATACCCTATTTCTCCAAGTGAACCTAGTTCCCTGGTGTCCTAATGAACATGTCTGTGACATGCTTTGGTCAAAATACCTTAAGGATGAAGCACCACAGCAGTTCAATCACTCTGCCAAAACAGCCCTGTTTAGAACGCTCTCTTTTGAGTGCCTGTCTCTTTAAATGCAAATGAGACACAGGAAACTACGTCAGTGTCACTGAGACTCTGGCAGCTAACAGCAGTTAGCATTCGGAAAAGCCATCATTATTGCGGTCATATATAAAATGTATCCACTGGACACGTAAATCCTCTGAGGCTAGAAGTTTGTGTAGAACTCTGTGCTGCACTGTGCAGCCAAGAATAGAACACATTGCTGAATTCCGCTCTTCCGGATACTATCGCCCTCGACCTGCACTCTCGCGTTTTTTAGGGACAAAGCAGAGCTCCACGAGACAACAATTCCAGGAATGTATCAGTCTGACGTCAGAAACCCTGCGGACGTCAACATTGTGCGTTTTATCTCCTGTACTCTGACTGAGGCCTCCAGAGTCCCAAATATAAGTATTAAAATGATTAAAAAGTATATTTTGCATGACGTTCATCCACAGGATCAATCCAGGTTTGACTGAGGCCCGCGCTCTCAGAATGCTCTTGTTTCATTTCATTTAAAATGCATCAAACGACTCACTGGTGCACCTGTCCATTGCTCTGGTTCCTGTTCTGAGTTTGAACAATCGTTTTTGAAAAATAATATGTAATTTTCATACGGCTAATAACCGTCTTAGAAAACACCACTGCCAACTGTTTTTATTCCGGTTGCAGAATCCCGTCACTCAGTGAGGACCAAGTAAATACTTAAGGACACAATTAAACTTTATTTAAAACATGAAACTAATATGTTGTATGTAGGTGATTATTTTTTCTTCTTACAAGCGAAGATGAAAAATGGAAGGAGAAAAAAAAAACAACAACAACCAGATCATGCTCGTTTCCAATAATGCATAATTAGACGTTAACTCTAAACAGTGCTGATGATCAGTGATGGGTTTCAGTTCAAAACCAACTGTGTGTGTGTGTGTGTGTGTGTGTGTGTGTGTGTGTGTGTGTGTGTGTGTGTGTGTGTGTGTGTGTGTGTGTGTGTGTGTGTGTGTGTGTGTGTGTGTGTGTGTGTGTGTGTGTGTGTGTGTCCTCAGATCTCAAACTACTCATATTTTTCTTTACACAAACTCATTTGGTCAAATATAAAACAAGAGATTTTATATTATTTTTATGAAGCCGACAGAAAATTCCCTCATAATTTTTTTCCAGGCTCTGATGTAAACTCTGATGTAAAGTATATAAAAAAAGAACGTGTGAAGTAACTAAGGCAGCTTCGACAGGACAGGACAGGACAGGACAGGGCACACCTATCCCCAAACTAACCCTTTGTCTTGGACAAGTCTGGGAGACAAGGATGGAGAGAAGACGGGCTGCGTTCACCTCCTCCCGTCCCATGAAGATATTTGTTGATATTTGTAGACGAACAGAGAAAGATGCGAGACAGCAGAGTAGAAAAACTAAAGGTTTGTCTCTTCACTTCCAAGAAATTGTCTCTTCTTTTTAGAAGCAGAGGAGGAAGAGATCTTTGCACCGTCACCTCCTGCAATCAGGTTTTCTGTGTGGAGTAGTAGTAGTAGTAGTAGTAGTAGTAATAGTGGTGGTGGTAGTAGGAGTAGAAATAGAAATAAACAGGATGGTGAAGGAGGTTTGGGGAGGACCTACTTCGCATCCTTTTCTTTTCATTCTCATCTCAACAAAGAGTCTGTTAGCTCAAAGCTTCCACCGTTACGCAAAAACAGCTTCCTGGGCGCATCCCAGCGGCCGCAGTACAGTGACAGCGGTGGCCTCAGTCGTGGCCTCAGTCAGTGGGGACGGGGATAACGCAGATGTGCAGGAAGTTGTCGGGGTGACTGAGGTGTTCGCTGAGCCACTGAAGAGGAGTCTCCAGCAGCGGCTCGATGCCATGGATCACAGCCTGGTTACGCTTCTGCTCACCTGCAGAGAGACAGAGAAAGACAGGAAATAACTACAGATTATTGAAACAATTATTATCCGATTACTAAATAAATCGTCAATCGAATAATCGGTTTGAAGCTTTTTTGGCTTTCGGAGCCTCAGTGACGCTGACTCAGTGGAACTTGTTAAACAGACAGCTCCAGCGTACCTGTGTACTGCGTATGTGTGCCTCTGTTTTTAAAGTTTGGCGTTCCTGAGACTTATTTTAACAATCGGGAGTCACATAAACTTGACGTGTCATAGAAACATGTCATGCATTAATGCCTTTAAACGCCGTTGATGCGTTAACGTTTGACAGCACTATTTTTCATGATTAAAACAAGATTTCTGATTGTTTTAGCTTCTTAAATGTGAATATTTTCTTTGCTCCACATAACAGAGAAATCATTAAAATTTGGTTTGTGAACAAAAACAAGACATTCGAGAACATCATCATTTCCAGTTTTGACAAACACATCAACACACAATTAACCTTTTCTGACATTTTATGGACCAAAATAATTGACAGATTAACCGATTACAAAAATAATCGATATTTGCAGCTCTACAACAAATGTTTAAATAATCTCCCAAAACCCCAATGTTCACGGCGGTCACTTATTCCAAAAATGCAAATATTACACACACAATATTACACTATTCCTGCAAAGATATTTACTTCACCTGCACACCCATAAACATTGCAACAATACTTATCATTAACCTCACTATTAGCGTTTCCTGTGCTTTGGTGTTGCAATTGTCCTCCACTTACACAGCAAAAGACTTATTTTCTTTTTGATGGATTGAAAGTGAACCTATGCCGTCTGCTGGGCCAAGTGGCAATTACTTCAGGTGGTCTAATGCGCAAACAGGTTTTCATGGTTCAAGTTTGAACTCCCACAGCCCCAGGATTCGAATTTCAGATCAAAAGTGATAGGCCTAATTTTAATAAAATGGACTTAACAAAGCCTTCTTGAATGAACATATACACACTACACTATCTTTCAAAAGTCTGGGTTCATTTAGAAATGTCCTTATTTTTGAGGGAAAAGCACTTTTTTCCAATGAATATAACATTAAATGAATCAGATATAAACTCTATACATTGTTAATGTGGTAAACGACTATTCTAGCTGCAAATGGTTTTTAATAGAATATGTACATAGGTGTATGGAGGCCGATTTCCAGTGTTCTAATGGTCCATTGTGTTTGCTAATGGTGTTAGAAGGCTATTGGATGATGGAACACCCTTGAAAACCCTTGTGCAATGATGTTAGCACAGCTGAAAACAGTTTTGCTGGTTCTTTGACGAAAGGGCAAAATAAATATTTTGAATAGAAATCATTATTTCTAATCTTGTCGATGTCTTGACTATATTTTCTATTCATTCCGCAACTCTTTTGATGACTAAAAGTGTGACTTTTAATGGAAAACACAACAAAAATTATATAGGTGACCCAAAACTTTTTCAACGGTAGTTCAAGAAGCAGAAAATGGAAGATAAAAACAGATTCCCCTCTTCGGGGAAGAGGACATAAGAGAAAACAAGGGAGTACAAAAATTGAAAAGACAAAAACACAGAGGCCGATGATGAAAAGGAGGAATGTGCTGAAAAATAAGAGTGAGTGTTGGAGACACGGATGAGATGAGTATGTTTAAAAACAGCAGAGAGAACAAAAGAAAAAGAGAGTGAGGAGGAAAATCAGTGGAAGATGTGGTAAAGAAAACAAAGTCAGAAAAAAAACTGATGAAGAGAAGGAAAAAAAAAACAATGGTGGAGAAAAAGAGAAGAAAATCTGAGGTGAGAGAGACCACATCAGAGAATCGTGTGATACCACGGGTGTGGTGGGTGAGCGAGAGTGAAGAGAGAAAGTATGTGTTCAACTCTGAAGTGACAGTTGATTATTTAAGCGTTTTGTCGTTGAGAGGATTCGAATTTCACCCTCTCACTCTGACGCTTCACAGTTTCACTCTTTCTCTCTCTGACCTGATGGCCCCTTCAGTTTGAGCCCGTTGACAAAAGGTTGTGACCACAAATCATCCGTTAATACATGCAGTGACTTTGGGTCATGTGAGTGTCAGCAGGTTTCTGATTTGAATTGGTTTTTTTTAATGACATAACCATGAATGTGATTATCGTTTTTAGGATAACTTTTCTCTTTTTGACTTTACCTGTCTGTCACACGAAACATGGATATAAAATGGTTTAAACATAGACACCAATACTGCCAGATGAAAGAAAACTAGGTGGAACAGCACCTATTAAATGCTGGAAAGTCTCTTTGCACAAAAGCGAAACTTGGCTGCAAACAGCACAGATTATGAACTCCCCACGACAGAACTCTCTTCTCTCTCCCTTTGAGCAGTTAACTAAAGCGATCAGTTCATCTGATGCATCTGTTATTCCCTTAATTACAGCACTAAAGGTCTTCTACACAAAGATTGAGACCACGGAGTGAAAACAATGAAAAGTGCGCTCTTGAGACTCTGTCAACACGTTTTACTAAGATCTACTCTGATCCCCTGTATTTCATCACGACTGTACTCGATCCTCGTCATTAAGATCATTATGCATGTGTCATATATGGACGTGTGGATATAACTCCGCATAGAGAAATTATCCATTCTGCGTTGGATCACATGGTTTTACATGCCATTTTGTATACATTATACAATCAACACTATGTGGGCAGGCTAAGTGAAGTTTGTCCATATCTACACGGTAAATTAAGAAATGGTAAAGTAAAGTAATAAGTAGTTATGTTACTTTTCAAATCCAGTAACTAGTAAAGTAGTCTCATTACAATTTACAGCAGTAACTAGTAACTAATTACTTTTTTTGAGTAACTACCCCAACACTGCCTCTTGACTATTTTCAATCCGATAAAACAGTTTAAAATGTCAAAATAAAAGAAATGATGACATGACAATTTCAAGACGATCACGTAAATAGGAAACCACACATTTTTTATTGTAGACTATGAGTCTACTCTTTGCATGTAACCCACAAAAAAGCTGGGACAGTTTAATGAATGTAGCTGATTGTGCAGCATTGAAAGGTCACAGAGTGGTCCTGTTGCACATATATGTTAGTTATGGAGGTCTACTTACATATATTAAATTGTTTTTATGGTCAAAAACCTCCTAGTTGCTGTAAACTAGCCGATTGAAATCCTCTTTTCTGACAGTGTTTTTCAGCCGCGATGTTTCAGAGTGAACTTTCACCCCCAGAAGACAGAGTCTTGTGATTGGCCAGTACTATCCAGCAAATCCGTTCTCAGAAGCGCAGCGCCACCCTCTGGAATGGCGGATGCACTGCTCCTCATTATCAAAACATTGTTTTAACAGTGTTTAAAAATAGCTTCTTCACGACTCCCCGCCGCAGTCCAATTTATGACTTTAAACCGGAGTCAGACCCAGAGTCAGAAGACACTGTCGCTCGTGAAACACCTCCACAACGGACGTTATTCTTCTTCTGCGGTTCAATGTACGCAACCGGATGTGCCCGGACTACCGCCCTGAGCAGGACGATCGGCTGTTCAGGAGAACCGCTGCTTACGTAACTATTACGGGATTTTCAGTGATCTCGTTGAGCCCCGAGATTACAATAAAACACATCGTTCTCAGCAATGGCTGAACTGTTTGTTTCGAACCGTCAGGCTTCATAAACAAGGTAATGACGCAGATACACACCAAAAAAAACAGCGATAATAGGAACTTCCGGTCTAGTTCCGCTTTAAAGATCTGAATAAGATTTAATGAAGCCTTGGATGGATTACTTTTTATGCAGCAAATAAGCTTTTTTAGCCCCTATCCCAATGTGATCTTTTTACTATTATTTCCCAATATAACAGTAACACATTTAATCAAATGTATCACTTTCAGTAAAATAAGTAATATTTCTGATGCAAGTTTACACAAGTCTACTTGTAGAGGAAGAGGGAGGGCGGGGTTGCAGCTAAACCACCACTTGATTAATGTGAAATTTTTTTGCTGAACAGTGGTTTGATACAAACTTCCGTTAGAGCCATGTTCGCCTGCTTTGGTCCCTGCTAAAGTGTGTGTGTGGGGGGTGTGTGTGTGTGTATGTGTGTGTGTGTGTGTGTGAACTATTTAAATATAGCTAATCATTATCAAACACAGGTAATGTGAAATAGATGTCACTCTGAGTCTGCCCAAAATAAAGCCCTGCTACAGTCTCCAGCTGAGCGACATGAGGCTCTGCAGCTTGAGATCCAAATGATCCCTTAAAAACAACAAACAAACTAAGACTGTTTGTTCTGATCTGATACTTGAGATCAGGATCAGGACTTTCCCTCCGTGAAAAACACAGTACATACCAGGTGGTCGTCTTTGTTTTGGATATGGAATAAATCATTTTCAACCCCAAAAAAAGCACCACCCCATTGGTTAAGATATGAAAGCAAAACTTGCAGGGATCAGTATAAATGCAGACAAGTGACAAATACTGTTCAATAATTTAACAAAAAGGATGCAGTTTTCTCACAATATTTCACATCGCTGAGCTTAACATCTAAATTCCTGTACATACATTTATAAATTTTTCTGATAACAGTTTCCACAAGTCTGAACTGATATGTTTAAATTGTTTTAATAAAAAGAAGCGGCCGGAACTCTAGTCAACGGCAAGTTTAAACAAAACTGATGTCATCAGTTTACATTTCGCTCCAGTTTCACTGAAAACAAGTCATAACTTACGATATGCTCACCTGTTCAGTGACAACAATTTAATCTTGCCTCCACACTCATTCATGTTTCAAGAAAAACAGAAACTGTGCACATGAAAAGAGCAAATACAGCTGTTTCCAGTGTGTCTGGCATTAGAGAGAGAGGACACATGCTTTAAAGTCTACATATTATATCCTATTTCTACAAGTTAAGCCCAATTTATATCTCTGCGTAAAGTGCTCTACGTAGGTTACGCAAGGGCTGCGATTGGTCCTCAGGACAGGCCGAGCTAACGCTGCTCTGTGCCTGCC
This sequence comes from Microchirus variegatus, assembly GCF_963457635.1. Taxonomy (NCBI): domain Eukaryota; kingdom Metazoa; phylum Chordata; class Actinopteri; order Pleuronectiformes; family Soleidae; genus Microchirus; species Microchirus variegatus. The sequence goes on along the minus strand of NC_139802.1, from coordinate 20,042,579 downwards.
CACAGTGCACACCGAGCGTCCACAGAGGCGGAGCTGATCACCGCCGACAATGTCGCTGCCAAACTATAAATATGTCATATCGTAATACACACAGCACATGTTTAGACTCTAAATGGCCAATTTCTCACCTCAAATTATCTTAAAACTGCGTTCCGTGACAAAGAAAAGGGAGGAACGGCCACTGTTTCAACAACAACAGTCTTTCTCTCTCGGACGCCTTTGCTCACTGTAGTTAAAAGCACAACAACCTTGGGTAGCGACCCCGATTGATAGGGGTGCGTATCCGTCACCATGACGGAGAAGTATGAAGGCTCGAGGGGTCTGTGGTGCAGCCAAGAATAGAACACTCCGTCGACTTCCGCTCTTCCAGATACTATTGCCCTCGCCTGCACTCTCACGTTTTTTAGGGACAAAGCTGAGCTCCACGAGACAACAATTCCAGGAATGTCTCATTGTGACGTAGCAATGAGTGAGGAAGTCAAAATCGCGTGTTTTATCTCCTGTACTTGGACTGAGGAGAACCACAAAAACATGACTGAGTCATCTTTTTTCACACTTTGCCTACTCATAGGGCCTCCAGAGTCCCAAATATAAGTATTACAATGATTAAAAAGTAGATTTAACATAATATGTCTCCTTTAAGGTCAAATTTTAAGGTCAAATAAATTAAGTATGCACGAGGTGCTGCTTTAAGTCAAGAGTGATCACACAGGTCACACGCAATCAGGACATCTGTGTAAGTGAGACAAAGAGACACACAAGAAAATGCCTCTTCCTGTCAATCACACTTGACCTGAGCTTGCACACGTGTTGCTCTCGTTCGCCCACCTCGTTCGTGACAATTTGGCTCCACGTAATATCAGGAGGACGGTTGAGGCACAGCATTAACTGTCGCTCTGAGAAGCGGCACCGCCCTACACCTGCTGACTGACTGGCAAACGGCATTGTGCAAAGCAATACTGTCGTACAAGCTGTGCAAGAAAGCGTGCTCCACAGAGGCCCTCTGAAGACTACACACGTGGCACTTCCACACAGGCTTCACTTTCTGAACCTGGAGACGACAAATGTTTTCATGTACAGTCTGAGGTTAGGCTGTGATTTTCTAACAGTAGATCAGATCAAAAAAAGTGGGAAAAAAAACCTAAAATTTTAAAAATAATTCAACAAGAAAAGGTGAAATATAATAAGAGAGCACCATGGATGCCGTCATATATATAAGCCGTCAAAATTGCATGTGCAAAGCATTTAAAAACCAAGAAGCATGCAAATATGTAATGTTTTCAACGCCAAATTTAGGAATATTGCTGCTGAATTAAAAATCTTAACACTGTTTGCTCTGCAGGTGTTCAGGTGAATTTCGAGGTCACAGGAGCATATTTCAGGCAATATGGATAAGTGAGGAGAAAAACCATGTTATTTAAAAAAACGGGAAATCATTTGGATGCTGTTGGATTGGGGACAACAAAAGTTCTCAGTTTAGTCAGAGCAGTCGAGGTGGTGCACTTTATTTGCATCGTTGGCTTTCTGCACAGAAACCACCGAGCCACAAGTTTGAATAAAGGAAACCAGCTACAATTAATCTGTACTGACTCGACTTCCTCTCGACTAAAGGAAAGTCGAGGAGCAGCTGAGTAGTTGTGCCTCAACTGCAAGAAGAGCGGCAGCTTTAATCTACGACAGGGGCGTCAAACTCAAATGACCTCTTGACCAGCTTCAAGAGCAAAAAGACAACTGTTCAGTCCTGTGTGGGCAACATGAGCTTAATATTCTCACACAATATTCCACCATCGTGACGTTGTAATTAAGCGATTCATGCTGATTTGGGGTCACTTAGAAATGTCTTTATTTTTGAAGGAAAATCACTTTTTTCTCAATGACTGTAACATTAAATGAATCAGAAATACACTCTATACATTGTTAATGTGGTAAACGACTATTCTAGCTGCTGGTTTTTAACGGAATATGTACATAGGTGTAAAGAGGCCCATTTCCAGTGTTCTAATGGTAAATTGTGTTTGCTAATGGAAGAAGGCTATTGGATGATTAGAAAACCCTTGAAAACCCTTGTGCAATGATGTTAGCACAGATGAAAACAGTTTTGCTGGTTCTTTGATGAAAGGGAAAAAATATTATTTTGAATAAAAATCATTGCTTCTAATCTTGTCAATGTCTTCACTATATTTTCTATTCATTTTGCAACTCTTTTGATGACTAAAAGTGTGACTTTTAATGGAAAACACAAAGAAAATTGTATTGGTGACCCCAAACAGTAGTGTATCTATATCAAAACCAGACAGAAATAAATCTAAAATGAAGTCAATAATAACATGGACAACTGTAATTAAAACACAACAAGCTTACTGTTTAACACTGAACACATGAGGCCCGTGAGTCACCTGTTGTGCACCTCTGGTCTACGATGTTCTTAAGATATCGTAGACTAAAGCGGAAATAGATTTTATTAGATGAGCCTTTTGTTCGGTGGCTAAAATCATTTTTTTAATTTCTTTTTTTATTTGTCCCTGCTGGCAGCCATGTTATCTTTGAGTGCAAGTGTCTGGGTCTCAGGATGGTTCATGGAAACGGCTGCATGCACAGCAAAGACAGTGACAACATCTCATTCAACCACACACATACAAAACTGAAGTATCCTTTTAACACACAAGACAGCAATAGTGAAAACACACTTTCTCCTGCTCTGACACACACACACATTCCATTTCTGGGTGGTGGGTGCATCATCTCATCTCTATCAATGAGTCTTGCCTGACAACAGGCCTGGTGAGATGGGTGGAGTAGGTAGGTTGTCACAATCTCACTATGAGAAATAGGGGAAATTTACAATGGGCCACGCCCCCAAACACACACACACACACACACACACACACACACTCTCTCTCTCAACTGTACACACTCAGGTTAAATACAAATCACGGTCGATCACGTCTATTGTTCAGTCGCACATGTGCAGTCTCATGCTCAAAAAGCCTGGATGACTCGTACGGTCAGTAACTGTGCGTGGCTCATCGTGTTTTGGTCATTGTCAGTGTGAATTCCAATAAACACGTTGTTAACAGCTGCAGCATCACAACAGCTGACGCTTGTTAAGCTACAAAGTTGAGACAGAAGGAAAAAATAAGGCCCCTTAAGCATGATCTCAGAAGACAGAAAGAGGAATGGAGCTTTTTGTGACCTTTTCATCTTTTAAGGCACTCGTATACTCACTTTCTTCGAACAAACTGCTTTGTGAGCTGGAAGCGAAATGTTAAACAACTGAGTGGTGGTGAGAGAAAGTGTAGTGTTTCCTGTACATTTGCACTTCCTGTCAAACACACTAATCACTATAAGGTTAGGGTCGGTAAGTCAAGAAAAGCTAGAAATGGCAGACTTTACACGAGACCTGCAACAATTAATCGATTACTAAATGAATCAACTACTTTGGTAACTGATTAATCCGTTTGAGTGTTTCACTCATTGTCTAATTTCTAATTTTCTTAAATGTAAATATGTTCTGATTTTTGGTAAAATACAATCCACATTTTCTGACATTTTTATGTACCAATTTGACGGAGCTTCCTCAGCCAAGTCTTTCAACGCCATTATTGGATAGCCATCGCTCAAGACAAGCTGACTGAAGGTAGGCAGGTTAGCTAGTGACAGACGTGGCCTGAATGAAAATGACTGATCTTGTTTATCACGGTATTTCTAGGGCTACAGACACCAGGTTTTTTCCCTTCTTTCTTTTTATTTTAAGTAGACATATTATACCATATTTTTCCAAGTTAAGCTAGTTCCATGGTGTCCTAATGAACATGTCTGTGACATGCTTTGGTCAAAATACCTTAAGGATGAATCACAATAGCAGTTCAATCACCCTGCCTGCCAGAACGCTAGCTTTTGAGTGCCTGTCTCTTTAAATGCAAATGAGACACAGGAAACTACATCAGCGTCACTGAGGCTCCGGCAGCTAACAGCAGTTAGCATTTGGAAAAGCCATCATTTGACGACTCGAGCAGGCACATTGCCGTCATATATAAAATGTATCCACTGGACACGTAAATCCTCTGAAGCTGGAAGTTTGTGTAGAACTCTGTGCTGCACTGTGCAGCCAAGAATAGAACACTCCACAGACTTCCGCTCTTCCAGATACTATTGCCCTCGCCTGCACTCTCGTGTTTTTCAGGGACAAAGTGGAGCTCCACAAGACAACAATTCAAGGAATGTCTCATTGTAACGTAGCAATGAGTGCGGAAGTCAACATTGCGTGTTTTATCTCCTGTACTTAGACTGAGGAGGACCACAAAAACATGATTGAGTCATCTTTTTTCACACTTTGCCTACTCATAGGGCCTCAAGAGTCCCAAGTATTAAAATGATAACAAAGTTGATTTTGCATAATATGTCCCCTTTAATGACGTCTATCAGGACATGCAGCGGATACCAACAAATAAGATTAAAAGTGTTTCAGAAATAAATGACAGAGCTTTAATAACCGGTTTGCTTTGGAAGGCAGTCCTAACTGAAACTGGACTAATTTAGCCACTGACATAAGCGCTAACACACAGATACACACACCCTGTGGTTGAGTGGTGCACGAATGCTGGCCAAGACGACATGTTTTGTCAGCCGAGCAAAGCCCAACCACGATTTAGGAAAACCACAATGCGGCATGCTCCTCACAGCCAAACACACAGTCTGAGTGCATGACTGGCAGCTGGTCACACAGACTGACTGGTCGTAATCAGCTGTCGACTGACTGGACAAAAACAGCCACTGGCTTCCTATTGAATGTTTGAGTGGTAAAAGTTGTTATTCAATAAATACTATAAACTGTCACAACAGCAAGAATTGCCAAGAATGCATCATCACATTTCTTGACTTGGTCCACCCAACAGTGCCAACACCAAAATAGGTTCAAGCTGCAATTATTCAGAACAATGGAAAAACAAAGCAAATCTCACAACTGCATATGCAAACTAGTGTTTGCACAGATGTTACACATGACTGTGGAGAAGACTAAAACAATAACACCTCAGGAAGGCTTCCTGTGTAAATCACAAACATTACTGATAGTGACGGAACATACAGATGCAACTTTTTAATCTAATCTTTAAAAACACTTGAACTGTGAGACTAATTGCAAGATAACACTTTATCATACATTTGATATTGAATCTATATTTACATCAATCTAATCTGGACATTTTATATATCTATATATTATATTATTTATATATATATATATACATATATATATATATATATATATACACACATGTGAATATATACGTATATCTATATATATATATTTATAGATATACGTATATCTATATATATATCCTGAAAAAGTACTATAACAACAACAAAAACAAAAACAACCGAACAAAAGCTTAAAAATAAAAGCAAACACACCTGGAAGAAATCTGACAAATGATCATTGTGATACTCATGGCTATGAATATATCTCAGTGTATAAAAATGTAGTTCCTCAGAAGGGCACCAAACAACTTCTGTGTCTTTGTCAGTTCATTTTTCACTGAAGTAAAGACAAAGCAGTCAGGAGATGTACTTTTCCTCAGAGCTGCTGTTGTTAATATTAAGCAGCCCTGCTGTGAAAAACACGTCTGTCATGTTTTGAATACAGAATAAGGCATGTCCTTTGTCCCATAACCTTGAGTCATCTCAAATCAAGACGAAGAGAAACAATAGGGGGGACCAAGAGAAATGCAGTGGGTGTTGTTTCCCTCTTACCAGCACACTGTGTAATTAGTTTTAACATGAAGTTTAAACTAGTTTAAAAGTTGTCTTTTTCAACTTTAGGCTGTGAAGAAAGTCTGAAAACGAAAATGTGAGTGAGTTTGGACAATCCTACTAAAACAGACGCCAACAACGTTTGGAACGACAAAATCTCGAGCCCCAAAACTCACCCTGAATTCTACCAAAACATCTGCAGCCTTTTTTACAGTAAACCTGCACGGAATAGAATTAGAAAACAAACGATCTCAGCTGACCACATTTTAATCAACAATAAAGCGAGTCATACGGCAGGCTTTCGAGCTATTTCTGAATTCCCCTGTCTGCTGCACATCTCACACACCCGCGCACATGAACCATAACCCGCTATCTGCTGTATCAAAACAGCCACTGAAACCTACATCCCCACCCCCCCTTTTTGGCCTCTGAAGTGAGCCGACCCGTTTGATGAGCACAAGATGATGCTGCCTGTGAAGGGAAGCCTGCCAATAGTGAGTGGGTTGTACCACAGATGTGACTGAAACGGGGGGAAGGAGACGTCGGAGGAGGAGGAGGAGGAGGAGCGAGGGGATTGAGTGGGTTGGACTGGGTGGATTTGTCACTTGAAGGGGAGGGAGGGGTTAAGGTGGGGTTGTGGGGGTGGTGAAATGGGCAGGGGGTTTCCTCTGATTATTCACAGACAATAATCAATGAGGGTTTTTTCATAATTGGCCTCACCTCCGATAAATCTTACGAAAAAAAATCTTTCTTTATGAGAACTGGTTGTTGATACATGTACAGTTTGTCATGTGTGGGCAGTATCACTCCAATTCCTGCCAAAGCCCTTGCTCAATAACACACCTGGTCCAAACACATGAAAGAGTGAAGACACAGACATTCGTCAGAGTGCTGACCGCTGGTTACAATATGTTTTGGGTTTGTTTTCCCCGCAGCAAGTAGGAAACTTCAGGCCTCACGCAAACACAGACATTTTCGGCCACTGCATGAGAAATGATTTGGGAATCCCCTTGTTTTTTTCTCCTTAACCCAAGCCACCCCCATTTGTTTGCTGTGACTGGTTTCTGGGTCCCGAAGGGGTCACCACCAATCCTGTCTCAGACATAACAGAGGGGGAGACTGTTTGAAAACCTTATTATTTGATGTTTGAAAGATCAGAGAGGCAGAGTACCCCAGATTTTCTTTTTGTTATACGTTAGGGTCCCGACAGGGTAGAAACACCTCCTCTGAACTCTTGAACAATGCTACCAGCAAACCCTCCTCTCCAAAGCCACCGCTGTCCCGCCCAGTCGCTGAACACACGTCCCGGTCTCTCTAATCCAAACACGCCACCATAATCCCCGGCTATCACCCAACTCATCTACCAGCCGAGGAAGAGGTGGAAACCAAACAAACGACAAGAGACAAAAGGATCACTTTCTCCTTGATCCACCAGGCAGGCTGGCAGACTCTTCTCTGAGGGAGGAGAGCAGAAAAAAGCCAAGACTTAACGTCAAAGACATGAAAGACCGCTACGGCAGACAGGAAAGATGTTGACGACTACACCTGAGCAAAAGATATAGGATCAAAGAGGAAGAAATAGTCTTAGATCAGGAAAACTACACAGACAGACGGAAAACAAATGGAATAAGAGGAAGCAACAGTCACACATAGGCAAATCTTGAAATTTGCCAAAAATTTGAATGCAAATTAGATGAATATAGAACATCTGGAAGTTGACAGGTGTCATAAAACCATCCATTTGTAAGAAAAAGAATCGCTGGCAGCTGTTATTGTTCAGCGATGTCAGGTGATGGATGGATTTCATGCTGCCTGAGGCCAAAATCTGAGGAAAGTTTCAAATGTACCAACTGTGCAACCATGACTAATTCTGCAAGATAGAGGCAGAGTTTTTCCGCATGAGGAAAGGTCTTCTTACTGAAAACTTGGTGGGTCTGACGTCCACGTTGCACGTGGCCCATTAGGCTACAAACACCCATTACGCTACTTTGGTGTTAGCTTTTATTGTGGTTACAGTTAACATACTGTAATATGTCAATGTGACTCTGCTTCCTAGATGTTTTTGCACATAAACTGGTTCAAACCTTATGGTTCTATGCCTCTAGCAACCACAGAGAATTACAGGTGTAAAATTGCAGACTCATCGTGATAGCATTCTTTAAATAACAATATGATAAACTGCCCAGTGCAAAATCCATACAATACAGGAGTCTGCAACTGATGAATGAGTTTGATATATGATGTAGACTACTTCATGTCTCCTCTCGGTGGCGCTGGCGCAGTTTATAGCAGGACAATGGTGAAGAAAGACGCCCCCCATCCACGTTCAATACATAGACTTTATGACCTTTGTTCTCTACGTTGTAGATAAATAGAGAAATCCTGCTCTTGTAACTTTTCACGTTCAAGGTTTTGTTTTCTTCAGTTAGACAGATATTGTGATGTATTTATACAAGATTAGCTTGAAGAATCGTTGCATCGTGTTGTTTACCGAGATACCCTCTGAATTACACTACCGTTCAAGTTTGGGGTCACCTATACAATTTTTTTTGTGTTTTCCATTAAAAGTCAGACTTTTATTCATCAAAAGTTGCAAAATGAATAGAAAATATCGGCGACAAGATTAGAAATAATGCTTGCTTTTGTCAAAGAACCAGCAAAACTGTTTTCAGCTGTGCTAACATCATTGCATAAGGGTTTCCAAGGGTTTTCTAATCATCCAATAGCCTTCTAACAGGATTAGCAAACACAATGTACCATTAGAACACTGGAAATGGGCCTCTATATACCTATGTACATATTCCATTAAAAACGAGGCGTTTGCAGCTAGAATAGTCGTTAACCACATTAACAATGTATAGAGTGTATTTCTGATTCATTTAATGTTATATTCATTGAAAAAAAGTGCTTTTCCTTCAAAGATAAGGACATTTCTAAGTGACCCCAAACTTTTGAACGGTAGTGTATGTTAAACCTTAGATTACGAAAGGTAAATGGAGTTAAAAGAGGTTTGTAATATTTAATATTTAAGACAAATTGTGTAAGTTGTATTATCGTTAAAATGTATAATAAATGGAATATGAGAAACGTGAACGGTTACCATCGCTGTGGTGATAAAATGAGAGTGAACGTAGACAGGCAGACAGAGTGGGGGGTGTTAATGGTGCTGTCACGGTGCTGCAGGTGAGTCTCCTGCGGGTCGTCTGTCCTGACACACTATTGTCTCCTTATCTACTTCCTCTCTCCTCCTCTGCAGACGCTGCCTGTTTAGACTGCCACCTAACCACTCTCTCTCTTGATGTGCTGTAGTGTACTGTAGACAGGACTCATATGGTAATTCTACTCTCCGTACATATATTAAAGTGCATATGGTATGTACAGTATTTCTACTATACAGTGTAAGACGTGTACAGTCCCCATGAAGTAAGAAATTCACAGCTGTTTCGCATTTTGCTGATACTGATCATTTATCCTGGTGTATCTTAAGATTTTATGGCTTTTTTTTCTGCTGCAAATTAGTAAGGGATATTTTGAAGAAACTAAAATAATTTACCGAGTTTAATAAGTACATGTTCATGTTTTGTGCATGTTGTCGGTCCAGAAAAAAAAAAAACATCTCATGATCCAATTTCTTTCATTCATCCACGTAATCAAGTGTGACAACTTTGTATTTCGATACAAGAGACAACAGACGTCGTGGTTTATTTTGTTTGCATAAGTGAATTCATGTTTGGCAGTGGAAGTTTCAAGCTTCTAGTAACAAGCCTCTTATTCAAGGTTTTGTGTTGTTTATGTGAAAAAAAAAACAAGAATAAAGATATCTGATCATTCTCAAACTCCCAATGTGATGTTTAATATTTGATTTACTGCTTGGATCATCCTCTTTTACGTAGCTTTTCTTCTTGGCTCTTCACGCTATCTGCTCATCATCCCCCCCTCCTCCTCCTCCATTTTACAACTCTTTGTTCACTTGTTCTGGCAAACACCACCATCTTACCCCCCCATCTACCCCCCAGTGGGTGCGTTATCACAGAGAGTGGATCTCTAAGATGTGTCATGTGTAAATAAAATACACCTGAGAGGAAAGGAAGTCCCTTCCTTCTTTCACTTCAGGAAGACGACAATATTTGATAAGACAGCCAAATCTGAAACACATACTGTATTTGTTGTATTGTACTGTTGGGGCTGCTGCTGGTAGTGTTTTTGCATCGATGACTGTGTAACAATAATAATGTTAGTGTGTGTGTGTGTGTGTGTGTGTGTGTGTGTGTGTGTGTGTGTGTGTGTGTGTGTGTGTGTGTGTGTGTGTGTGTGTGTGTGTGTGTGTGTGTGTGTGTGTGTGTGTGTGTGTGTGCGTGGACGAACCTTCATTGGGTATAGCAGCTGGATACATTTCTTTCAGCAAGATGCCAAGCGTGTGAACTTTGCCCTCGGGTGAAACGGGACGAAACAGTTTCTGGATGAATGGCCTGTCGCTCATCGTCTGAAAATGAATTAGAGCACAATAAATAAACAAACACGGCAAACATGCACCATACAAAGCCGAGTAAGCCAGGTTTGTTCATGGTGTATCCTGTACGGTCCTCCATCAAGTGTCGATTATACAGACAGTAAATTCGCTCAAAAAGAGCAGATGCCAACTGGCATAACCAAACATTGTGTAAAAATTAGAAGGAAAATAAAATGGTAATGACCCATTGAGCTGATGTGTGAAAAGAACCTCTGAGGAATTAAATTATGAGAGTGGGAAAGAAGACATGCTGAGGACACTCATCAGACATGCATAGTTGAAGCAATATTATCTATCTTTACCTGGAATTAATCACGGTACAGTAACTTGCACAGCCTTGAAGAAAATCCATGTCACCCCAAACCTATTTGTTTGGGAACCTCATTTTGAAGACAAACCACAACACTAGCAGGGCTTCATGGTTTACTTAACTCCACGTCAAACCACAATTTACAAAATGGGCGCCGTGCTTCACTGAAGACCTGAAACTAGTGGTTGAGATATAAACTCCACAGGAAAACTCTAAGTTATGTTTTGAATCACGATAAAATTATGTTAATTTTATTACGTCTCACATTAGATTCGATCTCCAAACAATTTTGAGTATAATCGAAATTGCCAGGGACACATTTGGCAAACCAGGTGTGAATGTTTTGACTGCAAAAACAGTAGCATATATGCTACCGTTCAGAAGTTTTATATACATTTTGTATACATTTTTTTGTGTTTTCCATTAAAAGTCACATTTTTATTCATCAAAAGAGTTGCAAAATGAATAGAAAATATAGTCAACAAACTTTTGAACGGTAGCGTAATACAGACCAACATTTCCATCTCATGCACTAAAAAGTAATCAAAAATGAATTTAAGCCAGTGTTTCTCAAACATATTAAACCAAGTTATACCAAGTACCACCTGAGAAAATATTGAGCTCTCAATGCAATCCCATTATTACCTTTAAAATAGGCAGATGTTTCTCATCATTTGCTCTCATCATTCTCCTCTTCCTCACAAATATTCCAGACAATGGTAAAGTGAAATAAGAGAATGAAAGATGGATCAAGAGATAAGGCATTAAAAAAAAAGTTTTTGCTATCTGTTTCATTTTCTACAGATTCTGGTCTACCCTGGTGTATGCAGTAGAACAGTATTTCTGATTTTCTCACAGTCCCAGACCCATGGATTTAAAGATTTTAATATTTGTACAATTCAAGGATCTGCTGGGAAAAGCAGAAAAATATCCCTGCAAATTTCGACAAAGTTATGAAGGGAAATTTTCTGAGGATGAACAAAGATCACATGAAGAAGCCACACAGTATGTCAATGAACAAGGCAGTGACTTCTGCTGGGAAGAGGATGTACAGTACACCGATGTGCAACATTTTCAACAGATGTTACAGGCTCCGCTGACATGTTTTACTGATCAGAATCCATGTGGAAGTCATTAACTTCTGCTTTAGTACGTACTTGGCAGAAAAGTCAGCTTCTACCCAGACTAAAAACTCCTCTAGCTCTCTGAGAAGTTCTCTGATGGAGAGAATAGTGGACTAAATCATACCGTTTCGTGACATTCCCCATTGTTCCCTAAAAAAAGAAATCCCCCTTTTCTGTTTCATTGCTTCAGTGGGAGGTTAGAGGTTCACAGAGATGTTGGTGAGATGTCATGGTGATGTTTGGAGAGATCTGCTCAGAGTGAAAGATGAAAGATAAAATAATTATACTTATTTCTTGTAAGTGTAAAATCATGTGATTGTATGAACCTTTTGTTTTTCATAACCCCAGAATGAGCCTTTTATACTGTGAGCCACATTAGCCCACAATGGACAAATTTAACATCTTTTGAGTTTTGATACTGAAGGCTATTGCAGTTGTCCAACACACTTAGAAGGGAAGGGTGAGATCTCCACCAATAAAAGTTGCACCATCAGGTACTTGACAGATACTAATTTTATACAATGCCACTTTTAAAATGTCTTTGTGAGGTTAGAGCAATGGCTAAAGTGTGTAAAGAACTTAAACTGATCAAGCCACAATCAAACAGCTTAACAAACAAACATCCATATGACTGGTCACCACTGATGGACTTTAAAAGCCACAGCATTCCATGGGTGAGAGGTGTGGGAAACACGGTGGGAAATTACCATCACACACCACACAAACATCTAGTAAACTACATGCAGCAGTGGTAATGAATGGACTCAAGGGTCTAAAGATGACGAGTCTTGATATTATCTACAGACAAGTACAAGTAGTGGTGAGACTCACCGGGTAAATCACGATAAGATATTGATGATACACTGATTCTGCCATGATACACATATTCCATGACAATCATACATCTCTATATTTGTCTGAAGGATACAACACGCCTCGGAGAAAGCTCAATATCTCCAGTTTACCACTGGGAGGAGAAGTAATGCTAATGAGTCAAATTGGCAAATTATATCAGTAATCAGAAAATATCAGTATTTAGCACCTATATATTGATAATGATATCTCATGAGTCAGGATGAAGATATCTTGACATATTGATATTTTGTTCTAGCTCTGAAACACTACTGTTGTGAGGATACCCGGCGGTGTTTAAATGCGAATATTGTTGGAGAGAAAATCTTTTTCCAGACGACGACAACAACACAAAATGTAAGGCAGGTAGGTGTCAGGCATCTTTTACATATACTCATGAATAGACGCTGGACTCTTACAATAACAATACGAGCCACTTATTAGCAAAAACAAGCACTTCTTATGGCTCATAATCGCTCGATTGCCCCCGTAATATTAAACTGCCGCCTGTACTATTCACGTACACACCCACATTAACAAACAAAGGGCCCAGGTTGTAAAATATCAGAATTCCCCTTTAGATGCAGCTTTGTGTAAGCGGGAGGCCTAGAACTTAACACTGTACTTGAACACCACCTGTGGCGACACAGATGGAGAACTTGACCTGCTGCTGCTCTGCCTACAAGTTGCTCAACTGTCTTCACTTTCTGAGTAGACACAGCGGTGTAAATTTGATAGTTGCAGTCTTCAGAATGTTACCAAACTGATTAGATCTGTTGGATGTGCGCGGTGTTGTAAATCCATGTTCCTGACTCCGTTTCTGGTGTGTTATTTTCAAAATGTCAATGTTTGCCAAATTAAAAATTCAGTGTTTCAAGTTACCAAGTGACCCCACGTCATCGGGGCAAGCGCCAGGCACTGGGCATCGTCCAGGAGTTGCTGTCAAGTGATAACTTATGTTTAATCAAGCACCTTACTTCTGAAGACCTCAGCTCTGTGCTTTTGTGTCTTGAACATTTAACACTTTCAACAGTACACCAGATAACTATGACAATGAAACAATTAATCTAACATTTGAAAGAATGCAAAAGTCACTTGTAAAAGTGACTTGGTTTTGTAGCATTTAATTTCAACTGGTATCTTCATAAAACTGAATCCCTTTCTAAAACTGTTGTTCAGACTGACAGGCTTTTATTGTCATTCAAAATTAAACACCAGGTAATAATGATTATTTTCATAACCGTCTCATCTGTCGAATACTTTCTCCATATGGAGCAAGGAAACCACAGAATCTTTGCATTTACAAAGCTGAAAACTCCTAGAGGCTCTTTTAAATGATCACAAAAACACAAAACAAATCCAATCAATTATCAAAATAGTTAACAGTTAATAATCGCTGCAGCCCTATATCAAGTTACAACTGGCTCATTATGTACAGAAAATAATTCAAAAAATAAATAAAATATGTAACTATGCAGTAAAAAGGTCAAATCAAATGACCTTTGCAAGTTCAGGCCCAAGGTGAAGACTTCCAAAAAGCAGAACAAACACTGGAAATAAATAATATTGCTCTGCCAGTGGAGCAGCGTCAAACAGTAGGAAAAACTCTGGCATCGGAGGGAAATGTGGCACATGCAGACACCCAACCTGAGGTGTCAAACGGAGAGTCTGACACACAATAGGATCTAATCATGGAGCTCTGAAAAGGAAACCGTCGAGGACGGGGATCGAGTAACCGAGCGGTAACTACACACCGCAGTTCCAGGCGCGAATAAGCAAGAGGAAGGTGGCGGTGGAGGCGCGAAGCCGGTGCTCGGATTACGCAGAAAGACTGAGTCACTGACAGGAAGCACGACGTTTCGTGCGGGATCATCGCAGAGAGCCAGAGGAGAGAGAGTGCGCTAAGTGACAGCGACTTCTTTGCATTTTTAAATAGCAAGCCATTAATAATTGAGCCGGTCACCATACAGAGAAGGGGCTATTGTTCTCCAGGGAGAGAAGCGTGATACTGCCCCGATGAAGACACTTTCTTTTCAGCTGGCGTGACACCTTAGCTGGCACAGTAGCACATGGCGACACAAAGAGCATGAGGTGTCATTAGGTGACAAGAGATGGCTTGCTCTCGCCGAGTGAAAAGAGCAGCGGAACTCAAGACCTTGCCTAATTGATGGAAGGGATTCAATCCTCCTAATTGATGGTAAAACAATGGACATAGGGCCAAGGGCTCGGCACTGTCAATCAACGCGAGTTTCCGAGAATCAAGAAAGGCCAGAGAAAGCATTTCAACTGAATTCTGAGGCCGTCCATTCTGAAATTAAAATTCCAACCTCTTCATTTTCTCAGATCATGAAACGCACACCTGAGGAGGAGGAGAAAATCCATCCAGGGATGCTGAATTAAACCTTAAATTATTCATCATTTGATCATTGTGCTAGTTTGGCCTGTTGTACAGTATTTCACCATTCAAACATCTCCATGTTTAAGTGCTTATTAGAAGGCTTGAGTTGGCACGTGACAAGTGTCAGCAGAAAATGAACACTGGCATCATCCACATTCTCGACTGTGTTTTTTTTACCCTTTGATTTCATACACAATTTTACCCCAAAACCCAACCAACACTCCGTCCAACTCCAGGAAAGTGACAGTTGAACTACTGTACATGGCTCTAAAGTTAAAGTCATAGTTCATCATTTCTAAAGTAGAGTTGTGTTGGGCCAACCACTCACATTCAAACCATTGATAAAAACAGTAACAGCTTGCTGGACACTTGAGTTGTTGGCCTTCTGCTGCCATGATCAGTGAGTTTGTTGTGACTTACCAAAGTCACAATAAAAGAAAAATGAAATGACTAATGGAGGCAGGAGTAGTGTAGACCAACACACGTGTTCTGTGTTTTTGTCAATAGACTCCAGTGCTGGCATGAGTTGCCTACAAAGTGAGACAAACTTAATCTTAATCTGTGAAGACACCATACACTCAAGCTCATGTAGATTGTATCTTCTTTTTTTTACCTGTTGTCCTTGGAAACAGCCATTGTTTCACTTCACTGACTCATTCTCCGACCACCTCTTTTAACACCAATTAAAAAATCCTGAACTACCCCTTTACGATAGAAAATATCTGGAATGTTCTTTGGATGAGTTTACATTCAGTCTTTGATGCAACTACCATTACCATTTAAACCACACACATGGACATCATTATCAAGTTAAACCTGGCTCTCAGTCAGTGGGATGACTTTCAGATTAACTATCAACAACACGTCACAATAATCTAGTCTAGTTAGCCTGTTAGCTTCTGTTAGCTGCGTGGCACCACTGCCCCTTGCAATTTGAATCAAGTTTCTATTTGAATTAATTACTGTAAATGTGACCCAAAGATTCTTCCCCAGCACAATAGCCGTATCACCTGTTGCCTCTGGCATGATTACACACAACTGTTTCCAGCATTCCCATGTTTTGTAATTGTCTGCGGAGTCACTGCCTCCCCCTCCTCTCAGTCAGCCATTACAAGATATCTGGAAGGCAATAAACCCGCATTCTTCGAAACAGGCTGCTTCCACAGAACCACAACACAGAGGTGGGCGGGGATGAACTGACTGCTCTTGCATCAGCGGCTTGTGAATAAGAGGTGAGTCACAGAGCGGGAACAGAGAGGTCTACCTGTCGAGCAGCAACGTAAGTGGTCTTTAAAAGGTAGGACGGTAATTTTCACTTTCCGTGGAGCGAGACAGTCAGCTCCCCTCTGGCTCTTTGAATCACAGAGTGGTGTCACCGCTGGAGCAGGAAGATGGAGCAGTCAAATGAGCTCTGTCGCCGGCCCCCGAGACAGGGGGGGCAGTGTGTCTGCTGCACTAACACACACAATAATAATCACAACCAGGGCTGAAACAATTATTAAATGAATTCATTATTTATCGATTAAGAAATTAGTCACCAAATATTTTCTGTGTTTTTTCTTTTTTTGAAGTCTACTTTTTGGTTTCTTTGCGCCATACAACAAAGAAACCATTTCAATGGAATGATTTTGGTTTGTGGACAAAACAAGACATTTGAGTACATCATCATTTGCAGGTTTGAGGAACAATGACAGTTTAAGGACCAAATGATTACTCGATTATGAAATAATAGCAACAACAACACACTAACATGGACTAGACCAAACTCAAATGATCTGGGGGCCAATGCGCATCTATTGTGGTCAAGAGGGGGCCGGCCTAGAGAACAAAAAGTGTGAAAAAAAAACAACTGTTCACAATATTGCATTATTAATAATACTATTTATGATGCAAAATGTATGTATCAATAAACACTTACTTTTTAGACATTTATTTTAAATTACATAAATAATAGTGTGGGCAAATTCGTACCAGGAGCCGTTTCGGCCACTGCCATTCGTGGCTCGGGCCCTAACAAGCATATTTATATGTAATTGAATGTTGTAAATGATACATTTAATAATGGGATAATTATGACCAATTATGACTTATTATTACTGTTATAAAAACATTGCTAACAAACATATATTATATTATATTCTATCACCTCGCTGGCAGCTGTGCCTCAGCTACACACTGTGTTTAAAAGACGATGAGGTCGTGGGCCATGTTTTCAACATGATATTAAGTGGGGGGCCGCATGTGGCCCCTGGTCCGCCAATTTGAGACCCCTGGACTAGACAGAGACTAGGACTGTATGATACAGAGAAAGAAAGAAAATGTTCAAGTCACTATTTTGCTCATTCACGCTCATCCCATTAATGGAAATTCAGCTTGATCAACTTATTCCGAGACCTTTTCATTTCACTAAGATAACATCTTGTATTGTCTCCATTGCAGTATCAACATTACTGCAGCTAACAGACTTTAATTATCAATAAATCGGTTGATTAGAGTCTTAATTAAATAGTTGTTGCAAATATGTTGTGGATATACAAGTATTATATAGACAAGCAACACATAAAATAAATGTTGTCAAATTTAATCTTACAAGATGAAGGAATGAATTATTCTGATTTATGGCAAGCCAAGAGAGGCGGTCAAGCCATTTACATCCGTCAGGATATAAGGCAGACACACACTCATACACGCACACACACATAAGCATACAAATGTGTCGTCCATGCCCATGAGGTGTGTTCGTCTCCATACGGAGCACAGGCCAGACGGAAATGAGCCCTCTGTTATTTGGACTCAGTGTTGTCATTAATTCTGTCTGCATCAAACACAGCACATGTTATTTACACTAAAGACCACAATCTGCCTTTGAAGGACGACAGTACGTGTGTGTTCGTGTGTGCGCGTGCGTGTGTGTGGGGGGGGTTTGTTCCTCTGTATTTGGCAGTGTCTCCTACTAAGTCATCCTCACTGACTTCTGAGGACCAAACAGCTTTGTTCTTTTCGGCAATTTCTGCACCGTTTCTACACTATCTGCTTGTTCGCACCGTGTTAGGTCTCGTCACAGCATCACACTGGATTTTCCTCTCCTTCGGCACCAGAGTTCCTACACAACATAATTTCCACAACTCCAGTGGTTTGACTGCAGCTCTATTCGTTGCTTTTGTATTTGTATTTTGTAGCTCTTCGATTAAAGGATTAAATGATAAATAAAAAATAAATAAAAACCTTTGAACGGTAGTGGATATGAACCACAAACAATCAGAAAGGTGGTAAACAAATCCCACAAAAATACCACTACAGGTATTTTTAAGATCATAATGAGGCGTTTCCACTCCTCTCCAGACTTCCCAGACTTTCTTCTCCGCTTGTAAATATTTAGCAGTTTGTCAGATGAAAACCACACCATCGCCAAAACCGGACCGACTTTTCAAGAATTACGCTTATTTTCTCCAGTGTGTTTGGAAATCACAGTGAGGCTGGAGCACGCTTTGATGCTCCAACTGTCACGAAAACCGACTCGGCTCATAAACGGCCGTGGAAACTCGCAAATTCAGCCATGAAAAAGGGCTCAAAACTAGGGTTTTCTTCAAGCCGCTGGCAGTTACGCGGTTTTATAGCTGCAACAAGTGCACGTCTGAGAGGGCGGATCATATTGGTCGGCCTGCATGTTTCAGTCGGCCACTTTAAAGACTTGTGTTTTATTACTGAACACAAGAATGTTTTTGTAGAAGTGTAAAATGGTTTATTTACACGCCGAAGATGTGAAAGTAAAAACAAAAACGTTTATGAGGTCTCGCTCTCTTTTTTTTTTTTTGCTATTTTGTTGGCAATGACAGACAGCGGTTTCTCCACCCTCGTTGTTGTGCAAAATGTAAATGCAGCCATATGTGGAGACCAGCAGGTCCTATTCAAAACTTTAAACTTCCAATAATAAATCATCACGGTGGGAAATTACCACCAGATATGATTACAGAGAAATGTTTGGCAGGACACTTCCTGTTCTTAACACTGTGACGTGACACAACGGAGCAAAATCTATTTTCTGTTCTGTTCACCGTTTAATTTTCTTACATTATTTCTCCTGACGTGTCTTGACAGGCCCTAAAGTTTGACTCCTCTACAGAACTCAGTGACAGTGAGGGGGCCTTTCTGCCTGTTTGTTGTGATTTGAGATCAAGGCTTAGCACGCACATTTAGACACTAGACTCAAAGCAGACTGTAAACATGTTTTTTTGTTGCAATGATCCAGATGTTTTCCAAATCTTTTATTTCCTTCACAAGGCAGGATGTGACTCTTCAGCGTCCAAGAAGATCAGGAGTCAAATTCTCTTTGTCATTCTGTGCATTTTTCCTGATCCGTTCGATACCCCGAGTAATTGTCCAATTAATTCTACACACTTTTCCAGCCTTTCCTGATCTGCGTAGGAACCTCCTAGCACTCGACTCAAAGCGTGGCACTGCTCCCCCGCTGTCTGTCTCATGGCTGCTCGCTAATGTTTTCCAGGCGGGAATCAGTCGCTTATTCATCCTCTCATATTTCTTTTTTTAATCCTCCAAAAGGGAATTTTCACCTGAGTCAGGGTAAAGCTGTAGATATTTGGCAGGAACAGCCAACATGAGGACACTTGTCTGCCTCTGCCTCCTGATGTCAAACTGAACATCCATAGTGGGGTCACAGCGTCCACAGCCATCACCATCCCCTTTAAACCAGTGAGCTCATGAGCAGTATACAACAAGTACTGTTTACCATAATCTTTCATTTAAACATTTCATGAATGTTATATGATGTCTATATCTCTCTGTTAGATAAATATTGTTTATATGTATGTGTGCTGGAACAGGCACAAGAGTTGTACCAGGATTCTAAATGTACCAGACTTCAATATGGGAATTTACCTAATTTACTTAATTTGTCTCTATGGATTGGATATAAAGACATATATGAATGTTAAACCATTTCTCTGATGTATGATGACCCTGTCTGGTGTATTGATTTGTTCCCCGTCTGTTGCATGCATAAAATAAAATACAAAACATCAAAAAAAACAAACATTGTATGACTATACTTCCGCACAGTGGCACCAGAAAAACTGGTTTGAGGGTCTATTGAGCTCTGTTAACATGATTGCTGTGACAGCCAAATATGTAGTACGTAAGTAATAAAAGAAAAATAATAACAAACAGTGACTCGGTCTCAGACACTTACTCATGATGCTTGAAGACCGGTTGTCAGTTATTGTTTTGGCTTGCAAACAAATAAAACTAAACTGGGTTATTGTTATTGTTGTGATAAGTATGTCAACAGATTCTTCACTAGAAAAGCATGAAAGGAAGACAGGCGTGTTTTTTCAGAGAGTGGTTGAATGCCTGCCCGGAGGAAGAGACTGTTTGGTGATGCTTTGAGTTCACTAACTGGGTTTTTTTTTTTTTTTTTTTTTACACACAGCTATCTGGCACCATCTACTGGGCAGATTGGGGAAACTTTCATTTTTCCTCTACCACAGTCCACAGTATCCAAATGTGAAACCATAATGCTATTGTGACAACTTCAGAGCTTGCTTTCAGACAGATATTAACAAAAGTCAATCTGAACATGTTCCAGAAGTCTTCCTGCTTGGTCCAAATTTGCATATTTGAGAACACAACTTCAGCTAATTCATTCTCTAGCCGGTGGACGAGAGTGGTTTATAGGGCTGCAACGATTATTCGATTATTAATCGATGACTTTATTTTTCAGCTTCTTAAATGTGACTTTTTTCTGGTATCTTTGCTCCATAGAACAAAGAAATCATTGAATAATTTAATACATTTGGTTTATGGACAAAAACTAAACATTTGATAACATCATCATTTGCAGGTTTGGTAAACGCGGGTCAACATTTTATGGTCCATATTTTATGGACCAAAGAAGTACAACAGATTAAACGTCGATGCATAAAATGTTGAAAAATATTGATCACTGTTTCCCAAACCATGAAAAGATGATGTACATAAATGTCTTGTTTTGCACACAAACCTTTTTCATGGTTTATTTGTTAAACAAAGCAAATAAACCGGAGAATATTCACAATAAAGAAGAGGAAACATTTATTAATTAATCTTGACCACATGTATTATTACACAATAAATATAGAATGAATCATTGCAGTGTCATATCAAAGCATTATTTGGCACATTTCACTTCTTCAAAATGATTTCTGTTTCTAACTAAACCAAACTGACTTGCAAGCTGCTGCCAAGATAAACGATTTTCCTTTTTAAGGACTGTGCATCACAGTGCAGGATGTTTCAAACCCACATGAACATTAGCTACCCGGGAAGAGATACAGAATTCTGAGGAGCAGCACGCATGACTTAAAACTCGTTATTTTGTCAAACCTGTAGACGCTGTGGTGTGAAGAGTCAAAGCCCAAGTTCAGAGCATCACATGTCTGAATTGAGTCATAAACCAAAGTCAGTTTTTTTTGTTTTTCAATGCTTTTAACAGATTTGACTGATGATATCTGATGTAGTGTGGTTCATCCAAACCACCACTGACATTATGGCCCACTCCTGTTCATTTAGAGAGGAGACTGGAGCAGATTTTCTTAATAATCTGACATAACCATGATAGCAGCCAAGCGGCAAGACTTTCTTAGAAGGACTTGGGTGTTACCTGGTATATCCTGAAGGGGATGTACCTGAAGCCTTCCTCCTCCGTGGAATATTCCATCAGCTTCCTGTTCATGGCCCAGAATTGATCAAATTTATCTGTGACAGCAGATATACACACAGTTACACTTCTGTAAAGTACATCTCAAATCTTTCAATCATGCATCAAGTAATAAAAGATAGAAAATGATTAGTGCATATGTAGGCATATTAAACACGGACACTTGAGCTGCATGAGCAGCTTCAGCTTCATCCTGGGCTGGTTTCAGACCCTCAGCTCTCATTTTCACACAGACCCTTCTCTCTTCGCTCTCTCCAAGAGCAGTGTGAAACTCCCCCCCCCCCCTCTCTGTTTCTGGTCTGTTTTTGACGTGAAAGTTTTTTGCTTTAGATAAAAGTTTCACCTCTCACTTTCAGGTGAGACCAAATTCATCTATTTTGATTATTTCAGATGTGTTGTATGTCCCCGTGGGTTCGTGCAGTTGCAGCTGAAGAGTTGTGGGTTTGAAGCTCTTGGGTGTTTTCTGCAAAACTGATCAAAACATTCTCAGTTCCACATTTACTCTGCACAAGTTCATGCATGACTTAAATATACTACAGGACTCATAGAAGTGACATTCTGAGATGAATCATCCATTTGAATGTATTAGACACTTCAACGGTCTACTTCCTAATGTCAACCTTGAGTCTATTATTGTTTTCCATCAGTCCTTGAATAATTATAATAATAAACACTGGACACGGCATGAAAACCAGGCTAAGTCACAGTTTTTTAAAGTTGGAAAAAAACACTACCACAACAGTGTCGCGTAAGCTGCTGTGTTCATTTGTAGAAAAACCTAAATTACGTCTCGTTTTAATTGGGAAACTTTCATGTCCTCAGAGGTCAAAAAGATACAGCAGTAGTAGAAGGCCAGTAAGGACACAGATAGTTTTCCTCAGAGCCGGTCTTTCGTTGCGTCGTTATAAGCATAATAAATACCAGGTGGACACCATTGTCTTCATTGTTTTGGATAGAGAATAAAATAGATCCTTTCTGTTGTAAATCAAGATGTTATCTTTCCGTAAAAACCCTGTCCCGGTGGCCAAGAGAATAACAGAGTGAAAGCAAGACTGATAGGAGACTACTACGAAGGCACAGTACACTTCTCCGACGTAATGCGTTATCCGACTGCGTAACCACGGAGACCCCGTGGTGCAGGATATGCACTGCAATTTCCAGCCCGATCAGTAGGGGTCGCTACGCAAGGTTGTTGTGCTTCTGGCTACATTGAGCAATGGCGTCTGAGAGAGAAAGACTGTTGTTGTTGTTGCAGCTGAACAACATTGAAACAGTTGCCGTTTCTCACCTGAAATAAATATTTTTCTGTCCCGGAACGCAGTTTTAAGATCATTTGAGGCGTGGAATTAGCCATTTAGAGTCTAAACATGTGGTGTGTGTATTAAGATATGACATATTTATAGTTTGGCAGAGACATTGTTGGAGGTGACCAGCTCCAACATCAATAACATCAATCATGTGCTATGGATGGCTCAACATCACTTTTTCATGTCCGATACCGATACTGATATCACAACCTTGTGTATCTACTGATACCAATATCAGTCCACTTTTTGTAAAAAAAAAAACATACACTACCATTCAAAAGTTTGGGGTCACCTATATATATTTTTTTGTGTTTGCATTAAGTCACACTTAATGCACAGTTGCAAAAAGAATTTGGCCATACATCAAAGAACCAGCAAAACTATTTTCAGCTGTGCTAACATCATTGCACAAGGGTTTTCAAGGGTTTTCTAATCATCCAATAGCCTTCTAACGCCATTAGCAAACCAATAGAACACTGGAAATGGGCCTCTATACACCTATGTAAATATTCCATTAAAAACCAGACATTTGCAGCTAGAATAGTCGTTTACCACATTAACAATGTATAGAGTGTATTTCTGATTCATTTAATGTTATATTAATTAAAAAAAAGTGTGACTCCCTCAAAAATAAGGACATTTCTAAGTGACCCCAAACTTTTGAACAGTAGTGTAACACAATAACTCTTACCATCATATCAGGTATAAACCAAAAATTTCTATTTCACCTGTAATTGAACATAGAGCCATATAAAAACAAATGTTCTATCGTTAAATTCCATGAAATCCCGCCTCCCAGCATTGACCTCCATGATCATGGACAGCTGGTAGATAAAGTTATTACCTGCTAACAATTGCAAGACAGATTATGTCAAGGTGACTGGTCCCAGGGAGCAGCTGGTGGGTAAAAGCGTTTATTGCCGTGTGGTTTGATCAACTTGACATGGAGTGACCAGCGATCTGAGGAATCTCACACTGTGGGAGTCCCTTCGGCGTGTGTGCGTGTGTGCGTGTGTGCGTGCGTGCGTGCGTGCGTGCATACATCTCATTCTTTATCACACTCATGCACAGCAGCGCACTGAAGCGTGTGGACTTGTTTGCCTCACCATTCTGCAGACCCATCCACAGCTGTTTGTGGTCTTTCTTCTGCATGTCGTTAATGACTTGGCTCTTGTGCTTGAGGGCGTCGGCCTCCTTGATGCTGGACATGAAATGAGCTTCAACCACAGAGTTGGACGAGCAGTGGAGTAGGTCCTGATCTGGAAAGTTCTGACACACACACACAAGAGCTTAATTAATTTTTTTAAGCGGCAGAAGAACTCCATAACCTGCATAACCTTTTCTTTGGAATGAGAATCCTGAGGAGATGAAGCGCACAGATTATGTGGATTCACTTTTACAAACGTGCTTTTGTTGTCTGCATCTTGCTATTACATTTGGTGTTTTGTATGTTGTGGCTTTTTCTTTCCGGTTTCTCTCATTTGAGCCGTAAATGTACTTGCTTTGTCTGTCAAAGCACTTTGTAAACTTGTGTCTTTAAATGTTCCATTTCCGTCACTTGTTTTCTGGTACTGAGACTATCAAACACTCGGCTGAATGCTTGAACCTCCTCCAGAGTTCAAAAGTACTACATGTCTGACTCTACAAATAGAAAAATTAAAGAGTTAACAGACAACTTTCATGTCACCGGGCTATCCAGGTGTTTACAATAAGTTGGTCACTGTCATAAAGACACACTAGTAGATGCTGGTACTTTTCCTCAAGAGTACCAGCGTTCCATAATAAGCAACAAATATGCAAAACTGGAAAAGAAAAGCTGTACAATTGGTTTTCGACATCATAACAACACATTTAAGCAAAATGCAAAATCCATTTCAGCTTTAATATAATAATCAGGGTTCCCACACCTTAATTGATATCAGATTCAAAGATTTTTCAAGGATTTTCCGCTCAAATTCAAGGACTGACCGTGCTGACGCAGATCAAGAAGGGAGGACAACTTGTAAGAGCCGCTTGGCCCATGACGTCCACTTTTTATTGACAGCAAGCTCTGCATCTGCTCATTTGCTCTCTCTTGCTAATCGGTACTCACTCACTGTTCTGCTTGGAATCTGACGTCAAAGGCGGCGAGAGAGACAGTGGACAGTGTCCACAACACCGCTAGTATTTATGACTGGATTTTTGTTCTGTGTAGGACTAGTCTATGTACATCAAGCAATGCAGGACATTAAACAGTAGGAGAAATGTATCTAAATATTAACTTAACTTCTTTCTTGCACATAATTCAAGCACTCTCAATGACCCATGTCATAAAATTTCAAGGGCCTTGATTCCCCCTCCCATATTCACAAACTTTCAAGGATTTCAAGGACCCGTGGTAATATTAAAAGGTTGTGTTCAGAATGAGGGAGCACAAAGTGTTAACAAAAAATATAATAGATAAAATGTGCAGTCTAACACATCAGCTTAAGTGTGCACACAGAGCTGCTCTTACCTTAAAGTGCACAGTGATGCTCCAGGGTAAGACAGTATTGAAGGCATGGAGGTCAAAAAGAACTCCAATTGGATAGTGCCTGCAACCATGAAGAACAAGGGGGAAATAATGTGAATGAAGATTAATCCGGACAGCCAGCACTGTTCTGTGTCCTATTAAACAGCCCTATGTGTAGATATCAGGTGAATGCAATTCTGTTGATTGCGTTTCTATTTTGATACTCGATACTTGAGTGTTTGTGCATATATTCTGCTTTCGTTGCTCCCTATAACAAAGAAATCATTCATAATTAATATTTGTGGAAAAACAAAAAAAAAAAGATTTGAACATTTTTCTGAACCAAA
Source organism: Microchirus variegatus (assembly GCF_963457635.1). NCBI lineage: Eukaryota > Metazoa > Chordata > Actinopteri > Pleuronectiformes > Soleidae > Microchirus > Microchirus variegatus. The sequence goes on along the minus strand of NC_139802.1, from coordinate 20,016,777 downwards.
CAACTAATAGATTAATCGAAGAACTCAGCAACAGATGAATCGATTATGAAAATAACTGTTGCAGCCCTAGTTGTAAATCACTTTTTCCATGAAAAAAACTTCCCAAACGTGGTGAAAAGAAAAGTTACAGCTTTTTAATAAAATCTACACGGACAACTGTTCTTCTTGTATCTCTGTTGCAATACTGACACCCTGTGGCTGAACTTTGAACATCTCGACAGACATCAGTTTGTCTGCTGAGAATGAACTGATTCATAGCAAATTGTCCTAAAACCTGCGGGCGGTGTGAACCGACTGTTGTATGTATGTGCGACTGTGGAGGACAAGTCTGCATGAAGCACTACAGCAAAAACAAGGAAGTCATGATTTAAAGTTCTAAAAATCTTAATAAATGTGGCAGGAATTAGCTGAGTTGAAGCTCTCTGTTACAGATTTCTGTAAGCCCAAACAGGAAAATAAAACCTGAAATTGCTCTATTACCATTTAAGGGGTGTTCCTTCATACTCAAACCACATCTCCCCCACGTCCTCGGCCTTCATCACTTTGAGGAAGTGTTTCCTCACTTTGTCTGTGACCAGGGTGAGGTAGCTCACTCTGGGTAAAAGCAGCTGGGAGAGCAAAGAAGAGAGAGAAGAGACAGATTATTAGCCATTTCACTGGGCGTTTGTCTGTTGATCAAATTGAAACAGAAAGTGGGTACATTTATGTATGTAAGTGGGTACATTTATGTATGTGGATGAGCATGTACACAGAGTAATGGGGCATACGTGCAGCCTCTTATCTCTGCATTTTGTAAAAGTCAGGCAACCAAATTGTCACACAATCACGCAGTGTCGTGAATTGGAATTGTATGAACTGTTTTAAACACTGAAGATTGCTGTTGAACATACTGTATTTTACATATTACATATTGTCTCAACAAAATGTCAAGCTTTGCATGAGAATAGACTGCGGGCGTCTGCCTTAACTTCGACAGGATATTTACACCCATCACAAGTGAGTCGGTTATTTTGGTACTATTCCTAATGGAAATGCAACCTAACCGTTTCCCTCAGTGGAAACACGGTTATACAGTGTTTTAACTGGTGTCATAACTTAAGCTAAGAAGTAATAAACATGGGGGCTTGTCTTCTGAGTCTAGGCTCAGGTTTTGAGGCCATGTTAAAGCACACAGTAGATCATCTTCACTCACATAGTAGGGTTCAGCTTCTCTCTCAGTCACCTCATCCTGGTTCAGAGTGAAGCAGGTGGGAATGCGGCCGAACCAAACGTCTCTCAGTACGTCCTTGTCATCCGCCATGCTGCTTCTTCTCCCGGTGGCACATAAAGAACGAGTTTTCTCAAACACTGGCACAAACTCTTCGAGGGTAAACGCCTTACTACTGTCAACAACACAGCAGAGAAAACAATGCGAGCGTTCATGAGAAACTTTCAGCAACACAAACCCACAGTGACACAGACAGTGAGCAACATGAGCTAGCACACACAGAGGAAAATTCATGTGTAGTAACGCCAGCTATGTCTCAATCGAGTCAGGAGAGGAGTTATTACTGAGTTATAGTCCGGTAACAGGCAGAGATTCAACTGCTCGTCCACCACACCGACTACACACACTCCTGTCAAACTACGTAGCAGTAAAGGGAAACTGGCGGTAGCCTAAGGGCTAAGTAGGCTAACTTAGGTGGAAATGAGCTTAAGAATTGACAGGAAAAACAAAGGTGCTTGTTTTTTTCCCACACATTGTCCTACTTGTCCGCAGACAAATGTGCCTTGTGTACGAAGAGGACACAGTGATATGAGAGGGTAAGCTTACTTTTCGTTACCGAGGTTTAGCCTGGATGGAGGGAGGCCCGGCAAGTGTCGATGTTGTCATTCCCCCGCTGTCACCGGAAAAACAGCTGAAATCCCCGGTCGCCGCTCAACAGCGGCTCCTGGCGAGATAACTTGGGAAGGTTTTTCATCCAGTTAATTTCATGTCATAGGCCCATAGGCAAATAATAAATTAATCGCTTATAGTTATAAGTGTATATGTATATCAAGATTTTACACACTGTGTATATCCCAACATATACACTTAAGATGTATAATCTATAGCATTGATTGATAACAAATATATCATGTATGTACAATGTAATGTGCTCAATTAATTTCTGGGCTCAGGAAGAAAACTATATTGGGTAATACTGGTGATACTGTGTTTTTTACTTAATTATTTCCATTATTTATTTATTTACTTGAAACACAAGCAGATCCACTTAGTAACCACTCCGGTCTACCGATGTACATTTTGGTTTTTTTCAATAAAGTTTGCTATAAAAAAAATAAAAAAAACGTTTTGCCCTCCGTACCGTATCTGATTGGTTTACTCTGACACTTCGACCCTCCCCTTGACCAATTAAGACGAAGATTGAGCGACTCTGAGCCAATCACAAACGTGAAATAAGCTACGCTCCGCCTACCAGGGGTAAGATAGGATATCGGGCACATCATCATCGGGGAGTGAGGCTGTTTATCGTTTGTTGAAGTCTTTGCATAGTGGAAAAATGGATAAAAACCTTGAGATATATAACCTGGAAATGCGCCTACACGCGCTGGAAAGTCGCATATACGGGGAAAGAAGGAATAAAAGTGGAAAAGCCGTCAAGGTTTGTTCAGAGTCCTGTTATATTTAACATTAAGTGCGATTTCGCGAGTAGCTAGTTAGCTGTTAGCCTAAAACTATAGCTTTGTCACTGGGCAATCGAACGAGTTGACGCCCTTTTTTTTATTTTAACACACATTAGCACACATTAAATGTTTGTTTAAAGTGACGTCGAGAGTTCATGTGAACTGTTCAAGGCCTTCACTTGCCGCGGATTATATGTCAGATAGGCTAGGTTAGCTGTCATTGTGAGGCCTGAGCTGTTGTTGTGTGTTGTTGCCTCAGGGATCAGGGGTCTCAAACCCCAATGAACTAAATCTTTAGTCTGGTCATGAGGGAATCACTTACGTGAAATAAAGCTCATTATTGTGAGCTTTGGGAAACGGAGATGAATAGTTTCACCATTTTGTCATTTTATGGACCAAACAGTGAATTAACCGAGTATCACAACCAGAATTGTTATTAATTGCCACCATAGAATAATCTATGGAGATATCAGATGATATGTTCCCTGTTGAGTGGTTCGTCCCATCAGTATGTCAATCATGCATTCATTTTCTACCAACCCCAGCTGATCAACAGCCAATTTAGAACATAACGTCAACCTAATCCCCAAGTTTTGCAGGTTTTGTGGGAGGAAGCCGGAGAACCCACAGAGAACCCAAAGAGGAACCCCCCACACACAGGGAGAACTTTCAAACTCCACACAGAAAGGCCCTTGGTGGAAAAGGGGGAGCTTTGTGCTGCGAGGCAACAATGCTAGCCACTGCACCACCGTTATGACCTCTGTGTGTCATATGATGAGAAAAACAATTTAAGCTTACAAAGAGGCATTGATTTGTTGAGTCTATTGCCTTCAATGGAAATGTGTCACAAATTACAGTAATTGTACCAGTTAAGTAGGAATACATTTCAGGATTATAATCATTATCGTTTAACCGATTTGTTCTTTGGTCTATAAAATGTCAGAACATGGAAAAGTTAACAAAAATGAAGTACCCCTGACTGATATTAGATCTAATCAGTTTTCTTTTGTCTCGCAGTGTTCAGATTCTATGGCCCGCATTCAAGCAGGTCTGACCAACATGGCCAACAAACGAGAACGAGTGAAGATCCTGCAAAAAAAGAGTGAGAGACGCATTGCTTTCAGTTGTTCTGTAACATTTGTATATTATAAGTGGATACTAGTTCATATTGCTTCAGATATTTGTGAGTCACATGTTAATCCACAACTTAGATTTAAATTTACTATAATTTAATTCAGGCTTGTTGAATTTTTTTGTATTATTATTGTTGATCTGTTGCAGTTGAGGACCTACTGAAATACCTGGATCCCCAGTTCACTGACCACATCGCTGTACCCGACGCCATGAAACTGGAGTTCATCCTTGCTGGTAAAGAATAAGTAGAAATCTGTTGTAGTTGGATGCAATTGACCTCTTCAAATAGTAGAGTTGTTTTTTTTGTCTTGTATTTTGTAGAGCAGGCACCTTAGCACATAAATACTAAATTCTGTATAGTAGAAATCGAAAAACTCACTGTGGTGTGTTTGTGTACACAGAGGAAGAGTGTTTGCTTTCCCAGGCTGCTTTGCTGGAGCAGGTTAGCACCCTGCAACCACTGTTAGACAGTACCTACATTAGAGGTGAGTTTCACTCAACAGGACACCATGCGGTCATTTATAACCAAACTTGGTCCTGGTTCAAAAAGCTGATTCTCCCATTCATGTCGACCTTTATTTGAAAGATCTAATATCATAGGAGCATCCTCTACACAAATCTCACGAGACTGTCATGACCATGTGATATTTCACCATGAGCTGATTTGTTTGTTACATTGCCATCTGTAATGAAGAGCCAGACATACTTCCACAAATACTTCCACATGCTGCTGTTCATTTGCTTTCTCAGCGTGGTTGTAAAAAGTTACTCCGTATGATAAAATTACTGATGCACCAGGTCAGAGACATCCAAGTTGTATAGTTTTCAGCATTAGAGCTGTTAGAATGTCATAACCGAGGAAAACTGCGATTGAAATGTAAGTATCTCAAGTCAGAATCTAATCAGAATATTCGCAACTTCTTACACATCTTTTAAAACAAAATATTCCTGGATGTTCGACCCATGCAATTTTTGTACCAATGAATAACATGACTCTGTTATCACTCAACACATTCAGCTATTACTCAATATCATTTATTGTCACTACTACAGTGTATGAACAGTGGTGTGAACTGTACTGTTGTGTACTGTATGGTGTTTCCATCATTATTAGACATGTCTGCTGTGTATCTTTTGTTTCCAGATGTACCAGAACACGCCACCAAGTTGCAGCGTCTGTCACAGCTTCACATCAAACAACAGGTAAACCATCGTCCAACTCTGTCTCGCTCTTGTTCTCTCTTTTATTTTACCTGTTGACTCATCTGTTTTTCGAATCTTTTTCACAGGACCAAACAGAAGTTCAGTCCCAGGAAGTGAAGAAGCTTTTTGAGGAATACAACAAAATGGTACAATTTTGTTTTTACATGATAATCCTGTTCATTGAGAGAAAAGTGACGACCATATTGTTAAAGAGCTGTACGAATACATCTTCATCCTGTAAATACAGTATGTTAACATCTAAAACTGCACCCACTGACTACTGAAATCTTATTGGCAGATGTTCCTGTTGTCCAAGCAGTTCACCCAATGGGACGAGACCCTAAGGCAGATGGAGGAGACCAAAGGCATCCGACCTGTGGAGTAGTTTCACTCAACACACACAAACACACTTGAGATGAAGATGTTGGCAGTGATGAAGTCTGCACAGTGACGGGAGCTTTTTTAGACCAGTGTTTCTACCATAACTGGTCAGACCAAGATGAGACAAAAGGAGTCTGATTAGATTACCAGCCACATTGTTTAAATCTGACGAATCAAATTGACGGTTCACATTCTTAACTGTGTTAAAAAGTGGCTTGCATCTAAGCGCAGTCAGGCGTTTAAATGAGTCATCAACAACAACAGAAAACATGAGGTGCAAGATAAGTTTGACCTTTATTGCTCCCCCATACGGTGAATTTAGAAAAGGAGCTACAGGGAAAAGGCCACATCATTCTGATTTGACCATTCTCATTCATGTCGCACAGCTGCATTTCAGATATTTATCGGATTTTACTGCAAACGGAGAGCCGAGACACGGCTCTGACTGTGGCGATCAGATTTCTGTGTCCACACAGATCTGAGTAATTCAGGTCTTAATCATCAGATGAGTCATGTCAGCCTGGTAATCTGAAGGTAGTCTTAGTTTTGGTTCGACGTGCTTTACTGTCATGACCAGGACCCCTCATGTATTGTATATTGGGCCTTTTTTTTTTTTTTTTTAAGTATGCACAGTGTGAACTGCACCCAGCACTTGTTCAGTTTGGCTTTTTTTGTCCTGCAGCAACGTGAGAGTGGCTAAGAAGCTGCTCAACAGCCAGAGAAGACAAACATGCAGACATCAGAACTATCTGTGCACTATTCCAAACAACGCAAGTTTGCAGAGACACAAACATAAGTGGTCCTGTAACAAGTAGTAGTTACACAATGATAAAGGAACTTGGTCTTGGTGTCACGTTTGGCTCAGAAAGCTCACAGATGCTGCTGTTATTTATTTTCAGACACTTTTTTAAAATATTTGTATATTGACTTAAGTAATTAATTCCAAGAGCTCTTCACATACAGAATATGGAACATGTAACACATTTACTATGACTGCAGTGGATACAATAAATATTATTTGACTTGTTTCTTGGATTATTCTTTTGTGTGATGCCTGTTACTTACAATGAAATCTAGATATTTGGTTGTGAGGTGCGATATTAGACATGTACAATTATGTATACTGTATGTACATACAAGTAGCTATAGCTGGCTTCTCTCGTAGGTGTACAAGCTTGAAACCTACCTCTTTAACCTGGCATTTAACTGAGGGAGTCACATTCGTTGTTTTGTATTTTAATCCTGCTTTGTATGAAATGTGCTACATTAATAGGATCTGATTGATTAAGTCATTTGATGAGGTTTCTTTCGTGTGTCATAGTGACACTGAACTTGACTGCCTTTGAACTGGGCTAGCTTGAAGTATTCTACAAGTTATTCAGTCACAATCTGCTGCACACAGCAAGGTGAGCAAAGGTAAAAAGGAGGCATTCCTGAAACATTACAGATGCCCAAAAAACAAGAAAACGAGCAAATACATTTGACAGGAAGTCAGAAGAAACTCAGTCATGGACCCATCTGAATTAATCCTGATATCTTACGTGTTTTTCCCTCTGATCTCCCCTCCAAAATTGTGCAAGCCAGCTATCTGCACCCTGATCCACAAACATCTGAAGGACATTGCTTCTCATGGACTGAAGAGGAATCTGCCCACGCTGGTCACGATATGTGAACACATTGTCTCCAGGTATGTTCAGCACATCATGGAGCACATAAAGCCCATCCTTGAGGAATGGCGCCTCAAACTGCCACGAATACTCTCACTTGTCGATGGTAACCAGTGTTTCTTTGGTGTAGATGAGACCTATGTGTGTTATAACATGAACGCCATTCCGTCATTCTTCGCTCGCTTTTTGGGAACCTCTCCTCTGATTCCATGTTGTAGCTTAATGGAATACGAGTTGTTGGTTACCAAAGAGGTGACGACAAGAGTGAACAACTGCATAGCCAAGGAGATGATGTCAAACACCAAGCATTTGCGATTCAAGCCTTACGACTGTAACTGCATTGCTTACGAAACCCTGCGTGAAATGACGGGTCACTTTTGTAAAGCCATGCGCTGCCTGCTGCTGCGAGCGTGCCACTGCACACGAGCACAGCAAAAGCGAGCGGAGGAGAGCAGCACCGGTGCCCTCCGCAAAGCAAAGAAGACACACATTCGGACCGTAAGCAAGGACAAGAGTATTGTGATCTACTCAACTTCAGAGAAAGCACTAATGGACATCATGTCAGAGGTTGTATATATCCACAACATGCCGGACCACAAAAACAACCCCAAAAATGAAGGTGGCAGGTGTGTGGACTTGCTTATCGGTGATGGTCTACACACTATTTTTGAAAATGATGAGGAACAGGTAGACGACACCGCACACCTCTCCTCCTCTTACGATGAAGATGGAGAAGATGCAGATTTTGGTGCATTTAGTAACGAGTTAATTGCGTCCTTTGGTGGCGAGGATGTCGGACAGGATGCAGGACAGGATGCAGAATACAGTGCGTCCAGTGTGATACCTGCGTCTTCTGGTGTTGAGGATGCAGGTGAAGTTGCATATGAAGGTGAGAACAGTGAGCCGCCAACATCCTCTGGTGTTGAGGATGTAGAATACAGTGAGGTACCTCCATCCTCTGGTGTTGAGGATGTAGGAGAACGTGCCGAGTACAGTGAGCAGCCTGTGTCCTGTGTTACTGAGGAAGGAGAAGATGGAGGCAGAAGTGAGTGCAGTGAGCCGCCTCCATCTAGTGGCACTCAGGATGTAGGAGGAGATACACAACACAGTGAGGTACCTGCATCCTGCAGTGTCGGGCATGAGGGAGAAGATGCAAATCCAAGCGAGTACAGTAAGCCACCTGCATCCTGTTGTGATAGGGACGTAGGAGAACCTACAGAAGCTGTACATGACACCGCACACAGGAAGTTATCTTCTGCTGTTGAGAACATAGCAGATGAGGTGGATGACAATGTAGACAGGCAGATCCTATTTGCTGGAACCACTGACATTAGACCTGGTGGTGATTTGAACAAGCAGTTACTCAGAAATGAGGTCTCATTTTATTCTTCTGACCCACATAGATCCACGTCAGCAAGAGTATCAGGTGATTACATAAAATATTACACACGCCTTGTCAATATAGTGACAAGGATTCTAATGCATACCATTGAGAGGACCCACGTATCAATGCCTCAAACAGATTTCAACAGGATTGTCCACAATGTGTTATATAAGTTGCTCACACAGCTGGAGCTCAGGAACATTTCTGTGAGAGTAAAAAAAGTTGCAAATATCAAGGCCGTGGTCTGTGACCTGTCTAAGACTTTCCACTCCACACAGGCGCTTCTGAAAGAATTAGAGGCGGCTGACGATACATTTATCGAGGCCCTGAGGAGAAAACTGACCGAAAAGAACAAGAGCATATTCGGGTGTTTCCTTTCAGTGGGCAAAGACTTTTACCAAGCTGTAGCCCGCCTCCGTAATGGCACATCGTCCAAACGGACACGAAAGAATGACATCGCAATTACATGCAGCCAAAATCCTCCTGTCAGGGCAGTCAGTAAGTGGCAATACAAAATTTGAAAATGTCATGTTCATGCTAGGGCTGAGTGAAAGGGCCCAAAATTCATATCTCAGTAGCTTTAAGCTGAGTGGTGATATATACCATTTACAGGTTCAGCTGGAGGCACCAGGACTTGCTTGCTTCAAGGAGCTTCTTCAGTTCTGAGTAACTGGTGGAATTTGGCTGCTGTTTGCTGGATACCTGTCTAGAGAGTTGTTACGTGAAACAATGAAAGTCATGCACACCCTGACCCAGTTCCAGGTTGTTAGATTCGCCTGTGTCCATGTGAAAAAGAGGGTTGTTTGGGTCGTCCAATAGACAGACTTCTACTGCGACACCACACAGGTGTGTGTGTGTGTGCGTGTGTGCGTGCGTGCGTGCGTGTGTGTGCGTGTGAAGTATGAGGAGCCACAGCCACAGTTAGCATTAGCAGAGAAAAAGTAAGGCACACTAAAGTGTAAAGTTATGTGCCAATGGAAAGAAAATGCCCAGACTCCTCCAGTCATGCCGAGTGTCCATGTGTTCATCATCTGCCAGCAAAGAAAAGAAAGGGTGTTAGCTCAAAGTAGCTACATCTGGAGCCCTTTGTGAAACAACCTCACCTGTGTTTCCTGAGCCAGGGAGCTAAAGCAGTAAAGCTCAACACCTACGGTAGTTGCTATCAACTCTTCTAAAGACACTGTGAGGAAGGAACAGCTTCGCAGCTTCGTCAAACTGACTCATAACATTTAAAGACACGATGGGTCCTATGTTCAAACGGGGAACATAGAAAAGGTCCGCTTTCCGCGGGGAACATCCAGGCACATTTAACTGCAAAACATAATCACAACAGCCACTATTTATTGTAACTATCGGAATCATCGATTGTCCCGTCACATCTGATGTCTGATGGTCCTATGGTCCCCGGCTCCCTTTAGGTGAAAGCAGGGAACACGACCCTTCTTGATAAGTGATTTATATGTGCTTGACCCTTAAACACACCAAGACACATTTCCAGAAATGTTTTCATTTTATCTATTGTAAACAACGTTAACTAACATACTCGCATGAACACACATCCTCATTGAAACCCATTCAAATAACTGTTTGATGCATCATGACAAAAACCTGGCAGCCCAAGGTTTAAAATGTTTTTAAAAAATTCATTGTTTTCTCTGTATGATGATGAAATATGACATTGCAAAAAAAAAAATGCATATAAACAAATGTTTCTGCTAATCATATATAATCATATATATACCATCCATCCATCCATCCATTTTCTACCTCTTATCCGGGGCCGGGTCGCGGGGGCAGCAGTCTGAGAAGGGACGCCCAGACCTCCCTCTCGCAGGACACTTCCTCCAGCTCTTCCGGGGGGACCCCAAGGTGTTCCCAGGCCAGCCGGGTGACGTAGTCACTCCAGCGTGTCCTGGGTCTTCCTCTGGGTCTCCTCCCGGGGGGACATGCCCAGAACTACTCCCGAGGGAGGCATCCAGGGGGCATCCGATACAGATGCCCGAGCCACCTCAGCTGGCTCCTCTCGATGTGGAGGAGCAGCGGCTCTACTCCGAGCTCCTCCCGGGTGACAGAGCTCCTCACCCTATCTCTAAGGGAGCGCTCCGCCACCCTGCGGAGAAAACTCATTTCAGCCGCTTGTATCCGGGATCTTGTTCTTTCGGTCATAACCCAAAGTTCATGACCATAGGTGAGGGTAGGAACGTAGATTGACCGGTAAATCGAGAGCTTTGCCTTTCGGCTCAGCTCCTTCTTCACCACAACGGACCGATACAACGATCGCATTACTGCGGCCGCTGCACCGATCCGCCTGTCAATCTCACGCTCCATCCTTCCCTCACTCGTGAACAAGACCCCAAGATACTTAAACTCCTCCACCTGAGGCAGGATCTCTCCACTGACCCGGAGGGAGCAACCCACCTTTTTCCGGGGGAGAACTATGGCCTCGGACTTAGAGGTGCTGATTCTCATCCCAGCCGCTTCACACTCGGCTGCAAACCGCCCCAGCGCATTCTGGAGTTCCTGGTTCGTAGGAGCCATCAAGACCACATCATCTGCAAAGAGCAGAGATGGAATCCAGCTGCTCTCGAACCAGACCCCTTCCGGCCCCAAGCTGCACCTAGAAATTCTGTCCATAAAAATAATGAACAGAACCGGTGACAAAGGGCAGCCCTGCCGGAGTCCAACATGCACTGGGAACAAGTCTGACTTACTGCCGGCAATGCGAACCAAGCTCCTGCTCCGGTCGTACAGGGACCGCACGGCCCTTAACAAAGGGCCCCCGACCCCATACTCCCGGAGCACCCCCCACAGAATGCCACGAGGGACACGGTCGAAAGCCTTCTCCAAGTCCACAAAACACATGTGGACTGGTTGAGCAAACTCGCATGAACCCTCGAGCACCCTGTGAAGGGTATAGAGCTGGTCCAGTGTTCCACGGCCAGGACGAAAACCGCATTGTTCCTCTTGAATCCGAGGTTCGACTATCGTCCGAACTCTCCTCTCCAGTACCCTGGAATAGACTTTCCCCGGGAGGCTGAGGAGTGTGATCCCCCGATAGTTTGAACACACCCTCCGATCCCCCTTTTTAAAAAGAGCGACCACCACCCCGGTCTGCCATTCCAGAGGCACTGTCCCCAACCGCCACGCAATGCTGCAGAGACGTGTCAACCAGGACAGCCCTACAGCATCCAGGGACTTAAGGTACTCAGGCCGGATCTCATCCACTCCCGGTGCCTTGCCACTGGGCAGCTTCCTAACTACCTCAGTAGTTAGGAAGCTGGCTTGGGTAATGGATGAGTCGACCCCTGAGTCCTCAGCCTCTGCTTCCTCTAGGGAAGGCGTGTCAGTGGGGTTGAGGAGATCCTTGAAGTATTCCTTCCACCGCCCAACGATGTCCCCAGTCGAGGTCAACAGCTCCGAACCTCCACTGTAAACAGTGTTGGCGGAGTACTGCTTCCCCCTCCTGAGGCGCCGGACAGTTTGCCAGAATCTCTTCGAGGCCGACCGGTAGTCCTCCTCCATGGCCTCCCCGAACTTTTCCCAGACCCGAGTTTTTGCTTCTTTTATGAGCACATTTTGGTGCTGTAGGTGTGTTAAGGTAACTTTTTTGAAGATGCATCCAAAGATTAATTTCACTGTTGCCTCCTGCTATACTGACAAGTGCTGAGTCGTGTGGCGCGTCGTCGGCTTAAGGAGGGAGGGAAGTTGCAAGCTGGACAAGTTTTAAACAGTGTTGGTCAAAAAAGAGATGTGTATTATTAAACTCGGCATGATTCCTTTGTCTTTCTGACCCAATTTTCTCCAGTGTTAACAAAGTTGTAACTTATATCTGACAGAAGCTCATTACTGATGTAATTGTTAGAATAAACACTCATATTTGGATAATAATGATGTCAATAGACATAAATGAATAAAAGTTCTCCTTGGTTTGTTCTCTTTGAACACAATACTGCAAAAGCTGCTCCATGTTCTGAAATCTTTATTCATCACACAACATTTAAGATAGAAAGACAAAGTGTAGAAAGACAAAGTGCTCACTGGCCGGCAGTCACAACAAGGAGTTACATCACCCCCTACATATTTGATTTGACTTATTTAGCACAATAAAATACACAAAGATGTTTTCCCCCCACCAAGAATACAAATAATTCATTGCATTCAGTCCATGATAATAATCACACTGTAGTTATGTGTTTTTTGGTCTGTTCCTTTGTTTCAATCTGTTTTATTCTTATGATTGTTTAAGTTATGACAAGTTAAAAGGAAAAAGCAATGCTTTGATCACAAAAGGGTGAAAACGTCTTGAATAAAAATGACGTGACCTGTTCATTTGTTCTCGGCAGTCTTATCTTACATATTTATGTCAGTTCATATCATCGCGAGATGATACATTTTGACTGTGACTGTACTCATTTCTGACAACAGCTGTTGGTGAGTATCAGAGCATCAAACCTCCATTTGACATACAGGGAAGTGCCAACATGCTGGAGGGTGTGAGGACGACAGGGGCACGTGTGTGTGTGTGTGGATTCTTTCCATTTCCTTTAATGATAATGCAGAGGACTGGACCTTTTCAAAATAGCAAAAAATAAACCAAAAAATGTCATGTCTGATTACAGCCAAAGACTGCTGGACACAATGATGCCAGTGTGCAGCATGAAGAGGCATCTTTTGGGTCTGCTGTTCATGAGTGTTGTTTTGGTGATTTTCTACACCTACATCTTGGTAATGGAGAGGAAGAGGAACCTTGATTGGTGGCTGCAACCTTCAGACATCAAACAGTGACTCCCTCCCGATGTGTCCCCAGGTCCATATTTTGTGGAATATCCCTCCCAGTATCACTTCATCATGAATGAGCCACAGACATGTGCAGAGCAGAAACCTTTCGTGGTTCTGATGGTCCCTGTGGCTCCACAAGACAGGGCCGATCGTGACATCATCCGCAAAACATGGGGAGATGAAAGTGTGCTACTGGACAAAGTAGTGAAGTTGTTCTTCCTGCTGGGGCTGTGCACAGGAGAGGGAGGCGAGCAGCTCCAAGAGCAGCTGCTGCAGGAGAGCGACGAGCACCGAGACCTGATCCAGAGTGACTTCGTTGACTGCTACAAGAACCTGACCATCAAGACCATGGTGATGATGGAGTGGCTGGACGCCTACTGCTCCGACGCTCCAAAATCAAACTACCTGACCGGATATGTAGAGAGAGCAGCTGTAGTTTGTAGAAATCCAAATTTAAAATGGTTCCTTCCTCATGAGCTTTTCCCATGGTCACATTTCCAACCTTATGCTCAGGGTTGTGGCTACATCCTCACTTTGGACCTCCCGAAAAAGCTGCTGGAGGCAGCCAAACACGTCAAAGCTGTGTACATTGAAGATGGGTATTTGGGCTTGTGCATGGAGCACCTGGGCATCGACCTCACTGACCCACCAGACTGGAACTATTTTCACTACACTCCTGTGCCGTACAATCGCTGCACTTTCTCCAAATTAATAGTCACAACTTTGTCTGTAGCTGATCGTATGGCGATGTGGGCCCACTTTACATTTCTGGGCCCGCCCTGCTGACATTTACAAACTGAACACACATCAGTGAAGACATTGGCTCAAAGCCAAGTTCCACAGGTCAGGAACCTGAACAACAAAGGCCCTCTCCCATCTGTTTATTTAAAACAGTAGTACGTAACTTTTAAATATAAACAGATGTCTGTTAGATTCGATGTGACATGAGTTCATACAACACTGATTCAGTCCATCAGCTCCATAAGACTCTCTCTGTGTTTCTCATAGCCATTTTTAGATCTTGTGTTAATTTCATTTTGTTTTTGTTTTTTTGGGACAGCGATGTCACATATTAGAATCGACTCCATGTATGATTGTTGTTGATATATGACGGTCAAATGTCTGTCACTTAACCAGACCTCTCCTGACTTCTGTCTGCATCAAAGTTTATTATTTTTAATAAAAATCATTATTTCTAATCTTGTCAATGTCTTGACAATATTTTCTATTCATTTTGCAACTCTTTTGATGAATAAAAGTGTGAGTTTTAATGGAAAACAACATCTCTGCAAAACAGTCATATAATAGGCGTATCAATAAAGTGAAAGGAAATATTTCAAAATAAAGATACACACATTTTTACCTTCTTTAGTTTCTGAATGTAACAAAAGAACACAAGAAAATATTGTACATTTAAAGGTCAACAGTTGAATAGTTTAGTACAGCTGTGTAAAACAGCCATGATTTACCTGAAGAGCAAATGTTTTCTCTCAGTTCTGACTGACTGTAAAGAGATTACTGAGTGACTCATCAGTAAAGTTGTATTGTCTCCTCATCATTTTTGCAGCACTGAATATGAATAAATAAAAACAAGTCCAGGTTTTACGTGCTGTCTGTTCAAAAGATTCTCTGTCAACACTAGACATTGTTGTGTGTGAATATCCCAGTGAATCAGGCCATACCACTATCTGCCATTTAAAGCTGCACTGTGTAACTTTTGTTGACTAATAAGATGCACGCCAGCTGAAGTCTACACTATCTTTACAACATGTTTGCTGCTTAATCTCACTGTCAGACAGGGTCCATCCTGTAGTTCAAAAATGTGCTTTATAAATGAAAGTGGATTGGTTTAAAAGTCCATAGAGAAAATCAACATTTTAACCTGTGGGGACACAGAAGCTGCTGGTCCACTGCTGCCTCGTGTGGTAAGTTTGTGTCACTGACGTGAACAAAGGATTTCTAATAGTGAAATCACACAATGACTAAATTGAACTTAGTGATGGAGGCAGTGGAGGGTCAGCCTCTCCTGTGTGCTGTGATTTAAAATCACTGGTTTTCACTGTGGACTTGGTTGTAAGCAAATCATAAATGAGATCAAATTCCCACACAGAGTTTCTGACACCAAACAATGGCACAATAATCTGTTTGGCATTGACAGAGACGATTTGCCAAGTTTTTCATGGGTGGAACCCACATACTCAACTCTGCTGCTGCTGGTCCGACATGTTTTAGATGTTTCTCTGCGCCAACACACCTGATTTAAATAAGTGGGTTGTTGTCAGGCTTTTGCAGAGCTTGATGATGAGCTGACTCTTTGAATCAGGTGTGTTGGAGCAGGGAAACGATGCAGAACAAACGTAGAGTTGTAATGATTAGCGGCGTTGTGGACACTGTCCACTGTTACCGATGCCTGGGAAATACAAATTCCAAGATGTCTGTCTCACCAAAGACAATGACAATGACTGACTTTGACCAAGGTCTCAAGGACAATCACTTGTCCAGATGCAGAGCGTGCTGCAAATCAGTACAAGTGGACACCATGGATGAAGCAGCTCTTACAAGTTGCCCTCCCATCTTAAACTGTGCCAGCACAATCAGTCCCTGAATTTGAGGGAATTGGTCCTGGAAAGTCTGATGTCAACCAATGTATGGAAACCCTGGTTAGCTGAGCTTTCTGCACATTGTGTGGGAGGGATTTTTTTTTTTTTTTTCAAATATGTTTATTGAATTTTTCCAACACAGAATCACACTTTTTCATATTGTGCTATTCTTTTTTTTCCCAAAAATAAAATATGTGAAATAAGATATATACATGTATATATATACAATACATATAGACACATGCACATAAACATATACATACTATTATATAATTTTTTTAAAGGGAATATGTGAGTGTGTACATATAAATATGTTTAAAAAAGGAAAAGGTAATTGTGGTTCTTTGAAAGTATTGTACAGTATCTTTTTCAATTATATGTATATATATATACATATATATATGTATATATATGTATATACATATGTATATATATATATATATATATATATATATATATATATATGTATATATATATATATATATATATATATATATATATATATATATATATATAGTCTTACCATCAAAGACTTTTAATCCTTTTTCTGTTCGGTGTTTATTTACATCTGCATATAAATAAAACATACACTCACGGGCCACTCATTTTCTTTATGTTGTGCTTTGACACCGTATAAATAAAATTAGGGCCCAAATACCGACTGGTGTAAGCACCCTGTTGAAACTGCAGTGCAAAGTATTCTTTTCTTTTCAAGAGAATAATTGCAATATGTGATGACTTGAAAACATGCTTGAAAACTCACCAAACTTCATGTGTGGGTCAATTGACACGTCTTACAGGTCATGTACACGGACATACGTTGCACCCCTCATATTACAAAGGCAGCAGGTAACAACAAACTATTAATTTGAGGAATGTTCACAACTCAAGAACATTCAGAGCGTGGTCCTCTTCTACAGTATGTACCCAGTGCCTGATTTGTGACAGGCCTCGTCATGCAGGGTTTGTAAGGGCATATCTAGTGCTGCTTGCAATCTTTGTTTGAACTTTTAAATATATGGACTCAATCCCAAAAAGTGTTTTTTGCTTTTGTTGTTAACCTTAGAAACATGACTTGCTGGTGAGAGTGAGCTACTTTTCCCATGTGCTCCGTTATCACAGGTTTCATGTGTGATCGCTGTAGGCGATGGGTTCTCATTGCTGGTAGCAGCAGTTTCTTTATTGTCGGAGACATTTAAGCAATTAGTAAATGGTCTTTTCTTCAATAGTCCTGTGAAATACCTGTGAATCCTCTTAAAAAATCGTTTTTTGAGTTTGACTTTTGAACCTGCGGCTCTTCCCTCAACTTCTTTAAATCCATGACCTGCAGAGGCAAATGTTGTTTCATCAGTTTTGTCATCTGAGTTGACTCTCCCTTGTGGACTGTTATCACAGGCCTTATCTAAGTTGACTGTGGGCGATGGTTTCTCATGGCTGGGTCTGGTGACACGGTCAGCTGCAGCAGTAGTACAAATCATACTGGCTGCATCTACGATAGCTGCAGGTGATGGGTTCACATCACTGGGTCTTCTATCACTGCCGGCAGAAGTTCTGTCCGATGCAGCAGTGGGTCCATTATTTACAGTTGTGGGTGATGGTTCCTCATCGTTGGGTCTGTTATCATTGGTGAAAGTAGTTCTGACCACTGCATCAGTGAGTTCACAGCAGGTTGCTACTGGTGACAGTGGGTCCATCATAGGTCCATTCTTATGGCTGGGTCTGTTATTGGCATCTGTCATTTTTGCAGCTGCAGCAGTGAGTCCACCATTTGTATCTAAGAAAGCAGTGGGTGGTGGTTTCTCGTGGCTGGGTCTTTTGTTATTCCCATCAGATATTCTGTCAACCGGAGCAGTGAGTCCACAGTGGATGACAGAGGGTGATGAGTTCCTGTTCCTTGGTCTGTTAACACTGCTGGCAGTAGTTTTGTCAGCTGCAGTAGTGGATCCTCCATTTATAAAAATGGTAATGACTTCACCTGAGATCACTGTGGGTCTCTTGTCACTGTCAGCAGCACCTGCAGTAGTTTTGTCAGTTGTTACAGAGGATCCATCATTTATATAAATGGTGACAGATTCATTGAGGAAAGCTGTGGGTGCTGAGGTTAATGGTTCCTCGTCGCTGGGTGTGTTGGCAACAGGAGCTTTGTCAGCTGCAGCAGTTAGTCCATCTTTTGTAACAGCTTCATCTGTGTCAGCAGCACCTGCAGCAGCAGGTCCTTCGTTTGTACAAATGGTAACGACTTTCTCTAAGATAGCGGTGGACAATTGTTTCCTGTTGTTACAAGCACAAGTTTCCTCTTGACCTGATGAGTCAACGTAGCGATTAGTGAATGGTGCTTTCTTGAACAGCCACGAGACAAATCTGTGAATCTTCCTGAAAAACCAGTTTTTGGCTTTGAATTTTGAACCTGTGGTGTCTTCATTAGCGCCGTCTCCAAAGGAAGCCAAACTTTCAGATATTATTGAAGTCCTGCCCAAAGCATCCTCCAAGCTAGCCAAAAGGAAAGGCCTCGCTGGTCTGTTTTCTCTGCTAGTTGCAGTTCTGGGTGTAGGTGTGCAAGGGCTCGCTTTTGTTTGATTGGGTGAGTCATTAATTAAATCACTCGGAAAGCGTTCCATAGTGATAAAAGGGTGCATCAGAGCTTCGCCGGGACTGATTCTTTTTTTTGGATCTACTTGCAAGATCTGTACCAGGAAGCTTATAAACGCCTGTGTGTCCTCATACACTGCAGCCCGTGAGTGAGTCATTACAATGTCTTTGAGACAAGTAAACTGCCTTAATGACATGCTATTTAATGGCTCATGAGCAGGGACCGTCTCATAGCTGCTAAAAGAGCTCAATGAGTTGTTCCCTGTTGAACAGGTGCACTCTAATTTCAGCTTCCATGTGTCTTTATTTCTGTAAAAATAGTTAAGAGTGTATATTCCAGTATTCAGCAGCCGATCATCAGGCTGACCAAGCCACTGTACCATTTCTTCCATTGTCCCCAGTCTGCATTTTCCCGAAAATAAGTTTGCGTTGATGTACAAGCTGACCATGACGCAGCCAAGAGCCCACATGTCTACAGCCTCATTCAGATGAAGGCCCAGGTAGATCTCAGGGGCCCTGTGCTCTGGGATATACAAGATGTCACCAAGACACAGACCTCTGACATCACAAGCCAAACCAAAATCGATCAGCTTCACCTTAAAGGGATGTAGCTCATGATTGACTAACATTACATTGTCTAACTTGATGTCTGTGTGTATCATTCCTATGCCTCTGAGAGTGTTCAGAGCTACCAACATCTGTTGCGTCATCATTTGAATCTCAGACAGTTTAAACGGCTTTTTAAGTCTCTCAAATAAATCCATGACAGACATGTCTAGTTTTTCAAATTCCAAAATAATGTGTCCACTGAGCTTAAAATGATGTTTAAAACGGACCAAATTCACCGCGTCTGGGTCAAATTCCCGCAGTCGTTGAAGGTTGTGTACCTCGTTTTGACCTAATTTAGCTTGATGTTTTGGTATAACCTTTGCGGCCACCACCTCATTGGTGTCCGATCTAATGCACTCGTACACGTATCCAAAAGCTCCAACCCCCAGGAGCCCCTTCACTGAATAACTGCTTGATTCCAAAAGTGGTATATAATCATCTTTCTTACTGATCGATAATGTACTCATTTTCAACTGTTGACACTTACTAACAATCTGATCCCGATGTCACAATAAAATGTATGAGAAATTTCAAGATTTTTAAATTGTCTTTCTTCCTCTTTGCTGTTTTGCAGCAATTTGCATCTGTTTTGTTGCATGTCTACCTTCTTCTGGATTTGTCTTCTTTCTGGGATCTTTCTCTTGAGTCAGTAATGATGATAAACCACAATTGGTTAATTGGTAGAGGTGTTTGCCGTTGGATCCCTAATATGGCATTACTGCCTCTATTTGGGTTCCTCAGAGGAACTTCCTCTTCCTTCTGAAATCCTAACCATTTTTTTTGCCTCAGGTATGATGTCACCCTCAGCTTTCCTTTGATGGTTTTCATTCAGTGGCCATGATTTAACGCATGTTATATCAGAATCTAGTGTTGTGCCCAAGTTGTGTGTCGAATAATCCAGGAAGATTTTTGTGAAGTACCTTTGCGTTTTATGACTGGCTGCAGCTATCGTGTACATCATTGTTCCTTATATGCATTGTCCATCTTTGTATTGCCGCAGACTCTCTCACTGGTTGACTTTTATCTATAAATCCATTCTTGGGGCAGAAGGATGTATAGAAACCTCAGCGTCAAAACTGAACTGGCCAAAAAGTATTTTAAATTTTCTGCCCAGTCTACCTGGAACAATGTGCAGAAGGACTTGAAATTGACGCATCTCATAGCTCTGGGGGAATTAATGTCAATTATAAAATCCAGAGAAATTAGTTCAATTGGATCTTGTGATTGCACTGTGTGATCGTGAAATTCCACTCTTGTTTTCCTCTAGTGTGTGATCATATTTACTAGACTGTGTTGCACTTGGAAGAGGTTTTAAATCTCAATGAGTTTTTACCTGGTTAAAAATAAAATAAAAACTAGAAAAGCACTCTGAGAGTGCAGACCTCCACCAAGGCAGCTCAGTGCCTACAAAATACACCCTGCCGTACAGATCATGCCTAAATTTTAATCACTTGTTCCTGGTCCGATTGTGGACCATCTGTGACTTTTCAAGTTATGTAGCTAACAGACAGACAAACAGGCACACAAACAAACTCTGGCGAAAACATATACCTTCTGGTCAATAAAATAAATAGTCTTATACAAAATTTATGCCAAATGAAAATAAAATGTACACACTGGACCTTTAAAATTATGGAGGACGAAACCTGACATCAATAAATACAGGAATAAATACATACATAAATAAACACATAAATAAATGTAAAAATAAATAAATACATAAAAAATTCATAATAAAGAAATGCTTTGCATTTGTTTATTCATTTATTTCTGTATTCATTTGTGTGTTTATTTATTCCTGTATTTATTTATGTATTGATATGTCAGGTCTCGTCCTCCATATTCAAAGGAAAGGTAAGATGAGAAGCACTGAGTGATGCTTTTTCACACTCCAGTCCACAAGGTGGCGGTAATGCACCCAAAGCTGTTTGCCCACTGCCATTTAACCACATAAAAAAGGAGGAGCTGTAAGCGCACATGTGTTCAGTCGCACAGTGAGTGTATGTGCGAGTGTGTTTCCGTGAGAGCAGAGACGAACTAAAGTCGGACACAGCAGAAGAGTCCCGTGTACAGCGACCGTTTTACCGACTCATATTCATCAACATGAGGCCAGGTACAGTACATGTGTGATTATGTGTTAATACGGTGTCGTCAATGACGCAGTGAGCGTGTCCCGACATAGCCACCGTGACGGAGCGGCCTACACCGCCATGTTGTGAACCTTCCTCGTGCTTCCACTAATGTGCGTGGATGAGTTTCTCGCGTTTCCATGATACATATAAACTTTGCACACCATTGTCATCGAGTTTGAATCGCTCACGGAGTTTATTTTGTAGCTAATAACGACGCTAGCAACCGCGCACACTCATTCGCGACACGCTGTACACACGTGTTGAGCTCAACGTGCTGTAGCGCGAGACACTGGCCACGTTTCGTTCGACACGAACTCTGTGAAGCATCTCAAAGAATTCGGTGTTTACCGCCTATGTTGGCAATATCGTGATCGATTACCATATTCACACGAGCCACGCAGTCGTTTATTCGCCCCCGTAGCATGTTCTCACGTGTAGTTTTCAATGGCGCAGGAAATTCGTGCAAATGTTAAACTACCAACTCGATTTTTCAAAACTGTGGCGCAATCGCTGGACTGGACCGTTTCCAGAGCAGCAAGGTTGTGCCTATATCTCTAACTATGATTGGGGGGAATGAACACAGTAAACCTGTACTACTAGACCAAGTACCCCATGGGCTGCTTGCACAACTACTATGAAGTAATTTTACACATTTCTTTTGGAGTAAAGTTCATTATACTGAACACGATTCTGGCTTTTTGTCTAGCTTTCGTGCCATACTGCAGGCATATGATTTATCCCACACCAAAGTCAGACAATAAGGTCAGCATCTTGTTCAGTATACACAGCTTGTTGTCTATAGATTACTCTGAGAGTACACAATACAATGGCTTCATAGGAGTTGTGCTAGTAGCCCATGAGGTACTTGGCCCTGCAGTATATATTCCACAAACTGCTTACTGAAGAAATCGAAGTTGGGCATACGGACGTAATCTCAAAGTACACTGTATAAGTAATTGTGCCAATAGTCCACAATGTAATTTGTGTAGAAACAGGTTTTATCACACATCAAACCTAGGGGGAAGTACTTATTTATGCGGAATAACATTATTTTGATAACCAGATGCTGCCACATGCGTTCTCACGTTACCATAGCCAAGTCAGACATGTTTTTATGGTATATGATGTGACTGTGTTCAGATTTAGGTATTCACTCTTTATCAGTACTTCAAACTTAACTGTGTTTTCATTTATATATGTAAGTTAGGGCAGCAACAATTAATTAACCACCAACTATTTTAATAAAAAATTAATTGATTTTAATGTTTAAAAAAAAAACACCTTCGGCTTCCTTAAATCTGAATATTTTTTGGTTTCTTTATTCATAGCAAAGAAATCGTTAGCACTAGTTAGTTATGATAAAACTGATCAGTGTGTGGGATTCAGAAGGGGATATTTACATAAATGAGGTGTCTGGTGTGTAAGATCACCTACAACAGACAGGTTAATTTTATTTCTCCAGAATGACACATTTTAGAGGTTTTTGGTCATCTTCCAATGAGTTGGACATAAGATGGTCCTTTATTCGTCCCACAGTGGAGGAATTTACATGGTCATGTTTCCACAAAAACGAACGCTCATTATCTGCCACTGCAGCTTCTCCTACATGTGTTGTTGATGCTGCTGAAAATCTGAACTTGTTTTAATTATTGAAAAAAACGCACAAATTGTTTATAAAAAAAGTTGCCAATTAATAATCGGATAATCGTTGCAGCTCCACCAACAGCCCTGTGCAGTGATATACAATTCAGTGCTGGATTTTAAAATGATTTAAAATTGATTGCACAGCATCTTTAGGCCCTGTTGATGTTACATAGCCTTCAGCTTCATCTGAAAAACGCCTCTCTTTCAGGGTTCAGCCCTCGTGGGGACAGAGGAGGACGAGGAGGATTTGGTGGACGAGGAGGAGGAGGACGAGGAGGCTTTGGTGACAGAGGAGGCTTTGGTGGACGAGGAGGAAGAGGTGGACGAGGGGGATTTGGTGACCGAGGAGGGAGAGGTGAGACTTGAAAGCTGAATGATCGGAATAATGAGTGTTAAGCTTGTGTCATGAACATACCTGTAGCTATAATATGGTGTGTAAGTGGTTTGGGTAAGATCTTCATTATTTGAACAAGATGTTCTAACTCCACCAAACAACCATTCGTTTCACCATGGCACATGCATTGTTTTGAGCAGCTCTAAGAAAATGTCTCTCTTCAGGTGGTTTCAGATCTCCAGATCGTGGAGGTGGATTCCGGGGCAGAGGAGGTGGAAGAGGCACCCCAAGAGGAAGAGGAGGCTTTGGTGCAGGAAGGAAGGTCTTGGTTGAGCCACACAGACATGAAGGTTTTTGCTTTTTTCTCATAGTTGTTGTTGTTTAGGAGTCAGCGTAGCTTCTAACATCATTAAACCAAGTGGTCAGCTTCTGTAGGTCTGAATATACTGTAGGAACACAATATAAAGTCATCCTGTCTGACTTGATTTACCATCAATCAACTGACGGTATGTGTGTCCTCAGGCGTGTTCATCTGCAGAGGGAAGGAAGATGCCCTGGTCACCAAGAACATGGTGGTTGGAGAGTCGGTGTATGGAGAGAAGAGGATGAACGTGGAGGTGAATGATGTTGGACAAACTAATTGCTGTGTGACTCGGATTAAAACAAGACATAAAATGCATGTAAACATGTCGGTACAGCTGAAATTGTAGTGCACCAAATTGCTCAAAGTTGGACTGACAAAAGCCACTTGATATTAAATTAAAGGGCCACATACAATTCATGGGGGGCCATGGGTTAGCTTAAAGAATAAAATACTTTGAAGTTTATTTGACTAAAAGGAGGCATATTGCCATCTTGTGTGGAGGCAGACACAATGTACTCGATAACTTGTTTACTGCTAGTATGTTGTATACGAGAAGTGGATTTAACACATTTATATCCCATGGCATTAGTGTTTTGTCACCATGGCTGCTATTCTTAAAGTTGTGTGTAAATTACTTTCTTAAATTCTGGCATTTTCTTTAAAGGAAGGAGAAACAAAGATTGAGTACAGAGCATGGAATCCCTTTCGCTCAAAGCTCGCAGCAGCCATCTTGGGAGGAGTAGACCAGATTCATATCAAGCCAGGAGCAAAGGTCATGTACCTGGGAGCTGCCAGTGGCACCACGGTATCCCACGTCTCTGACATTGTTGGACCGGTGAGTGAGATTTTGAGGATTAAGATTTTATGCATAATGGAGCACATTCACAGGCTGTGGCCTCAGAAATCACAATGTCACCCATCAGTATGTTTATGATTTTGTGCAGTTAAAAGTGTGCATTATAAAAACCTAATTACAAGGTTTATATAAAAACCTTGTAATTAGGTTTTTATACCAGCAGAGGGTGCACATCAACCAGTATAATTTTAAGTTGAGGGAAGCTAATGTAATGCAAGTTGACCATTTTTCGGAGGGTAACTGTTGTCTTTTACAGGAGGGACTAGTTTATGCTGTGGAGTTTTCCCATCGCTCGGGTCGTGACCTTCTCAACGTAGCAAAGAAACGCACCAACATCATTCCGATCATCGAAGATGCTCGGCACCCTCACAAATACCGCATGCTTGTTGGTAGGTACCCCTAATCTGCCAGTCTGCTCACAGAGTCCACACACCTGATGTGACCTAAGACAAAATTTTCAGGCTGCAGGCCAATTTCTTAATTCAGATCTGAGGGGTAGGAATCCTGTTGCACTACAGCAGTTGGGCTCGTATAGTGCGAGGCCGTAGATGCTTAGACGTGTTGCTAGGTTTTAAATGAACAGGTTTTTTCTGTGTCTAAACTACATAGTGTTACTGTGTGAAGAAGGGGGCCAATACTGACCGAAGACGATAACACGCACACTCATGCTCTCTCATTTTAGGCATGGTGGATGTGATATTTGCTGACGTTGCCCAGCCTGACCAGACGAGGATTGTCGCTTTGAATGCTCACAACTTCTTGAAGAATGGCGGACACTTTGTTATCTCAATCAAGGTACGTTTATGTCGTCCCGGACAGAACTCGACACAAAGTACAGGACCTGCTTACCATGTGGTTAAGATGATTGACGATGACGACACATTAGCTCGAGATGATTGTTCTAAGAATGTCGCATTTATAGTTTGGTTAATGTGCATGCCAGTATGTTTCAGACAATTGCAGAAATGAGCAACTGAATTAAGGTCATTAGCTCTGAATGTGTGGCAGTATTCACTCTGAGCTGCTTCTGCTGAGGTCTGTTTTTTGTTTCTAATTGTCGTTTTATTTCTTAAATTGTAGGCAAACTGTATAGACTCGACAGCGGCTCCAGAGGCAGTGTTTGCCGCAGAGGTGAAAAAGATGGGTGCTGAGAACATGAAGCCACAGGAGCAGCTCACACTGGAGCCCTATGAGAGGGACCATGCGGTGGTGGTGGGCATCTACAGGTATACCAACTTAAACCCTGCTCTATCCAAAACACAATGACTTGTACAGTGACAGGTATTCATTAAATGCATGTAGAACTTTTATCTACGAATGTCTGGTACAGCTTAGTCTGAAAGTATTTTAACCTCTTCATGCAAACATTGCTGGCAATTACTGTAGTATGTATCTCCTATGACTGCTCTTGGTTTCTTTGATTGAAACAGAGCAGCTTTTACTGGGTTAAAGGACTCCCTCTGGTGGACAATTGCGTTATATTCTTACCATGTATGTGACCTAAAATTGCTCACTTTGATTGGTTAAATGGCAGGATTGTGATTAAAGGACACAGCCTGTAATGTCTGGCCTTGTCTCACTCAGTCCTGTGTGTTAAGTGACAGTGCAGCACAGTTCATTTGTTCTTGCCTCTTGTAGAGTTTATATCCAGTCAACTTGATTGGTTTTGCTTTTATCATTTTAACCTGAGTGTTTGTGTGTTTTGGATAGTTTTGACCCAAGTGCCGGGTAAAGAAATCAACAAGCTCAAACAAAGTGATAATCTGGCTAATGTAATCCTGCACACTTGCACATCTGGGATCTCTTTAAGCTTAATGTGTATGGTCATATCACAATTTGCATTATCTCGTGGTCAGATGGTAGATATGAGTTGACCATTTCATGTCAAACTGATATAATCGCACTAGGGCTGCAACGATAAATAGATCAAATATCACCGAGTTTGATAATGGATTTGCGCGTTGAAAGCTGCTGATTTCTCAGTTTCTTTAATGTGAATATCTTCTTGCTTCTTTTCTCCACATAAAATAGAAATCATTAACTGATTTGATTTTGGTTTGTGGACATACGAGACGTAACATAATTCCCTGGTTTGGTAAATGCTAATTGACTTTTCTGGACCAAACGAGTAGCTCCATTGATCGAGAAAGTGTTGATGAGTTAAAGGTAGCGACTAAGTTTATACTGCACTCATATTGGTTGTTAACTCGAGTCAATGTTGCAGTGTCACCAAGCAATCCCTGCTGTATATGTGCACTTTCATTTATGTTAAAATGCTCCTGTCTTTCTCCCCTCAGACCTCCAGCAAAACAGAAGAAATGAAGTGTGGATGGAAACGTGGGGAAAAGCGATTTCCCATTTGCAACCACCTCCCTTTTTGATTACTGTCTGTTCCCCCCCCCCCCCCATGTCCACATCTACACCCGCCTGTTGGTAGATTTCTGCAGTGTGGAAGCATAACTAGCACTTGGAGTATAATTTGGCTGTTCCCTTTTTCTTATTTTTGGACCGTTAACCGACCAACCTTAATCCTGGACAAGTGACTGTAGAGGAGTTTGGACGAGCCAAGAGCATGGGGCAAGTGTTTGTAGCTCAAGTCCAGAAATATAAAGGTTCACATGCAATCAGGAGTTTAAAAAAAAAGTAAAAGTAATGTATGCAGCCAAGTTTAAGAGAACTAGTAGCTTTCTACCCTGGGAAATGGTTAAACTGATAATATAAACATTGATTTATAAAACTTTATTATTCTATGTAGTTACACATTTGCTGAGGGTACCACATGCTTCAAGTATATAGTCAATGTATTATTTTATTATCTTTTCACTTCTGTGTTCTTATGCTTTTCTTATTCTCTTCCTCTTCCTTTCCTCAAGAGTGCCTCTTTCCCTAGATTGTTGGGTATATCCCAAGTAATTCACATGTCATACCCCAGATGACTGGTATTAACTCATTTAATTGTCTGAACTTCTGTATGGTAAAATACTTAAGGTGGTGCACATGTAGAGCTTCAGATTACAACAAATCTACACCTTGTTTGGCAAAGAACCATGAATGTGGATCTGTTTTTAGTGGCGAGGAGTGGTCTCTGTACAAATATAGAAAGTGACTTTTTCACCCACACTTGTAATTTGATACCAGTATAACTTTTGTGTTGACGGACTATGAAACAAAAGTTGTGGATATTTTACAACATATGCTTGAATTTTTCTTTTTGTTGACAAACCCGACAACTGTTCTAATAAAATGTTGTTTTTTTGATTATAACCTTTGGTTTGAAATGACTGAATTCACGGTCTCTAGATATCTAGATACATGCCAGTGTTAACAGAAGCATTTGGTGGAGATAAAGATCCGGGTTCAAAATCAACTCGGGGTTGACTATTTTACCCTTTAAATATTAGTTTTATTTTATTAATACCTCCACTAAAATGAGTATTATTGGTACCGCATTCTTGTTGACCATTTTGTTGGGTAGATGGACAGGTAATAAATTGACTGGGTGTACCAAAAAGTTTAGTTGGTTGGGTCAAAAATGCAGAGCTTGAATTGTTGGTAATTTGATTTACAACCTCCCTAACTGCTTAAATGTCAAATAAGAGTTTTGAAAGTTGATAGTATCGATCGAATTATTTATCAAACAATGGATCTCGGGACTGACCGGTTCACAGGTTTCGAAATGTAAATGCCAATAACGGTAACATAGCTGGATTACTCTGACCTCTAATAGGTAACGTTTTGCTCCGGTCATTTCAAATTATGCGTATGAAAAGGCTGTCTTAATCCCCACGCGACAAGAGTGCAACGCAATTCGCGAAGCATTTCACTCCACAAAATATCCTAATTTACATCAGTTTGCGTGTGATATAATCGCGCTGTCGCGCTTTATTTTTAAGGGGTAACTTTTGGAAGTTACTCGTAAGAACTGCCCGCGATGGATTTGTTTTGGCAGCCATTTTGTGGGAAAATTCACTGGAACGCGCCGGGCCATACTCGCCTGGTGTCGGGAGTGCGCTCTCAATGCAGCCCCTCTCTCCTTTGACCGATATTAACATCACGGAGGGGCTGACCGGCACAGAGCTAGCTGTAGCTGTGTGAATGTGTGCGCGTAAATACGTGTAGTTTCTCCGTAGCGTCTGCTTGCACTGTCCGTCGGCCACCCGGCCGGCCGTTACCCGCAAAGCAGCCTGCAGTGTGCGGACTGTCTTCCTCCAAAATTCCAATGGCAGAGTTTTATTAGGCAGCTAGCGTGCTAGCTACGAGCTAGCAGGCTAGTGTTAGCTTCTTTCCTCTAAATTAATTTAAAAAGAGCGGACGGGCTTGTGGAGCCGGCGGATCCACTCCGTAAACGAAGGTGGTCTCTGGCACAGCTGTGAATAAACCTCGAACCACTGAAGTGAGTGTGTTGACCAGATTTTTTTTTTTTTTAAAGAAAAGACTGAACCCTGAAGTGCCCGTGGCTGAGGCGGCGAGCTGCCCACCTCCCCTCAGGCACGGCTAGCTGTGCTGCGCCGGCGATCACTTACCATCGACAAGGCGCTCTCTGAGCTCAGGGAGACTAACGTGATTTTTTCCTGGAAACTTATCTCACTTGGGGATTTTTTTTTGTTTTTATTTTAACCGGCAAACGATTCTGCACCATCCTATTTGGATTTCTGCTGTGAAAGAAGAACGATTGAGCCGGGGGAGGGGGCTCGGTTCGTGCGGACAGAGGGAAATAGGGGTTCCGAACATGGCTGCTACGCGGAACTTGGTTCGACACACCGCCTGAGGTAAGGCATAAACGGCCGGCATTTTCCCTCCTCCCTCCCCAAACTATCAAATGTGATTTTGCAGCTCGTTACTTCTTTTCCGTGTCATGTGTGAAATAGAGGCTTGGCAGTCGATATGAAGCAACAGCATTGTGTTTCTCCATCCATCCCTGCGTTATTCGCCCCTGTCAGCCGGCCTCGTGTCCCCATTCCTTTGCCACTGCCGCTCAGATGGCTCATAGGTTTGAGTCATGCTTCCACTGTGGAGCTGCTGGGCCGTACCGGACATTAAATGCTTGGCTGGAGTATCTACAGTGTTACCCCCTCATTCAGTGGCTTTTACTATGTCCTCCGGCCCCCCCGTCCTTCTGGTTCAGCTGGTGACTGAGGCGTTTTCAGCCATCTGGTGGGTTGACTGAGGGTTGGATTGGTCATTAATAGGCTAATGATTGATGCCACCAGTGTGCGTGTATCCGGGCAAGTTTCATTCGCAGCGGCGTCGCTACCTGTCTTGAGTTAAAGCACGACACCGAAAAGGGGGGGGGGGGGGGGTTGAAGATGCCGGCTGCATAAAACGGAGGGGAGATATGACATGAATGGATGTGTTGCTGCATGATCGAGGCGTGTTGCCGATCCTTGTTGCTTATATCCTGTTGGCGATGGCGATGGCTGTAGGTGTCACAGCAGCAAGCCACGACCCCCCTCCCCCCGACTGTCCTCTGTAGATCTGCAACATTTCATCTGCCATGGCAGGTAACGGTAGCCACTAGCTTAGCTACCGCATCAGCCCCAGCCCCTACCCTGCTCTCTAGTAGAGAGACATGAGTTCAGTTGCCGGGAGATGAATGCTCCTGGGCAGGGAACAGGACTGTGGAGAGACCGGAGCTGATGCACAGCCGGTCCAGAACGTCCCCTGTCTCTTTGTCCGTGGCTTTTTTGATGCCTTCTTCTGTCGTTCCTCAACAGTAGATGTTCTGGTCAGATATTGTGACCGATTTAAATAATAGTCTTTGCCACAGATGCAGTTCCCCCACCTCCACACCCACCCAGCTGAAGTTAGGTTGCTGTTTTCCCCTCAAAATGGACCTCTCTCTCTCCCCGAGTCAATTCTGCTTTACTCAGTGATTTTTTTCATTCAAAATGTGTCTTCTCAAATCACACTTACCACAGTCTAGGTTTGATCGGAACTCTTCAGTGACCGATCTGTGAAAAAGGCCACATATAAGCCATTAGCGTAATATTTTGGATGAGAGAAAGGACACATCTCATCAGAGAAAAGCTTAAAAAAAAAGAACAATGAAGATGTGCTCCCTGGAAATGTCAGGTTCCTGTGGAAGTGGGCCTGTATTCAAGGTGTTTGCATTTCCATTGTGCTACAGGTCTCGAGTAATGTTTGTGTGTGTGTGTGTCATGTTACAGTAGATACAGCAAATACATTTAGTTTGTGCTGACTGCCTGTGAGGGCTGTGAGCTCTCTTCTTGAAACATGTTCTAACTGCATCTGCTCCTTAGCTACAGTCAGCATATGAAACACACCTGATTGTAGCCTGTGGATTAGCCTCTTTCCACCGCACTGTCATCGTGTCACCACTGCAAGCATGTACAAAAAACCCACTTGCATTTACCATCTGCAGATATCCTTATATATATTAAATGCATCTCCTCCAATATTTGTTGCTGGACTTCATTGTGTTGCAAGTTATACTTATGCTCTCCATTCCATCTCTGCTTTTAGTGCTTGCTATGAATAAGAACAGCAGCACCAATAAGTTGGTGGAAACCAGGACAGGCAACAAATGTTAAAAAGGTTAAATCTTAAAATCTGAGAAGGTACCATCCCTGAGACCAAGAGAATGAAACTGCTGGATCATGCTGGCTTGATGCCTCAAACAGTGAACCACAGTGCATTGCTGTGTATATATAATATTATATGCTAAAAAACTATATGTAGGCTTGAGGTTATGTGGTTCTCTGCTGATAATACGAGCTATATATTTATTTATATATAAAAGTGTGTTCCTTTTTGGAAAAAAGAAAAGAAAAGAAAAAAACAATCAAAAAAAAAAACTGACTCGTAGAACCCGCAAAATATTTCCAATGTGCCTGGACTGTTTGTTTAAGCATAAATGGCAAATAAAAAACTTGAAACTTGAAACTTAATGTGTGACACAGTTTGATGATGTCACAGGTGTGAGGTGTTCTGGGAAGTTGATTTGCAGACGGTATTGAATGGAGGACTTGTTGCTGGGGCTCCAAGAGTACTTAAAGTTGTGAGTTGAGCTTCAGTCAGGTTGCTCCTCAAACCATCAGCACCAGCCAAAATGTGTTGAGATAAATCGGTCAACGTGAGGAAGTGAAACTAACGCGATCATACTTTCTGCCCTGTCATCCATCCCTAGCCTCTACAGTCGTGGTAATCGGTGGTCAGCGTACTGAACGTGGTAATCGGTGGTCAGCGTACAGAACACTACATTGGCTACCTAGCTTTATTTTCTCACATCTGCTCTCTGTCCGCTCTGATGTCTCAGCTTCATATGATGAAGAAATCATTAATTAATTTTGGTTTGGGGTGAAAATGGGGCATTTTACTGCATCATTTCAAGGTTTGAGAAGGTTTGGATCAATGTTTTTCTGCATTTTCTGACATTTTGTGGACCAAACAAGAACATTATTATTTGAGAAAGTAAATGACAAATTGTATAATGTCAATTTAAAAACGAGTGAATATGTTATTGAAGATTTGTTGAACAATCATGAGATAATTTCAGTCAATTAGTTGTTGATTGTTCAACAAATCTTCAATAACATATTCCATTTGTTTTTAAATTGACATTATACCAAAGTTTTGTCAAACTGCAGCACAGTTCGTGTCACAAAATACAAAAGGACTGAATTTATGTTTGATTGAGCTCTCTGTAGAGCGTGGATAACAACAACGTGACAATGATTCTGGCACTGATTAATAATCCGTTGATTCTCTTCTCAATTATTCAAATAGTTTAGTGTATAAAATGTTTTCGAAATTTGCAGTTTGAAATGACAGATGTCAGCATCACATTGACTCGGCTATAAATAATTGATCTGAATTCTTGATTCCGAATGAAAAAATGTTTTTATTTATTTTTTATTAATTTTGTTTGTATTACATATCTTTCATGTGTTGATTGTGTGATTATTGGTATGAAGTTTAGTTTGTCATTTTCTCCAGCCAGCTGTTCAGTACAAACGCAAGATTGGATATGACAAATTCGACAATCGACAATGTCCCACTGAGTGCCCCTGGTGTCCAACAAAATCACCACACTAAATCCTAAAATGAAAATAATAACCGAAATGTTTTTGTATTCTATGACTTTTAAAATAAAACTCTTCAGCTAAAGAATTGGCCCTAAGCGTCACTGTAACTCATCTTGTTGGTGACGTGAGTTAGCAACAAGTAGAGCCAACATTCAACTAAGACTGCAGCACGGTTTCCAAAGTTACCAAAGATACTATTTCTATTCAACTTTGGTTGTATTTTCTACTGAAGGAAAAATTATACTGTGATACATATTGTGTTGAATTTAGGGCTGGGCAATAAGTGACTGCCTGATTGACTGACAAAAATGTGAAAAAGACACTCTGTAACACAGCTGTATAACACGGTGTGGTTTTGTAGTTCAGCAGGAGCCAACAGAGAGGTGACTCGTCACTAAACGGTCAGCTGATGCATTTAATTACCTTTTCTATAAAGGCAATTAGCTTTATGCAGCTTGGGTTTGGCTGCCATTACACATGGCACCGTTTCTGCCTTCCCAGTCAACAAAAAGTAAAGAAAAGTTTCACGATGTATTTCAATCTGCCGTCAGCCTCCTCCGAAGATGGAGCATGTTGCACACGCTTGATGAAGTTTCCTGGTGTAGTTACGTTTTAGGAGTAAATTCTATTTCTGTTGAGTTGTTAGCTAAAATAAATTGTTGCAGGGTCATAGAATTTTAAACCTAGTTAATGTAAATGTGGCATCTTGAAGTGTTCCAGTTCTTATTAAGCCATGCAGGTTGTGAGCCAAGCCATGCCCAATGTATACTTCTGCGTTAAGTGCTCTACGTAGGTTACAGAGTAGGGATGGGAATTTCACAAATTTTTAGAGTCGATTGTCGAGGTCCACGTGTCAAATTTTTTGTCGCTTTTTTTTTTTTTTTTTTTTTTTAACATCAGCAGCAACAGCAGCAACGTGGGGGTGTAAACTATTCTACACTGTACTACTTCATTTTAGGTTCAAAAACCTGGCTGTAATGTCCAATATTGACCATCAGAACAGCGATAATAATAATAAGTGGCAAAAAAAAGAAAAAAAAGCGGACTCTCCGCTGGTACGCGTGTGTCGCCACTCGCCAGACGGCTCAGGCTTTTGAACCTGCGCTCTTTAGGTTTCCACCAGAGTGAAGTACAGTGATCCTGACTGGGTGAGATGCCGTCTTCATTTAGCGCTTGTGTTATGTCCCCCACCCCTGTCCTAAACTTAAGCGCAACCTCGTTCGCACTGCACACACATGCTCGGACACGCACAGCCACTCGAGAGAACGAGCCGGTGACGCGCGCATCATCATGTAAGAGCGCAGGGTGTCTGGACAGCAGGCTCACCTTTTCGTGCACAGCTTCTTTAACCTCCATGGTCGTGAACTTTACGTGTTTGTGACACTTCGACTTTTTTACTATAAATTTTTTTATATTTTTGGTGCGCACGTGTCGATTGTCGATCGTTTTGTCGCCAAAAAAGTCCCATCCCTATTACAGAGACCCCTCTACGTCGGCGGAGAGGCTGTCGGAGAGTCTCTCTGTCGTCGCCGGGTTCACAAAATATTTTTTACGTGTCCGTCACTCGGTCAAGGGACAACCGAGATGGCAAGGGCTGCGATTGGTCCTCAGGACAGGCCGAGATAACACTGCTCTGTGCCGGCCATCGAGCGTTCACAGAGGCGGAGCTGATCACAGCCGACAATGTCGCTGCCAAACTATAAATACGTCATATCTTAATACACAAACCACAGACTCTAAATGGCTAATTTCTCGCCTCAAATTATCTTAAAACTGCGTTCCGGGACACAGTAGATATTTATTTCAGATGAGAAACGGCCACTGTTTCAAAGTTACTCAGCTGCAACAACAGTCTTTCTCTCTCGTAAGCCATTGCTCACTGTAGCCAGAAGCACAACAACCCCTACTGATCGGGCAGGAAATCAGAAGGCTCCGACCACCATTGGAGGGGCTCAAAGTTTTTCCAACCGGGGTTTGAACCCAGCAAGAACTCGGGCCTTCTCTCGCAAAGGGTGCTATCCACTACACCAACCGTGGGCACAGTTACATCTGGCCCTTTGACCGTAACCATTACGCTGATGTGGCCCTACCCCTGCAGTAGATAATACCATAAAAGACCTACATTCACTTTATCCGACTTTAGTTAAAAGTGTTGAATATATATATATCTATATCAGTTAACCCATCAGCTGACCGTCATTGTTTGTGTTTCGTGTCTCTGGTCATGTCTACGTTTCATTGAATCCAGAAAAGCAAAAGTTTCCTTGTGCGGTTGTAACAGTGTTGCGAGTTATCAGAGCAGATATTGAAAAGTTCTCCATTTTCTTCCGTATCTAGATCTCCCCATTGTTTAAGTCGTAATACTGGTGGACTCATTCATTTAAGTCGCTTTAGTGCATGATGGTGGGCAAGCCTAAGGCTTGGTGGCCATTGGAGGTCAGCAGAGTTGTCAAACCTTGTCTGAGAGCTTCGTTTGAACTAATTCCATGTAGGGCTGCAACTAACGATTGTTTTCATCGATTATTCAAGTACTTGTTTGGTCTGAAAATTGTTTACCAAACCTGGAAATGATGATGTTCTCGAATGTCTTGTTTTGTGTTTTTATGATGTCTTTGTTGTATGGAGCAAAGAAACCATAAAATTACATTTATTTTAGTTTAGAAAAAATAAACGATGATGATGATGATTCACCGATCATCAAAATAGCTGACAATTAAGTTAGTAATTGGTTAATAATCGATTAATGGAATTATCATTGCAGCTCGAAATGTATGTACTTTGGGGGACAATTTTCTTTAACGTAAATGTTATACAATGTTAGACAATTTGCAGCAATAGATCTGTGAAAATCTCTTTAATAGCCAAGCAAAATAACTATGAAAATAAAATATCTCAGCGATACACAGCAGATAGGGTAAGCTGAACAAGGCAGCTTTGCTCTTTTTATTGGCGGCGGAGTGCCATTGTTTAAACTTTAGACAGGAAACTCCAAACAGCAACAGTTCTGTTTGGACTCTAAAACCATGCTGCTCATGCTGCAACACCTTATTTGATTTAAAATGGTTTTGCCAAGGTAAAGAGATCAATGTCTCTGCAACACGTGAAGGTCAGGTTTCCCCCTCAATGATATGGATGAAATGATGTTCAATTGTTGGCTGTCAACAACATTATATGACAAATCCTCGATCGTCGTGAAAAAAATTATCTCAAAAGAGTTTTAATGGCAACATTTACTACTGACATGTCACACTTGCCAACTGTGCTACAGAAAGGAGGTGTGTGCGCATCAAATTTCCTCATTGTCATTTAGCAGGTACCTTAATAAAGCTTTAATTATTTGAAATTACAGTGTTGAATTTATATACAAGTTAAGACAAAAGAGAACCAACTACCTGGAACTTAAGTGCAGAATGGGGCAAACACAGTCATTGAAAAGCCCTTTATTTGATATTGCACATTTGTTGTTTTTATGATTACTTTCACGTATTCTTTCTATTTATTTGCCTGGTTGTATTTTTTTCAAATTTGTTAAACACCTTGTAACTTTGTTATGAGGAGTGCGGGTACAGTTGATCATTGTTACCGACCCTCGTGCTCTCTTGACCGAGGTCATTAAGTGTTCTGCCAGGTGAGCTGTCTGGTGCTCCTCATTTAGTTTTTGTTTAGCAGTGGCTGGAGTCGATGGTTTTAACCCCGATCCTGAGTTGACAGAGCAGAAAAGTATCCTGTCAACGTTTGGTGAGCTTTCGTGTTGAGCATGTGACACTCAAGTCCCGCAATCCTTCATCATTGCATTGATGGTTGGTCACTCATCGGTGTTGTAAGCGTACCTCTTCATTTAAACCTTTCACAGGCCCAGTGACAGGATGCTGAATTTACTTGAAACTTATTTTGTAAACAAGTTATTCTTCAGTCAACCAGTGATGGACCGTCCCCTGTGCTGAGTATTTGGTCAGTAGATACACAACACACAAACACGCTCAATGAAAGGATTCACAATCACATCAGCCATCTCTATGCCAACATTCACAGTAACAATGAGAAAGTGAGAGACAATTATGCACATGAAGAATTGACATTGTGGCATATGCAGGGACCAGACAGGGAGGTCATCCAGTCATTTTCTTCCTGTTTGAAAGTTACCGTTTGTGTTTTGACAGGGTCAAAGTGATCAGGTATGTTAGTGTAAAGGTTTTGTGGTGTGTGGTTGTGTGAGATATTAAAGCTCCCATAGAGTGGTCCTATCTCACATATGTGAGTTATGGAGGTCTAGTATTTACATACATTAACTTGTTTTTATGGTCTAAAACCTCCTAGTTGCTGCAAACGAGCCGATAGAAATCTCTCCTCACTGAAGCTCTCGTCAGCTGCGCTGTTTCAGACTGAAATCTCATCCCCAGAGGACAGAACTGTGTTGTGATTGGCCAGCCAGCATGAGCTTTCCCAACTGTCCTTTTATTGGCCAATTCCTGGAAGTGACGTAATTAGCACATCAGCTCTCAGAAGCGTAGCTCCCCCCTCTGGAACAGTGGATGTACTGCTACTCATTATCAAAACATTTTTTAAACAATGTTTAAAAATAGCTTGGTCACGACTCCCCGCCACAGTCCCTTTTATGCCTTTGACCCAGAGTCAGACCCAGAGTCAGAAGACACTGTCGCAAAGTGAGACACCTCCACAGCAGACGTTCTTCTTCTTCTGGGGGTTAAAGGTACGCAACCGGATGTACCCAGTACTAGTGCCACCACAGTCCAGTTCATACTCAAACAATTGTCTACGTCAGTTTAGTGCTTAAAACACATAATTCTCATATTCTATTCTAGTAGTGGTGATTTTTCTTCTTCTTACTAGTGGTGGGAATCTTTTACTATCTCACGATTTGATTGCGATTTTTGGGGCTATGATTCAAAACGATTTGATTCATGATGATTTCTGCTTCAATCTATAGGTGTGCAAAGGATCATCTACTCCAGTCTGCTTTTGCAAGACAGAATGACAAATGGAGACATTAAAGTGTCTTTTTCAGATTTATTAAGTTTTAAACATTTATCCATGCTTAGATGGAATTGTTGTGAATGTTGCATAAAGGTAAACATTCTCGATGGTTACCGTCTTTTTCATGGGATCTGGACAAGTGTTCCTCTGTGCACACAAAAAATTTGGCAAGTTTGTGGTTAGGTAAAGCTTTCACACCTACAGCATTTGGTGCGCACCAAAAGGTTTGGTCCCTTGGTTTGGTTCGTTTGCGTAGGTGTGAATGTAATCTCGGGACTTTGGTGCGCACCAAATCAACCGGTCCGAGACCTGCCTGAAGGGGTGGTCTTACTTTGGTGCGGTTCCTCTGATGTGAAAGCAACCAAACCAAATGGGACGAAACGGTATAGTTTAATGCATTATGGATATGAGATGCGATACGGGATTACCCCGAATTTCCACTGGACGCATCAGTGCCGCGGTTTTGCGCCGTCCTCTTCCCAGCGTCAATCCCCACCGGGCGTGTTACGCTGCCATGAGCGCTGCCTTAAGAGCCAGCCGTATTCACCGAGCCAGTTATCAGCTCTGGTGACCGTGGTGTGTGCGTTCTGCGGCGTGATGTTCCGCACCCGGAGGAAATCGGGGGTTAGACTGGTTCCGGTGCTGATGGTCTCTGCGGCCTATTTTGGTTCTTTTAGAACTATGCATATGTGAAAGAAAACCGTACCCACGTCTGTTTGCTACATTGCAACATTGGTGCAGACCAAAGCAATCGAACTATAGGTGTGAAAGCGCCCTAAGAAGGGCTTTATTTGAACGGTGACACCT
This sequence comes from Microchirus variegatus, assembly GCF_963457635.1. Classification (NCBI taxonomy): domain Eukaryota; kingdom Metazoa; phylum Chordata; class Actinopteri; order Pleuronectiformes; family Soleidae; genus Microchirus; species Microchirus variegatus. Next base: position 19,978,587 of record NC_139802.1, on the reverse strand, counting down.
TTTAATGGCGACAAACAATTTTGTATCAGTGTCTAGCCATATTCCATGTTCCATATTCCGGAGATGGTGGGAGCCTGCCAGTGTGTTATATCTTCTTTAAAGGCATCGTCTTCTTCTTCTTCTTGTCTTTTGAGTTTTTACACAGTGCGCAAGCTTTATGCACACCATCTGTGTCTTTTTCTGTTTTCGGTGTATCGTTACACCGCCACATACAGGCGGTCAGAGTCAGTTTGGGGGATTTCATGGACATTTCTTATGGTAATGTGGTGTTTACGATAAACCTCTCGTGAATGAAAAAGATTGCCAAAGTTCTGGATCGGGCCTTAGAATGCACTCAGGTGCACATTCTTAAAGTTATAAAGTATTTAATAATCTTCTATAGAGAAATTAAACTATTGGCTCACTGTCCGTCTGGCATGGAGCAGAGAGACAGTGATCAGTTGTTTCTCTGAGTCCACCACGTAATTTGTATGAAATGTCATCCATAAATTTGAGCGATTTCTTTTATTTTGCTACTTATGTGTTGTTGTTTGTGTCAGTACGCTGACACTATTCCACACTGTTTTTGTCATTTCATTTGAACAGTACGCATCCTCACAGTAATTTAGGTGTGATCGTTGAAAGCAGTTCACCTACCTGAGGAAAAGTGAGGAAAGGTTTGAATGTTGTTGATCTTGCATTTACTTATATTTACTTCTAGTTGTTTATTTTTTGTTTTTTTTACTACTCACCCTTAATTTGAACCCTAATCCTTACCGTTTATCTTATTTTAGATCAAAGTCGTCATACTGAAGGCTGCAAACGATCACAGCATTTGAAGGACTCCGTTTTTGGCAGTTTGACAAAATGTCAAATGTGAAATCTAGTGTTAGACACACACACACACACACACACACACACACGTGGTCTCATAATATGAGGAATTCATGCAACTTGTCTGCTGAAAAACCATATAGTCTAAACATTAACATAGCAGTCAGTCGTGTTACAAACATACCATAGTGATAGAATTGACAACCACTCTGGTCAAAGCTCTCTGCTTTTTGTCTTTCTTCAGGTCCCCCCCCCCCGTCTCTCTCTCTGAGAGTGCTGGTAATTTGGGTGAGAGGGTTGTTGCATGTTGCCCCTGCACCTGTCCTTACTTGGACTCTATTTCTGGGGTCTCACACTGAAACTGACTGTGTCTCGCCTGGCAACAGTGCCTGTATATATTACAGATATAGTGTGTGTGTGTGTGTATATATATGAACTCTTGCTGTTACCACAAATCAACTGTATTAAATGTGACATGTTGTCGGTCTGACGTGTGTGTGTGTGTGTTATCAGTGATGTGGGTGGGTGTCTGTTTTCAAGTCGTCACCTGTACTTTGCTCTGTCTTCGATGTGTCAAAAAGAAGTCGGACTCGTCCAATGACTGGATTTTCAGTCAGAGGAATTCTCGTGGGATCCAGCTCTTTATGACTGTCTACAAGCCTCACAAATGGCGCCTCCATGATGCTTAATTTCTTGATTTACGTCTCCCCAGCATTGACTTTTAATGTGTTTTTCTCAGTTCAAGAGCACGAGACTCTTACTCTGTGCCGGGATCAGACCACACGGTATTTTTGTTTTTCACGATGGTCACCATGTCCGATTATCAATCACAGTGTCACGGATTCTTGCCGTGTCTTGTTCTGGGGGACTGGCGATAATACAAGCATGACCCCTCGACCAATCATCATTCACGACACTGCGCAAGTTCATAGGTTATCGGGGGGAAGCGGGGGCAAGGAGTTGTCAATCATTACTCACCGGTTTGCTGAAGTGCCTCCACTTTCTCTCGCCAACATTCTGGTGGTGAAGTGGGATACTACAGGACCCTGTGCAGGGCCTTTAGAGCTGCAACTCCAGATTATTTTCTTGATTAATCGACTATTTGTTGGTTCATTTGCAAATTATTATATCTAGTTATGGTTATTATGGAGCTGAAAAATCTGAAAACTTGGTTTCATTATTAAAAGAACACCGAATAATCGATTATTGTCCCAGCCTTTATGCAGATGTCCACATAGATACAGTTGTCGTGTCTGAAGAATGAAACCACCGTGTGCCGTCTTTGACTGCTGCACACAGCTGGTCCCAATTCCTGCATGAAATGGACATGAAGGTCATATATTCAGTTTGGGAAATTTTTTTAAATATTGAAACCAGACCCTCAATTCTGGCACTAGAGAGTTTGATTGAGCACCACTGTTCAAGATCACTGGTGACTTCAGGGTTCCGGTCCTTTTTGAAATGAAGTGAAAAGAAAACCTTGAATTCCCCAAAAGTGCCTTCAAATTTTGGGCCCCGTACACAACTTTAGAGAAGTTTAGGATAATCTGAAACATAATTTTGGGAGCTCTAAAATGCTATTTTTGGAAAACAAGTCCCTGAGTTAAAAACAAATAATCTCAAAACGCCACCCTTGCATTTCTTTTGTGTATACAAACAAATGTGCAATTTACGAAAAAAGATGATCCCACCTCTGTAACTAGCCTTGACCAACTCCCCTAGCATATATCTACTCCAGCGTTTAGGTGAATGTCGTAATTTTTTTTTTTTATTATTTTTGCCACAATGGTGTGCATTTTTGTGAAAACATGTTAAGAACAACAAATTGCATACTTCTGTAGTTTCCGTGTGGATAAGACTCAAAATACTTACACGCATTCTACCAATATGTGTTTAAAAAGTCTTCTTTTCTTACCGTTTGAATGTCCTGTACGAGTATTTTGTTACGTCTTTTTAAACAACAGATGTTCTTGTATAATACACACCTTGTGTGTGTAAGATGTAACAGTCCCGGCAGATTACAGACCAAAGGGATGAGGATGGTAGAAGAAGCTGTCATTTTATGCCAGCATTTTCTGGGTTCATGTTCAGAAGTCAGATTAGGGCTGAAACAATCACTCTTTTAATCGATTAATAAATTAATCGTCAATTAATCGGTTTGAGTGTTTTTTTGAAGAACTGAAACAGATTCTTCAGCTTATTAAATGTGAGTATTTTCTGGTTTCTACATTTTCTGAAATTTTCTGGACAAAACGATAGCTAGATGAATTGAGAAAATAGCTATCGTTATGATATCGTCTACAGATATACTTGTTCCTGGTCCCATTGTAGACATTTCCTAAAAATTTCATCCAAATCCGTAAGCAACTTTTTGTGTTATGTTGCTAACAGATAGACAGACAATCTCCGGCGAACACATATACCTCCGGGCGGAGGTCAATCAACAGATTAATTGATTATGAAAATAATGAAATATAAAAAAATCAACTCTTTCTGGGTTAAAGTAGTATTCCATCAGTGGCTGTGCATGGCAGCAACTCAACCCCTAAAAAAGTTGTGTGTTGAGGTCGGATTCTTAAAAAAGGTCCTGACCTCTAAAAGTCTTCTCAGTTTGTGCTGTACATTCAGGGATTGTCCTGCAGCACTTTCTCAACACTGTGACCTGAAATGCAAATATTGACTGCAAGGGTCATGACTTTGACATGATATTGGTGTAAAATCCTGAATTATTTTACAACGATTAGACACACAGACAGTGGGTAAGCAGGGAGTGAAAAAAGTGATAAATAAAGTAATATTTATTTATTTTAGGGCTGTAAAATAACGATGATTTTTCATAATCAATTAATCTTTTCATTATTTTCTTCATTAATCAAGTAATTGTTTGGTCTGTGAAATGTCAGACAGTGTTGAAACGAAACCACAAACCAAGAATGATTCAGTTTTAAAGATTTCTTTGGTGTATGGAGCAAAGAAACCAGAAAGTTTTCACTTTTAAGAAGTGGAAAAACCATTCTCGTTCCCATCACTCGTTTTAATTACAGAAAAAAACTCAAACCACTCAAATCGATGATAAAAAAATAGTTGTCGATTTATTTATTAATCGGATGACCGCTCGTCCTGCTAAAGTTACGGAGTGTTGCTTTAAGAACTGTGCGAGAAGAAGCAAATAAAAAAAAAACTTTTTGATGATTTCTTCAAAAACCAAACACTCAAACTAATTAGTCGATGATTAAAATAGTTGAGGATTCATTTAGGAATCACTTCATTTATTCAGCTTTAATTAATTTGCCATGTTACGTTTGTAAGGGAATTAGTTACCGGGGTTATTTGAAGAAAGTGGCGTCTGTCGATTATTTTATTGATTGCTCGAGTCAGTGTTTGGTCTATGAAAAGGCAGACAATGTTGATTAATGTACACGTCAAACCTGGAAATTGTGATTTTGTTTTGTCCACAAACCAAAATGATTCAGTTTTGATGATTTCTTTGTTGTGTGGAGCAAAAACCCCCCAGAGAATATTCACATTTAAGAAGCTGGTTTTAACGTGCAAACTGATGAATCGATGATCAAAATAGCTGAGGATTCATTTGTATAATGGATTAATTGCTTCAGCCCTATTTTATCTTGCCATGTTATGTTTGTGACTGTGGTTATTTGAAGAAAGTGGTGTGAAAGCAAAGGTTATTGTGTGTGAAGCTAACATTAATGTACTGTGGCCCTAATAAAGGACTTGTCTTATCTGGTGCTATTAGCAACAGGCTAGCTTGGAGCACATTGGTGCAGCAGCTGTACACCAGTCAAATGCTCCACTGTGTCATTCCTTGCTTGGCTTTTGTTTTTGTCTCTGGCGCCGCCAAGTGCTCGGGAAGAGAAGGGCATGTGGAGTGCTGCTCTGTCTCGCTCTCTCTCCACTCCTTTTCGCTGAAAGCACCCTGCAGTAGCAGCATGGTAATTCTGCTCCTCTATCTTCCCCCTGCATCATGTTTACCTAGCAACAAGCATCACCCGCGGCTGGCCATCCCATTGGTCATTTGAAAACGCACCGGGGACCAATGGCAGGGCTGTTGCCATGGTACAGTGTATAGTTGCCGGGTGGAATTTTTTTTTGCTGCAAGGCACGTGAGTCTCGGAGTCTGCTTGCCTCCCCGCGCTGCCGTTGTGATCTCCGATGTCTGGCCGTTCGTACACGCCGAACGTGACTCTGTGAAAGCCAGTCAGTAACTCTGTGAAGGGAAATACTGACGTTTGTTCATATTTATAATAGGACAACATTAACGCAACGTCTCAGTGCTCGGCGCGTTTCCGTGGCTGTTGAAGCTGTGCGTGTGTGCGTGCGTGTGTGTTCCTACCAACGCAAGAAGCCACTGAACGTGAACTGTGAAGCCAGTGTTCAAACAAGAAAGGCCACAAAGAAAAAAATCAAATAATAACCACATAGATTTAAATACATCTCTTTTATTTATTGAATTACTTTATTTTAAATGCTCTTTTATTGCAGGCACTTATGAGCAAACCCTCACAGATAAGATACATTTTTGGTGAGAAAGTATTCAGTTTAAAGCAATGTAATTGCTGTAATGATTATTTTCATAATCGAGTAATCTGTTGATTATTTTTATCAGATAATAGAGGAATCGTTTGGTCCATAAAATGTCCAAAGAAAATAAAAATAAATGTACCAAACCTGGAAATGATGATGTTGTCAAAAGTCTTTTGTTTCGTCCACAAACCAAAATAACTCAGTTTTAATGATTTCTTTGTTACATGGAGCAGATTTGAAAACTTGTTTTAATTATTTGAAAAAAGCACTCAAACCGATTAATCAATTATCAATATAGTAATATATTTCTTTTTGTTGTTGCAGCCCTTATTTAAATGCAAAAGTGCTTTGGAGAAGGGTTTAAATATTATTTTCTGTTTTGACAAGGAAAAAATCTGTTAAAACAGAATATGAACTGTTACTCCTTCTGAATTCTACTTTCAGTGCTAATCTTTTGTTAAGTTTCTCAAAGACATATCTATTTTTTTTTTTTTTTTTTATGTGTTTACAAAGGTCTACTGTGTGGTTAAAAGAGTCAATTTAATCCCTTTACTGCAAACTGTGGAAGAAAAGTATAGATCAGTCAGTTTATGTTTGTACACACACCTCTCACCTGTTGCTCATTTGTCTTAAGAGATAATTATGGGTGTTGCATTGCATGATGAGAAGAAATGCGGCACGCTCTTGGTGTTTCTCCTCAGTGCAAACAGACGTGCACTCAGTAGGTTAGTAAAATGGCAGCTCTGTATTTCTTCATCCTATTGGTCATGTATCTGATAACACGTCTTCCCAAAAATAGACCTGACATATAATCAAGATATGCAGGTGAAATTGCTAGTTTTTGGCCTCAAAAACAATGTGGTAAAAGATCTTTGTCTCTCCTCACTCACCATTTTTCTGCAGCTGGTCAGGTTAGCAGTGTTTTCTTGACCACACACCGCCCATGTTTTTACAAGGAGCTGATAAAAGGGTCATAGTGCTACCAATTGGGGCTGCAACCATTATTCAGTTAATACAATTCAGTTTTCGGATTTTTCAGCTTCTTCAATGTAAATATGTTCTGGTTTATTTTGCTTCATATAACAAAGAAAACATTCAAACTGAATCATTTTGGTTTGTGAATAACACAAACCCGGTTTGGTAAATACAGATCAACACTTTCTGAAATTTTATGAACCAGAAATAATCAACAGATTTATCGATTATGAAATAGATCATTAGTTGCAGGTCGACTACTAATTATCTTATCAAGTGCTTGTATAACTCTCATTTGTACTTAAGACACTTTAAGGTAGAAATGTAGCACATTTTTATTTCATGGAGAAATAGGTTACGTGCACAATGGAACTTCCGCCTGGCAACCGTGTCTTCCGGTATGCTGGGCTGCTTCCGGCAGGTCGTGTTGTCGTCGTGATTTCCCGGAGACGCTAGTGAATCGCTAAGTAAAAATTACCGTATTTCGGATACAAGAGAGACGGTTATTGTATCAAAAAGTAAAAATGCCATCCCTACATTTTTGTGTACCCCTTTGTTCAAATTTGTCTCGGTACAATAGTACGATAAACTTTCATAGGTTTCCGGTGGATGGGACAACTTCACACAAGTTTGCAGCCGGTATTTCAAAAGGGACGATTTTGTTGTCACGCCAGGGAAATTGACGAGGTTAAAGAAAGTTGCCGTTCCTGCTCTTTATACTTGGAATAATTCCCAAGTACCAACACTGAGGGCAAACAGCAAATGCTGCCCTCAGTCTTGTGACTTGCGCTTATTAATTACTTATATGGTGATACGACTTTTAAAAAGCAGAAACGTTTAATTTGAGGACGAGGACGTATCAACCCAGATGTCCTCGTCCCACCGTACCCTCACCATCCATTCGGCTTGCACACCAACCAACCTAGGAAAGCTTATTGTATTATTGTACCGAGACAAATTTGTACAAAGGGGTACACAACAATGTAGGGTTGACTTTTTGATACAATAACCGTCTCTCTTGTATCCGAAAGCCGCTAATTATTACGAATAAAATTGACTATGACTTAGCAATTCACTAGCGTCTCCGAGAAATCACAACGACAACACGACCTACCGGAAGCAGCCCAGCGCACTGGAAGACACGGTTGCTAGGCGGAAGTTCCATTGTGCCCGTAGCCTATTAGTATGAAGTTAAACCAAGTTAGAAACAACTGTATGTTACAGTATGTTAGGATCTGAAGCTTTACAATTAAAAGGGGTTGACTGTTTATTGTGATCTGAATGTAGAAGTGATGAATTAGTGTTGGATACAATGGACGGGAAGAAGATTATTTGTTCAATTAAAGTCGCTAGAGATGACGTCTGTCGATTCAAAAAAATCACTCTCTGACATAAATGAATTCACAGCTCATGTCCCCTTGAGTCCTAGTGGAGCCCCAAAAGTCTTCTAAATGTGATAAACTGATTAACCGTTGGTTCCATGTGGATCTGTGTTTGTGACATGCGCCTCTCCTCTGTGACACTAATGCTTTACATTGTCCTGGCTCCCGCTCTGACTAGACAGAATCAGTCACCCTGAGCTGGGCATTAGGCCTGGTTGAAGCAGACCACCTGTAGTGATTCATCTGAATGTGATTACCATGTTGGCACGTACCGCCGCTCGGCTGTGCTGCCACTTCCTGCTTTTTTATTTATCACATATCTCAGAAACATTTCACTTTGATGCACGTTGTATAATTAGACCCTGTTATTAGGCCATGCCATCCTATTTTAGCTGTGACTGGTCAGCTGTTTCAGTGTGTGTGAGTGCACTGATTTGGTCCGTGGCTTCTTGAGCCTGCAGGACCCGGAGTCAAAGAAGTATTACAAAACCAGAATACAGTTTTGGCAGTGGGTTTGGCAAACAAAGTAAGCTCATTAATATATTCTAGGGCTGCAACTAAAGATTATTATTCATATTTTATTAATCTGTCACTTAATTTCTCGACTAATCCAGTACTTGTTTTGTTGTTGTTTACCAAACCGGGAAATGTGTGATGTTCTTTAATGCCTTGCTTTGATTTTTTTGTTATATGGAGCAAAGAAACCAGAAAATATTATCAGAAGACACTCAAACCGATTAATTGCTAATCAAAATAGTTGACGATTCAGTTAGTAATAGATTAATAAGCAAATAATCGTTCCTTGATCATGTTTTTATGATTATGATTTTTTTGATATGTGAAAAAACATAGTTCAAACCAGTTTAACAATACAGCAATTGAGTTGTTAAGTGCAGAAATTGACAGTTCAGGAGCTTCTTGTTTTTGTATTAATGCCGTAGGCTTCATCCACATTTAAAAACATTTAACAACAAAATGCTGTCGGCTCCAATTCCGTTTTAGAACCCACGAGGGTAGCATTTTATTTCAGAGAGGCAGAAACGGACACCTTTGGAAATGATTACGCAGTTACCTGCGTTAACTTACTGATTGGTTCTTCTAGACTATCACTTGGTTAACTCTGTGACTTTCAGTTTAAGTTTGACCTTGTAGTCTCTCGTCTCATGATGGAAGTCCTTGCTCTTACTTTTCTCTATCGTTGTCTCTCGTAACAAGTTATTTCCCGAAACTAAACAAACAACCACAGAAGAGAGAAATCTTCTTCCTGTTTACCACCGGGACACGCCCATGTCCAGTGCACCTGAATGGTCACATGAAATTCATTTATTTATAGGTGTGTTGGTGCGTCTGACACTGAGCTGAAATGCAAATAAAAATATAGTACAGCATGTATGTAGCCTTTTGTCCCTTTTTTTATTTCGTCTTATGTGCATGGCCAGGATCAGCATGGGTGCCCTTCATTTCGCATGGGAAGCTTATTCACATGCACCAGGACTTCCTTTATTATGTATTATTACTTGAAAGTAAGTATGAAAGAAAGACAGAGCGAGAAATCAGTAGGACAGACAGGGAAAGATGGTTCTTCAAGGAAATACAATGACGAGGACAACAAAGAAAGAAAAGCTCAAGTGACACACATTTTTCTCGGTGCAGTGCTGACTGTTTGAGGGTGAGTTTCCTTTAAGGGGGTGTCAGCTGCTCTATGACGGTGTGTGTGTGTGTGTGCTGAGCTGTTCCCGGGCAGCATTGTGCCTGATTTAGCCGGAATGCTCGGATAGCAACAGTAACAACTTTTAGCTTTGGCTGCTTTGTGAGAAGAAGTCGCACACATCTCAGCTGTGGAGAGTCACTCAGTCCCTCTCAGACCGTGTGCTTGCTTATAGAAGCCTTTTGCCCTCCCCCACCTCCCACCTCCGCTCCCTGGCTGCACCTCCACCCCCTCTCCCCCCTTCTCTCTCCATTTCTACCTGACATCTTCAAACTATTTCCGCGTCATTCCTGCCTCGCGCCGTTTGAAGAGACAGTGGGAAACTAAGCCGATCGCCCCTCCCACGGACCCCGCCGCCAGCCAATCACAGGCGGGGACGGGACTTGCTTTCAGCCAATCGCTGCGCAGCTGCCACGGCGTCGGGTAGCAACAGAGGCTGTGGGAAGGGTGCGTGTACCCAGGCACAGAGAAGTTGAAATGTTTTCAAAGACTGGAGGAACAAAATGAGCCAGTGTGAGCTTCATGGTTCACCACCAGTCACAAAAAAATTGTATTATTAAACCACCATTCTCCACATCCACGTTTGATGCGTTTAACTCCCCAAACTGCGACTTTTTCTGCCTTTAGTTGGGGGCCCAGTGTGTTCATGTACACATGTTAATGATGTCCATCAATGAAAAAGACATCTCCCCCTTAAACCTAGTTATTGTTATTCCTTTTGTGAGCATACACAAACCTACTGTATATTGTTGCAAACATTTGGATAATAACAACAACCTATATATTAGATTTTCAGACGTTTCTTGTTCTAAATCCAGGGTAATAACTTGAGAAAAGTACTGTGAACGTGTCTGGTTAAGTGCTTATGATTATGTTTCACATCACCCTCATCGGTGAAAGTGTAGAAAGTTAAGTAAATCAACTAAAGATCGTTTATGTATGCGTGTATATAAAGTCCCAGTATATATATCCCGCTGTTACTATAAATGGACAGGACAGGAGAGGTCCGCTTGGAGCAGCCTACTGCGCCCAGAGGGAAGGTTACTGTCCCGCTAATTCAGCCTCGTCGTTGTTTATAGTTGATAAACGCTCTCGCCCTCTGAGTTTCTCCTCGCCGGGGAAAGAAACTTATGATATGTCACTAATGTCATTTACACACACACAGTACTGTGTGAGGCTGCACCACACAGAGCAGCGCCCACCCCCGTCACGGCCACTTGGTACGGTCCGTATCACAGGGTGGGGGAGCCGTGTGGTAGAGGAGAACAGATTCCGTCTAACGGAGAAGCACGGAAAGAGAAAACGGGCGAGAAACATGAGTCGAAGTCGCCCCGGTGAAGGTTTCCATCATGAAGGAATATAAACCTCCGACATTTGTGATTACAAGAAGCGACGGAGGACGCGAGGTGTGAGTGGAAGGAGAGCGGAAGCGCACGAAAGAAGTGGCGCGTCCAGAAGCGACTGGAGGCGTCTGACAGCAAGCTCAGGAACTCCGCTGAATGTTGGTCTGTGTAACCCCAGTTTGAGACGAGTTTCAAGGTTCCTTTTTGTTTTGGTTCGTCGCGGTTTGGACTTTGTTTGAGGTCTCATTTCGGTGCCATTTACCCCGGAGGTGCGACTCCTTCCTGAATCGAGTTGCCGTGGTAAACAGAGGTCGAGTGTGGAAGCCGTGTCTGTAAAAGCAGGCCGTCAGCGGCTTGTCATGTTGCTCTTTTCAGCACGCGGAAACGTTTGGCTTGTAACCCCACGGCTTGGATTCAAACTTTTTTAAACCCAGCTTCTTCACCACTGGTGACCCCCAAAGGACGGGGCGCGTACAGGGAGTTGCAGCTTGGACGGTCCTGTTAGAAGAACTTTTGTCTGGAACTACACGTCTTTGTGAAATCGATACGCTCCAGTGGACGGCTTTGTTTACACGTATCTGTGTTGTCACAGTGTATGAGGATTGCATTATTTTCTGGTTTCAAACAGACCACCGTGCACACGTACTGTAGGCAGGTCAAGGGGGGCAGAGTGACCCTGGCAGCTCTCTGGCTCTGTGGAGCTGTGGCTGTACAGACTCTGTGACATCGCCGGTGCAGGACTGTGTGTGTGTCACTGGATTAATCTGAGTGATAACATCACTCCACACTGCTCCACTCTGACCAGTGACCAGTACCCCCCTCCTGAAAGCGCCAGTAATTGGAGCTATTTTTAGTGTAAGGGATGGGGTAAAAGCAGGCAGCTGGAAACCCAACTCCCCTCCTCCTCCTTCTCTTCTGCCCCTTCTGTCACACTAGCTTGCTCAGCCCACCTGGCAGTATGCTGGGGGAGCCTGGTTAGCAACACAGACTTGACTTACAGCTAGGTAATGTGCTCCATTAGTAGCCTGGAAGAATAACAAAAGTTGGATTTCCTGCTGAATAATATTTGTGTCCAAACTCACCCTGGATTTTTGTTAACGTGGGGGTATCAGTTGTACTGTGTTCTACTGGATACGCCTGCGCTGGACATACAAACTGTTTTGGAACACTACTTAGAAGATGTCTGAAGGACTACTAACTGTGTACGTGTGGCTATACCTGCTGTGGACTAAGTGAACATACAATAAGCAAGTAGAGTCTATGCCTTTACCACTTAGACGTTGAGCTCAAACTCTTAAATCAGACTAGCCACTTGTTAACATAGTATATTATAGGAGAAACCTACCTTCGACTACCTACAACATTGGTCACCAGCGGTCTGGAGGGGCACAAACCTCCAGCACACAGAAAGAATGCATGAAACTGCCGAAACAGACATAAATAAAAGCTATCCTGACTAACCAAATATCCTATTTCCTCCCACTCCCCATACCCACAGAGAAACAAACTATATATGTAGAATGAGAGATTATATCTTTAGTGTAACTTCACAGAATACAGAGATCGCATCCTTTATATTTTTACTTCAGAGAGACAAGCTGCCTGTACACCAGTTGGTTGCCTTAGAAACCACAGTCACAAAAAAATCTTACAAGAGAAATAAGCCAGAGAAGACGGTGCCTTTTGATTGGTCGGTTGGTTTCCCACCATTTCAAGATTTGTTGATTTAGTTGGATGTAAACTGTTGGAAGTGAACTCTGGGATTGAAAACACGCCTGATGACAGTTAACCGACCCCTGACAAGCCCCCCCCACCTGTCGGAGTGTTTTGACTGACAGTATTTCCTTGCTGGATTGAACAATTGCCAAGCATTTCCATGGTGATCACGTCATCATCTGTGGAGGACAAGACCGTGCCCTCTTGCAGGATGGTCCAGTCCGAACCGTGGATAACCTCTGCCCTGCTACGCAAGAACAAGAGTCAGTACACACACTCACACACACACTATACACACACACACACACTCACACACACAAACATAGGGTAAACTCCTTTCTTCCTTATCATAGCCACAGTTGTTTGTAAATCTGCTGTCACTGTAATCTGTTAATAATCTCTGATAGTCAGTATGGAATGATGATTGTTTGTTTTGGGTCGTACTTTGCCATGGATGCATGTGTTTTGTTGGTTGCTGGCGTTGTATAGATCAGCAGAATATATCAAACTCATAAGCTCAAAAACTAAAACCAAACAATGTGAATCGGGTCGTGTCGTAAATGTCCAGATCTCGACGTTCTGTGGTTGTTTCGTTGTCCGTGATGCTCATAGTAAGGACTCTGAAGAAACTTGCGAACACAATTCTGACACAGGATATGTTCAGCTTGGTTTTCTGAACTTTGAACTCAAAGCCTTGTGTAGTTTACAGTCTCTTAAGATTTAATATCTATCTTAAATGCCTTTTCTTTGTAGTTTTCAGCTGATCATCAGATTATTTATGTGCTTGGATTGAATTGTTCTGGTGAACCCAGAGTAAGCCTGAATTACTTGTAATTGCTGTTGTAAATGTCTTAATTCCGAGTTAATGTTGTCATAGGATGCAAGTAATGCTGAGTATTTAGCCTGTGTGTAGAGTAGACTGTTTTAGGTGGGCAACATGGTGTGTGGGGCTGGTGAACTATATTGCTTTGATACTGCTTTGACACTATTTCTTTACTCTTTTGAAGCAGTCTTAACACAAACCAGACTTTTAAACCTCCATGAAAGAAAGTTTACTGCTGGACTGTGACGATACAGACTGCTTAAGTTTTAAGTTTGTGTAAAAGGACTTGGGGAACGAGTCGTCTAGGATAAGCGGCGAACTGACCAAAGCTTAGGATACTGGGCAGTTTTGTTGCCACTTTCACGTTAGCTGTGTTAGGAGCAACCAGCGTATTTCCGCTTACGTATTTGTTGTTGGTGGAGCAGAGATGCACTGGAGACTCATTGCATTTGCACTTCTGTTTGATGTGGCCACAAAGCGTCTCCAACCACCTCCTGAAATTGTTTGGCAGATCGGATAAAAATCCGTCCTCGGAAATGCGTTTTCCGATCACAGAAAACGCATTTTAATGCCAGGTGTAAACGGAGCTTGTGACACACAATAATTGAGACTGCAGGCTGGGTGAATTTGTGTTGATGTTGTTGTGAGTTAGGCTAGCTTTACACGACAACGATCTGAACACAAACCGCAAAAGTGGCGTTGCGTTCCCACTTTTTATTTTGTGTTTAGACAAGCGTCTTTGGGTGGAAATCTGCATGCACACGGTGATGCAAAAGTGTGTGAAATTTGATGTAGTATGCGTGCCAGGTGGCTTGGTGGCACTGTGAAGAACTGCCATACAACACCAGGAGCGCAGGAGTGTTGAAACATCCTTCTACTTCTCTCTGACGTCAACGCGTACGGGAGGTTAGCCAGCGTGAGCAGCTCAGCGCAAACTAATGCATTTTCAACCCTTGAGATGGGAACACAACGGTGGATCATTTTTAAGATTTCCATTCTGGAGGGTGGGTTACTTTTTTTTTGCGTTTTTAAGCCCCAAAAACGCTGTCGCCGTCTAAACGAAAGGCACATCTGATAAAATATTTTGTCGGTTTCACCCGGGAGCGTCGTGTAAAGCCAGCCTTAATCATCTAGTCAAGGCTGATAGGTTTCAAACAAGATATGTTGGAATGCAGGACTCCACAGAGATTTACATGCCTGTTAGAAAACATAAAATCATGAGTACAGGGATATTTGTTGGAGCTGCTTTACGTTATGATGACTCCTGAACAGAACTGCCTGTGGATTCCCCGTAGTCCCAGAGAGGGATCCCTCACGTCCAGGCTCTGTTTTAACATCGAGCCGGGAATTAAATTTGAGCCCTGACATTTTGCAGCTTCCTTGTTCAGCTTTTTTCCCCCCTGCACAATAGCTCGTTCTATTCTTAATGTTCATCCTTGTTTATCACTTATTACTTATCAGTTATAATTATGTTTTTATTTTTGTCAGTTTGAAACAATGCCATTATTAAATAGACTTAAGTTGCATTAAAAAATAAAGTCATCATACCAGATCAATATAGTTTAACTTTTCACCTGTAGTTTGTATGCAGATGATCGTTTGCAGACAGTCTTCAGGTAGGCCTGAAGGTTGGCAGATTGGGATTTGTGCTATCAATTCTGATCACTTCACATGTTTGTTTGTGGCAAGAAAATCCAGAAAAAATACCTGATCTAAAATGTAGATGACAACTCCTTCCTTCACTAGCCAGGAGCAGTATGTGTATAACACTGTTAAAAATAAATTAAACAAATACATGTCAGTGGTGTCGACCATTTTTAAAATGCGTGACACAGGCATAATGTATGAAATCTGCAAACTATGCCAGTATAATATCACTCATTGGGGAAGCCACACAGCAAATTGGACACATCCCCTGTCAGAGCTAACAGCTACCGATACCCAAACATACAATAATTTTTTAAGTAAAGCCCAATTTATACTTCAGCGTAAAGTGCTTTGCGTAGGTTACGCAGAGACTCTGCGTTGGCGCAGAGCCTGTCGAAGAGCCTCTGCGTCGTCTCCGACTGCACACAATATTTTTTAAGTGTCCGTCACTCCGTCAAGGGACAACGGAGACGGCAAGAGCTGCCATTGGTCCTCAGGACAGGCCGAGCTAAGCTGCTCTGTGCCGGCTCACAGTGAGCACCGAGCGTCCACAGACGCGGAGCTGATCCCCGCTGATAACGCCGCTGCCAAACTATAAAAACATCATATCTTAACACACACAGCACATGTTTAGACTCTAAATGGCCAATTTATCGCCTCAAATTATCTTAAAACTGCGTTCCGTCACACAGAAAAGTGAGAAACGGCTACTGTTTCAACAACAACAGTCTTTCTCTCTCTTTCTTTCTCGGACGCCATTGCTCACTGTAGCCTGAAGCAGAACAATCTTGCGCATCCACCCCTACTGATCGGGCGGGAAATTGCAGCGCGTGTCCGTCACCACGACGCAGAAGTATAAAGGCTCGGGGCGTCTCCGTGGTGACGCAGACGGATAACGCATACGCAGTCGGAGAAGTATAATGTGGCCTTAAAGCTGGGCGATAATACAATAACAGTATATAAGTCATTAATGTATTGATATTATTTACCAAAGGTTCAGTATATTAATTAAATGTAATGTATCTACGAATGCTATGAATGCTTTAACACAGATTTATGAATTGTTACTGGGTTTAAATGTTATAAACTACTTTAAAACCACAAGGGACTGGTTATTTCGACCTCAAATTGGGGAGCAAAAACCAAAATCTTTATTATGTGATATTTGTTGCAAAACTGTTTTATTATTATAAATCGCCCAGCCCTACTTTAGAGAGCAGCCACTGATATTAACATTAAGCTCAGAAGGCAAAGGCAAACATGAGAAAAGTCCTGAAATTCAAAAGACAGAATGGGGCGCTGGTTGCAACACACCAGGAGTGTGAATAGTAGCCCCCCATCTAGTCACTGAGATGTCAGATGTTCCTCCACATATTGGGTCATGGAAACTTCAAAACTTAGGTCAGACACATGGTGTTTAACTTCAACACTTTACTGGTGTATATTACAAAGGAAGAAGAAAATTTAACAGACATAGGGTTCGGAGGGTAACGTTACAATCCATTACTGGCCGTTCTTGCCAGTCTGAGAGAACAACGCTCACTACCTCCTGTCATGTCAGATATAAAAGCCATTTCACATAAAAGCCATTTCAAAATAAAGCTCCTGTGAAAACAAATAAGGAAACCTATGAGTGGGAATTACCTGAATTAAATCAGAACAATGTGAATTATTTCCAATATCAGTTATGTTCATCATATAATGGCATCTTTTAGCATTTATCTCCAAAGTGTTTAAATCAGTCAACTTCCAAACTGGGTCAAGATGCAAACATCCTACAATCATTTCTTAATTTCCATGATGTTTCTACACATGACAGGTAAACACAAACTCTGTAGAGCTCAGTTAGTATTTATTTAGTTATGTATGTGTGTATATATATATATATATATATATATATGTATGCATATATGTATGTATATATATATGTATATACATATATATATATATATATATATATATATATATATATATATATATATATATATATATATATATATATATATATATATATATATATATATGTATTCTATGTTCTCACAACCATGAGGAAAACCCCACAGTCTGAGAATTACGACCAAAGGTATACTGCCACCCACCTGCACTGGCCTATAGCCGTTAGCTATAGCCGTTAGCTGCTATAGCAAAATGAACCAAAATGATATTGTATTGTTATCTGTACAGGAAACACGGTCGATGTACCCCTCCGTCTCCAGTCCAGGTTTCGTCTCCAAGCGGGGCGGTGGTTTTGTTGTGGGATTTCCTCACTCGCTTACAGGTTGTGTGTGTGTGTGTAGTAATTTTCCTCCTACATGCTGCATATCCTGTGTCAGGGTAGTGTCAGATGTGATGGAGGTACATGGATGTCTTCACCTTTTTTTTCCTTTTTTTTTTTAAAGGCACATGTAAATTTTACTTGCTTTATTTTGGTTCTAACTTGTCGCTGTATCCTTGTTCCTGTTGTCATCCAGCTATCACTGGTCCTTGGTTTGTTTGG
The DNA here is from genome assembly GCF_963457635.1 of Microchirus variegatus. Taxonomy (NCBI): domain Eukaryota; kingdom Metazoa; phylum Chordata; class Actinopteri; order Pleuronectiformes; family Soleidae; genus Microchirus; species Microchirus variegatus. Next base: position 19,961,141 of record NC_139802.1, on the reverse strand, counting down.
TGTTTGTGCATTTTTGTGCTTTATGTCGGTCATGATAAACTTTGCTCTGCTTTCTGTCACAAACATTGGGATGGTTTCAGTTTGTTGTCTGACTCAATCAGACACTGTCACATAAAGGTCTTGTCCTCGATTAACAACCTGCCTTATTAAATACCGTTTCTGGGTCATATCTGCAGAGTCCTCTACATCACTGCTTGGTTGGATATTTTTAACCTTCACTCCAACTCTGAGGTCCTTGTCATTTTGGTTTCAGCCCAATGTAGAACAGAACCTCCTTACTGGTCAGCTGAAGCAACATGCTGTATCACGTTTGCTTCCTCACATTTACAGTAATGTATTTTCTGTGCATCAAGCCACAGGATTTGTGTAATATCGTTTTTATCACCTCAAACAAATCCAAAACTAGGTCAGATTTTAGAGACACTTTGATGCCCCTCTATTGTTCTTTCTCTGCACTGTGAATTACTTATCAATAAAAACTTAAGGTTGCTACAGGTCATACAGAGTTGAGCTTCGAGGTCTTTAACCACAGCTAACAGGTGTCACAGGCTGGATTTTAACATCTTATTGATTAGCTGTAAGGCATCCTGGTCTGGTGTCTTGCTAGACATCAGATCTTAAAACACCCAAGATCATTTGCAGAGGTCTTCATTTGTTTTTGTCCTCCTTATGAGATGTGTGAAGTCGAAGGTATAGATGGGGAAAATACGATGATGCAGTTACGGAAATTCTCTTTGCCACAACTTGAACATCAGCTGTGAACGGAAAGCTCAGCCTAAGCTTACTTTCATTTCCAGTTTCATTAGTAGTACTTTGTGAAACCAAACAAACAGAAAAGTAGCACATGAATGGTCACATGATGTAAGTTTTTTCGACATGTGCATGGATGCTGAATACTAATTCAGAGCTCAAGCGCTGTCTGGACACAGATTGTTTTAATCTGAAAATGCCATGTCTAGGTGTCTGCCTGATCATAACAGTGTGCACCTGGAGATAAGAAGGTGGGATTCTGGTCAGTGGTTTTATCGTGGTAGAAACCTCTTGTACCGGTGCAGACAAGTTCATATTTCCGCATCATAATCATTTCAGATTTTATTTGAACTCTAATCAGTTGTAGGCAGGAGACCTGGTCTTACTCCATCCTGCCAGCTCTCCATATCCCCCCCCCCCCATTTATGCAACTGTGTATTCTACATTAGCCTGGGGATGGATCTCTGTATAGCTCTTATCTCTGTGTATGAACACATGATAGTTTCATGGCCTAAACCCATGTATTTCTTGTCATTGGTCATAACCCCTCTTTTGAACTGTTATTTGGGGGAATGCCTTCAAATGAATTGTGTGTCATGGTATATTTTGCTCGGACTTGACTTTTGGAAAAATGATAGAGTGCATCTCACTGACTTCACAAGCTATCGCGATTAATATGCTGGGTAGGGACGTTGCACGCCATTGGACTTTTTGCAGATATCTGATATGGATCATTTAGTCTCTTCTGTAGTGAAACTAACATCATATTTCGCTCACTCATGTCGCAGCAGATGTAGATGTAAATGTTCTTCATTGAGCAAAATAAATAAATGTAAGAAATAATAGTTGTACAGGTCGCCATAGACGTAGAAGTCAACGAGGTAGCAGCCTCTTTGGCTGACTGTTGTTGTAGCCATCCGTCATATCAGCAGTGGTGTTTGCCGATATCCGATCATACATTTTAAAGCCGATATCTGCCGATATGATGCATCCCTAATTCTGGGCATGTTCCTGCAATGTTATTATAATATTATCATGTTACCATAACGAAACGTGGTGCAGTAGTTTTGTTTGACACCCCCTACCCGTGACCTCCTTCTTAATGCTCTGCATCATGTGTGCTTGCAATCATGCTTTTTTTTAACTGATATTTTAAATTCCTGAGCTGAAGTTTCCATGGAAAGTTTCTGGAAATTTTACCTCCTGCCCCTTTGCAACCCTATGTAACATATACTCTTCAATTGGCATACACCTGCACACATGTCAGTACGTTTGTGTTTTAACAGGCTGAACATGACCATGCCATTTTATTTAAGGTATTTTATTAATTTAATCATTTAATTACTGGGATACTCAAAAAATAACTATAACAGGATAATTGTGTGTGTGTGTGTTAAAGCTCCCATAGAGCGGTCCTATCGCACATATATGTGAGTTATGGAGGTCTTGTTTTTATGGTCAAAAAGCTCCTAATTGCTGGAAGCGAGCCGTTAGAAATCTTTCTTGTTATTGGCCAATACCTGGTCAATCACAATACCTGGCAGCTCCCCCCATGGAACGGTGGATGCACTGCTACTCATGATCAAAACTGACCCGGAGACGGACACAGAGTCAGAAGACACAAGTGAAACACCTCCACAACGGACGTTCTTCTTCTTCTTCTGCAGTTCAATGTGCGCAACTGGATGTGCCCGGACCAGGAGGATCTGCTGTTCCGGAGAAATGTTTACGTAACCGGACTGGGTTTTTTCAGAAATCTCGCTGAGCCTGAGATTACAGTACAACACAGCGTTCTCAGCAGTGGCTGAACTGTGTGTTTCGAACCTTCAGGGCTTCATAAACGAGGTAAAGGCGCAGATACAAAAGCCTATCTTAGCGTTAATTGGAACTTCCGTTCTAGGTCCGCTTTAAATATGATAATATAATATAATAATATCAGACAATTCTGCTGTGGCAGCAGGAAAACTTTGACTGTTTTCTTAGAAAACTCGTTTGGCCTGTGTTACTGATTCAAAACTATATTCATCCCCTGAGCCTCTCGCTCCGTGTCACATGTTGTAAGCATGTAATTATTTCAAGCACACTGTGGTCACGTTAGACTGACTTATGTTTCAGGAGGTGTGATGTTTCTGATGAAGTGACTGTGTCAGGTGGTTGGAAATAACATTCTCAGTTCAAGCTTCCTCTCAGCAGCTTTTTTCAAACACACACATTCACTCACCTGATAGAATCAGCTCGACATCTGCTTTGAAAGACTATTTGGTATGTGTTCAAAGCAGTGTGTGAGTGGCCTATATTAGTAGATTTCCAAAGTGGGTCTTGATAGTTTTTTTTTAACTTAGACTCATGTTTAAATTGATCCAGTCCAGTTTCCATGTGTTTACCATGTGTGTTGTTGTTGTTGTTTTTTGCTTCATCTAAGCAGTAAAACCTGTAAATGTTGCTAAGTCACCAAGGGATGAAATAACCCCATTGGTGTTTTTTTTTTAAATTTTGCATCAGGCTTGCAACTGGTGACAAATGTGGGGGCTTTTTGTACTAACCTTAGCCTCCTCCTTTAGCAGAGAGTCAACAGTATTGCTGTGGGTTGGTCAGCTGACTGATCTTGGCACATGTAAAAACAGCTGATTTAGGCAGCCCATGGCCAAGAGGAAAAGGGATTTGGCTCGTAACATGAAGGTCACTGGTTCAATACCAGGATGGGCCTCGGGCTGTGGTGCCCCTGAGCAAGGCACTCAACCCCCCCCCCCATTGCTCCCTGGGTGCAAATAAATGCTGTCCACTGCTGCTGTGTGTGCGTTCACTACTGTTGTGTGTTGTGTAATACGGATTGGTTAAATACAGAGGACAAACTCACTATCACTATTGGTGTGTGTACAAAAATTACTAATTACTACTAGTGTAATTTTACCGTTCTGTTTGGCAATAAAGAAGAAAAACAGACATTTAAGAGCTGAAACTAGGCGACACCGAGGACAAACGCATGATGATGACATCACAAATATGGCAATTTGCATATTATGTCATCCGGTGACATTCAGCTTTACTTTTCCCTCAGCTATGTTTTGTCATGCTTATGTTTAACGTAAGCATACTTTGTCTTTAATTAGGTTAGCATTGTGTGTTTGTTCCTTTGGCCTCCATCTTTGTCACAGTGGAAGTGGTCTTGCATTCTTGGCACAACTTTTGGTTCGTCGTGATGGTGTATAGGTTTTCTCACTGTTGTTTTTTGCATCATTTACAAAGGAAGTTGTGAGCAGGAAGTGTTAGTTTGTGACCTTACTGTGTGTTACTGTGCTTCCTGGAGTGACTCGCCTCGGATCTTTATATTGTTCCATCACTGTGCGTCAACAGAGCACCGATAGAGAGATGAAACAGTCAGCATGGAAGAGAAGATGTCTCTTACTGAGACTTATTGAGCAGTTATCAGAAGCAAGTCAGGAAGGAGGGAGGATGAGAGTGACGAATGAAGGGGACGTATGATTGATGGATGAATAAACAGAAGCAGATTCAGACGTAGAGAGGGTTTTGAGAAAGCAGGAAGGATGATGAAGAAAAGGGGGAGGAGAACACGGCTGGTAGGGTGGGTTGGGTTGCTAGGGGAGAGTATGTCAGATTGCTGCTGAGAGCCAGGCCTGTTATTGGAAGCTACTTGCTTAGCAGGAGCGAGGCGGAAGAGGAGAGAGAGAAGTAGCTAATGAGTATTGTAGGGTGGTTGCTGAGACAGCACTGGGTTTATTTATAGAGTGCTGGCCAGCCAGCCCTTAGATACCAACAGCGAATCAGCTGACAGTGAAAGAGGGGGCCCCAACCAATGGCAGCACAAGGAGGGGGATGCCAGATTGAGGAAGTGCTGTGAGTGCCTCTAAGTCTCTTAAAGAGACGGTGCAGATTTCTCAGTACTAGGCAGATATTCTCCCTCTCCAGCAGCGTCATGTCTGTAAGCAGGCCAGGGCCTGGAGCACCATAACAGTTCCAGTGACATTGATTGGATTACTTTCTCTACCTCATCGCGCAACAAAACAAAGTCAAACATGCAGATGAACACACAGGTTTGCAGCTCGTCTCAAACAGAGCCTTATTTAGACACAGAGCACTATTAATAATGTCATTTGGAAAAAAAGAAAGTGTCTACATGATGCACAGAAGATAATAGTGGTGAGGAACCTGTAATTACAAGAGTTATTCTTAAATCTTCACACCCAGGTTTGCACTTGTGAGACCTCTTTTACTTTGATGGCTACAGGCGGCAGCAGCATTCTCAACAGAAGGGCCTCTGCATTACAAGGTGTGAATCTACGCTTGTCCGCCTTATGGCCCAGTAAAGCCTTTTGTAGCTCCTCCGGCCTGAATGTTGTTGGCCTACTTGGTATCGGAGCCAATCGACACTAGATTACTCCGGGACAGAGATCTCATCATTAGTCAATTTCTGCAGTGGTCCACACAGAACCTATATGTGGAGTTGACCTACTGCAGTCCAGTTGGTGGTGTGCTCTTGTTTTGGTCGAAAGAGACAATGGAGAAGACTTAATCATTTGGATCATACAAGATACCGACTCATGTACAACTCAGCACTCAAGTAGTACAAATATGTACAAATGAGGGCAAACTCCTTCCAAGAATTAAGAGAATGAAGTCTCAGATAGAGTTTGCTGGCGAAGAATGCTAGACTGATGTGGACCTTCATTTTATTATGTCTGTGTCTTTATTACCGTGCCTTCCATGTAGAGTAAAACTCATCTGAACTCAACTGAAGTAATGTAATTTCAAGTGAGAGTGATGCAGATGTCAACAATTAAACAATTTGAATTTGATGTTCTCGACCACATGCAATTCTGTGTAAATGAAAGAGCAGCAGAGTGATAAATATATGTGCCTCTGTTGTGATCTGGACACTGGACTGATGATGATGAGGATGAGGAGAAATCTGCAGCTCAGATCTTTACAAATCGTGAGCGTAAGGAGCATTAACCGAGGAGAAACTTGTTTGGAGGTGTTGCTTTAATGAAAAAAGTGCCACAGTGGCAAAGAGAGTATGGGGAACCTCTTGGATGTTTTTTACGTTAACTGCTCATAACATGTGATCTGTGTGGCAAATGCTGTAGACAATATCTCCTCCATGGACGTTCTCTCCCTTCCTACAGAGCGTCTTCAGCTCATTCCACATCCTCTCTGATGGCTTAAGTTCTGGACTGTGACAACACATGGATGTTCTCAGTTTAAAATCACTCTTTAGTTTAGTTTATGTTGACATAGAGGCTCATTGTCCTGGTGCATCACCAACCTCCATGAAATCTTCAGCTTAATTCCCCCCCCTGCAGGATACGGAGTTCTCAAGCAACATCACAATGCTCTCAGCACCATGCTCCACCACTGGGGATGATGATGATGATTTTTATTTTTGGTACCCCATACATAAGGCTGTGTTTTCCTCCCAAACTATTACACCCTCAGACCTTTAAGGGATTAATTGTGACTCTATTTGACAAAAATTGTTCCTCTGTATCCAAGACTACATTTTTTGAACAATTTGTTTGGCAAACATATTTTGTTTGGCGCTCATTTTATGTAATTGATTAAAAAATTATTAAGTATTTAATGCTATTTTTTTTACTGATTCTAAAAACTCTGATCCATTAGAGCCATGCTGTTATTATAAGCAGCAGTCGAACTGTTGTAATAGGAACCACTCCTTACTTATGGAAATCAGCTTACGCAAAGGTAAAAAAACTAAAGTGAATTATCTTGTGAGATGTCAACGCACTCATTTAAAGTTGTATCAGTCAGGTTTTAGACCCACAAATAGAGGCAGCATGGAAACGCTGGATGACATTACTACAGCACTGCACAACAAGCAGGAATGTGTTGATCTAGTTGACTTGTGCAAAAATTCCAAAGCTGTTGATTATCACCTTTCTATCACCATATTTGACAAATTGTGGATTTAATGAAATGGTGGTTTGTAAGATCTTTTATTATTTGCTAGTATCCAAGTCCAATGATTGCCTGATCTTTGTCTTTATGGTGTCCCGTTAGCTGGACTCTATAACTCAAACCAGCACTTCTTCAGCCTAACATCTGTCTTTGTCAGGTTTGGTTCAATACCACAGATTAAAAAAAAAGAAAAAAGACTTGCTCTTAGACACACCTGTAATCCAGCTTTACTTGCTGCACTTCACTTTGATCAGTATCATTAGTGGCGGGGCCTCACACACTGTGTCTAACCCCCAATGTGAGTGCACGGATGATGGATTCAAGACGAGTGCAGATGAGATCTGATCACACTTACACATATATATGGCATTAGAATTGCAACTAAGATTATTTATTTATACTTTATTAATCAATAAGTGGCGTGGTCCATAAAATGTCAGAAAGTGGTGAAAAACGTAGGTTTCCAAACCTCGAAATGATGATACTCTCTTAATTATAAAAAAAACAAAACAAAAAAATGAATGGTGACTGTGAGTGATATCCTCACTCTTCCACAGAGCTGAAAGAACAACTGGTTATTCTATACTCAAAGTGCTGGCTGGCCAAATAATTGTAAACCGATGTGGATTTATCCTCGGCCCCTACAGAAAGATGCGGTCTGTGTGTGCACTCTATGGTTTTGGATGCACTGGATGAGATTGGGCAGATTTATAAACTCTAGTCATGCCGTGGCTTTTTGGAGTGTGTCCAGCATGGTTTGTTCAGCCCGTTATTGGCCCATGGTCGCAGCTGATGGATCTTGCTGCACTGGCATAAGAAGCCGTCAGAGATAGAGGTTCTCTCTGATTGGCTGCTGTCAATAATCCATTGAGTTCAAAATACATATTTTTAAAATTTATTTTGACCATGTGCAAAATGCTCAAAGCAGAACTGTTTTAGTGCCAGTTGCAAGTTAACTATCAAATAATCATTTCAATGCATTTATATATTAATAAACCATGTATTGTGGTGCAAAATTGCTTAGTCAGATTCATTGCCGCATCAAAACTATTCTCTTGTCACTAAACTAGACTGAGTAGTCGGGCAGAACGATTTTCCATATCTAATTGCGATTATTTTGACAGGAATTGTGATTGTGATATGATTCACGGCATCAGAGGGAATTTTTACATAATATTCTCTTCATTTTAATTTGAAAAACACATTTAAAATGAAACATAACAGAGATGTTCTCTTCAGTCTGTAGAATAAGATGTCTATACACTCTTAGAAATAAAAGTGCTAAGTAGAACCATATAAGGTTCTTCGGCTTGTCCTTATAGGCTCCAGGTAGAACATTTTTATAAAATTTCCACCTGGAACCCTTTTGGAGGATTCCACTAAGAACCCTTTTAAAGCCCTTTATTCAGTAAAGGGGTTTTAAAGGGTTCTCTGGATCAAAATTATTCTTACTGGAACCATTAGTGTTAAGAACCCTTGAAAAACCCTTTCTTCTGGAAAGGGTTTTTCAGAAGCAAATGGTTCCAGGTAGAACCTCAGCCCTTGTAGAAGAACACTTTTGGAACCCTTATTTCTAAGAGTGTAGAGCAAGACAATAATCAATCTAAAATTATATTTTGACACACATTTTGACTTTAACAAAATATTGCGCCTCTGTGATTTGAACGTTTGAAAACACACACACACACACACTACAGTTGATTTTTCACAACTATCAAACATTGTGTTGAACAGTCTGAAAAGCATTGTTTTGAAATCAACTTCTTAAGACTTCACCTTGTAATCCAGTGTAAGATTAACTTGTCTGCATGAAAGCAACATTGACTTTAATTGATATGTTTTTGTTTTGAAAATGCTGTCATTAGTGGATCAGATTATGATTCTCATTTTACCACATCATAATATAGTGGAAGGATGTGCTAAATGGTGTTTTATCTTGTGTGTGGCCTTAAAGTGGCCTAAAAGAGAAGTGCTCTGTGCTCCAAGACTTTGTACAGTTTTCCTCCGCAAGTGATGGTGCGGGAATTGATAGTTGTATTAACCCGTAGGAACCTGGATTGTGCTTGAGTGTTGTCAGTAAATCCTCCATGTAATGATGATTCCCAGCTAATCTATAATCTGAAGGTAAACACAAATGAGGAATATGTTCACAATTGCTGATTTGGGAAATTAACTGATATCAGTATAGTAGGGGTCATCAGGTTTAAACTATTCAATATTGCACAAACATTGCAAATTTGCTGAAGTGATGGTTTTAAAAAAAGTAACTTGGTGGTTTTTGAATTCATCTACTCAGTTGCTAAACCACTGATGTACATTCTGCTCCTCTGCTTGAGAGGAAATTACTTTCCTTACTAGCAGAAGGAGGTGGTCGAGCACCCAGACAAACAATCCAGAGGCGGGCGACATATTCAGCAGTCATCGTATAGATGGTTGGATTTGTGATAGCATGGTGACTTAACCTTGGTAAATGTCTTGCTTTTCTAGACTTGACGACCACACAAAGCTGCTTTTAGAGCTGCAACTAACGGTTATTTTCTCGATTAGTCGATGAATCGTTTGGTCCATAAAATGTCAGAAAATGTTATAACACATTGATCAGTGTTTGTCAAACCTGGAAAGGACGATGTTCTCGAATGTCTTGTTTTGTCCACAAACCAAAATGATTCAGTTTTAATGATTTCTTTGTTTTGTGGAGCAAAGAAACAACGAATATATTCACTTTTAAGAAGCTAAAACGATCAGAAATATTGTTGTTATCGTGAAAAAAGCTTGGAACCGATGAATCGATTATCAAAATATTTGACGATTAATTTAGTAATAGATTAATAATTGATGAATCGTTTCAGCGCTAGCTGCTTTACACAACAGTTTTACCATTCACTCTCTTTCACATTCTGCCAGCACAGCCATCAGGTGCAAATGTGGGGCTTATTTGTCTTACAAGTCATCCTTCAACCTTCTGATTGCAGGATGATCCGGTCTACTACCGAGCCACGGCAGCCTCTCGTAGTTGTTTCCTTGTATACGTGTAGTACAAATGGCATAGAATATATGGAAAGCAATATTCAATAACCGTGGTTTGACGTGAGGTTTCTGATCAGTTGTGATACAAAAGCAGAGCAACAGAAGTGCAGTGCTGCGCTGAAGATGTAGGCAGATAATGGATTAAAATGTTGGTGATTTCCTCTCTGATCATCTCTCTCTGTTCTCAGGTGTAAGCAGCTCAGGATGTCCGCCCACCTCCTCCTCCTCCTCCTCCTCCTCCTCCTCCTCCTCCACTGCCCAGGGCTTCTCCCTCGCTGAGCCAGCCATGACCAGCCAGCACACACATACACACCCCAACTTCAGCTCCATCCACTCCATGGCCGAGCAGCAGCAGGTGAGATGCACACATACAGTACATTGGTATATAGTGTTTCGCCTGTTGATGCCTGAACCTTGAAGTCGAGTTTAACAGCACCTGTGTGCACAAACAAAGTCACAAATATGAACTCAGATGCATCCATATAATTGAAATCCATAACACGGTGGAAACATCGGAGCTTAGACTCTTGATACCGGTAAAGGAGTTGAAGTTTCTGTACATTTCACATTTCCTCCTCTGAGCAATGGCAGAAAGATAGATAAATAGACCAAAAAGGATTGTCCTTATCAAGGCCCTTTGCATAGATAAGTATCTATAAACAAAGCATGTACGTCCCAAAGATCAGATCAAGACTTGAATACAATCCTGAAGGAAGTCTACCACTACCACATTCTATCACTGCCTCTGCTATTTTACTACTGCGCTGGTTTGATGCTCATTTTAGTCAGAGTTCTGCTTTCCACAGGAGTTTTGTGTGCAGGCCTCAGACTGAACATATCAATAAGAAAATGCTTTGAAGTCAGACGTCACAAATGTTGTTGATTGCCATGGTAATCTGGAAGTGCACTGTCGCCACTGACTCACCAGAGGGTTGACTGGGCACTAACAAGGGGACGCCACTGCTGCGTTGACTCCCAGCGATGTCCAATCCTGGGCAACCCATTACACAACTCAGTACTGTACGTCTTGTAGGAAAGAGCAGTGCATTGATTGCCAAGTAGGGAATATGCCGTGCATTCCCGTTACAGCTGGGATTCTGATGTGAGTTGCCAAGAGCATTGAAAGCTGAATGTCCTGCATCCAAGAAATAAAGAAGCAGAGAACATGCAGAGCAACTATTTATTTCTCCAAAACCACGTGATCTATCTGTAGACGTGGAAAAGGTCCATGACCATGTTTCCTCGGGTTGCTGTGGGAGACTAAAGAGCTGTATTCAGGTTCTTTGAGTCGAGTCAAGAAGAGCTGTTGACTCCGACGTTGCACCTTATGTTTGTGGTACACTGCATAGCCTGTGGAATACAAACAGCCCGTCTGCTGTTTGTGTTTGTCCTACATCTGCTGCCTCCGATGCAACACAACCTCACTCCAGTGAAAAGAGTGAGGGCGGCTGCTGCTGCTGCAGCAGCAGCAGGTGCAGGTGACATTAATAAAGAGCACCAGTAGCTGTAGAAACACCTGATGCCATTACTTCTGCTACTTTTCCAGAGCAGTGAGATGTGGAATCAGGAGAGTTGTTTCAGTTGCACTTATTCATACCTGTAAACCAACTTTTCCACCTCCTAAAACTTACACACAATAGACATTTTCAAATCTTCCAGGTTTCCGTTACGGTGTTTTAATGCACAAACCAAAAACCATCCTGATGAATATCCACCTGTTAGACAAACATAATCTCTTTGTTTCCTTATAATACAGTCACACAGACTGCAGACTAAATATACACTCTGTTTGTTTAGTTCTAAACATGTTCAAATGTTGCTGTTTTCTGTAGGTGCTGTCTGATATGACCATACTCCAGCGGAGGATCCCCCCCAGTTTCAGAGACCCTGCCAGCGCCCCACTGAGGAAACTCTCTGTTGACCTCATCAAAACTTACAAGCACATCAATGAGGTAACACAACACACACACACACACACACACACACACACACACACACACACACACACACACACACACACACACACACACACACACACACACACACACACACACACACACACACACACACATAATGTTGCATGTTAGATTGGCTGGTTCAGGTTATCAGTATTTATTTGTTCCTTTCAAGTCCTTGTATGGAACAAATACATTGCTGTGTACACTACCTATACAATAATTTGGTGTTTTCCATTAAAAGTCACAATTTTATTCATCAAAAGAGTTGCAAAATGAATCGAAAATATAGCCAAGAAGACATTGACAAGATTAGAAACAATGATTTTTATTCAAAATAATAATTTTGCCCCTCAAAGAACCAGCAAAACTGTTTTCAGCCGTGCTAACATCATTGCACAAGGGTTTTCAAGGGTTTTCTAATCATCCAATAGCCTTCTAACACCATTAGCAAACACAATGTACCATTAGAACACTGGAAATGGGTCTCTATACACCTATGTACATATTCCATTAAAAACCAGACGTTTGCAGCGAGAATCGTCGTTTACCACATTATCAATGTATAGAGTGTGTTTCTGATTCATTTAATGTTATATTCATTGAAAAAAAATAAGGACATTTCTAAGTGACCCTAAACTTTTCAACGGTAGTGTATGTACTGAACAAATACTGAAAAATAATACAGGCATACAGTAGGTGTTATGGTCGGGGTGGAAACCTCTGTCACCCATAACACTGCGGTCGTGATTTGACCTAGTTTTTCCACACTAACGGAGAGAAAGTTACAGAAGTGTACGTACAGTACGTGTAGTTTGTCTGTCTTTTACTGTCGCTTAACTTGTCCAGACTGCATCCAGGAAACTGTGCGGCGTGTAGCTGAACCATAAAATCCTTTTCCAGTTAAAAAGACACAGCCTGGAAGTGCCTTAGGCGATCTGAAGTAATTACTAGGGGTGTGCCAAAAAAAATCGATTCACATAAGAATCGCGATTCGATATAAGATGTCCCAGAATCAATTTCAGGCACTGTTTGTCAGTTAGCGCCGTTAGCTGCATTAGCTGCTTTTAGCACCAGTTAGCGCACCTAAAGTGGAACTGGAGCAGTCTGTTTATTAAATGAAAAGAGCAGCACTACAAATAACTAGCATATCTGTGTACTGTCTATGTGTGCCTCTGTTTTTAAAGTTTAGCCTTACTTTAGAGACTCATTTTAACAATGGGGGGTAGGGGTAGGGAAAATTATTCTGAATCGATCCATAAACTTCAAAAATCAATTTTTTTTTTAATTTCTATTTCGAAAAACCACACAAAACACCAGTTTGTGTTATCTGTGTACAGTTTATTTTTGTAACTTCTGGGAGAAAAAGGCAGCTAGCCTAAGCTTTTATTTATGCAAGTTATTTTTTGTACAGGAAGTAAGTTTTTATTTGTTTTGAATAAATGTTAACTTTTGTCTTAAGTTTGCATTTGTGTGATCACATTATCACATTATCTTATACAAACTGTATTGTTTTGATGCCATAATTTGCCTTAACACACTATGCATTGTATACATTTTTGAATCGAATCGGTTGAATCGAGAATCGATTTTTCAATCAAATCGTGACCCTAAGAATCGGAATCGAATCGTGAGCCCAAAGATTCACATCCCTAATCGGGAGTCACGGAAACATGACGTCACGTGCCTCTGTTAACACACGTTAACGTGCCCAGCACTAGTTTAAAACTTAATAAATCTGAAAAAGACACTTTAATGTCTCCATTTGTCATTCTGTCTTGCAAAGCAGACTGGAGTAGATCATCCGTTGCACACCTGTAGATTGAAGCAGAAATCATTATGAATCAAATCGTTTTGCATCGAAAATCGATTTTGAATTGAATCATAGCCCTTAGTAATTACTAGCTGTTCCAAGCAGAGGGCTCTCTCTCTCAGAGGGCTCAAAGTATCAGACTTACTCATTAGATTACCTAATAAGGGAATATCCAAATATCCTATAGGGAATAGGGTAATATTTCTTGTTTGTTTGAAAAGCACTGGTGATTTACATGTGTTCTGTTGCTGTGTCCATCCACAGGTGTACTATACTAAAAAGAAGCGGCGGGCTCAGCAGGTCCCTCCAGAGGACAGCAGCACCAAGAAGGAGAGGAAAGTCTACAACGATGGTTATGACGACGACAACTATGACTATATTGTGAAAAATGGAGAGAAGTGGCTGGACCGCTATGAGATAGACTCGCTGATTGGGAAGGGCTCCTTCGGACAGGTGAGGTCAACAGAGGGACTCTGAGAGGCCCCCGGTGTTTTGTTTCTGTTGTGGAGCGTTGAAGGAAATTAACAAGTGGGTAGATGTTTGTGATGA
>NC_139802.1:19737113-19942113 GCF_963457635.1 Microchirus variegatus | reverse complement strand
TAAAATGAGTCTCTAAAGTAACGCTTAACTTTAACTCACACTTTTTCTTTAATAAACAGACTGCTCCAGTTAAACTGTAGGCTAACGCTAACGGTGCTAAAGGAGCTAAAGGAGCTAATGACGGCTTATGACAGTCCCGGACCGGGCATTGCCCAGTACGCCCGATGGCCCAGTCCATGCCTGGATTGAGATTATATTAAGATGGAAGGAGAGATAAGGTGACTCTCATTATTCTTAGTATTATTATTATTTGTTTTATTTTCTACACACTCTGGTCACATACCCTGGTATGTTTCGTCCAAGTACCACCGGAGGAAGCTCGTCCAAGCCAATCCAATCTAACTTTATTTATAAAGCACTTTAAAAACAACAACAGCTGAAACACAGTGCTGTACATCAGAGATAAATACATAAAACAAGGGTTATCTAATGGACCCTAAGAACAAAACAATACAATACTGTAGAAAATATAAAAACAACACAAATAAACAGGTCATACAATAAATTAATTTAAAAAAATAATAAATAAAAACCAACGTCTCATACTAGTTGAGAACCATGGTTGTAGGAAATGCCCTGAAGGGTCACATGGTGTGTGGTTAGATGTTGCTTCACCTCTCGTCTCTGTGCCCACTCTCCTCCACCAGGCTCCCTCCCAGCAGCAGATGAGGATGTGGCCAGGCAGTGATGGTGGAGGTGGGGGTCAGGACCCAGCATACACCCAGTTGCTGCTCCACAAGCCGGCTGCCACCCAGCAACACCAGCGCCACTTCCTGGACGCCGCCCACCACCCCCACCCGACTTACTCCCACCACGGGAATGGTGGGCGTGGCCTGCGGCAGAGCGGACAGACGGGCATCGGTGGAGGGGGTGGCCAACAGGGATCCTCGCCCCAGATGAGTGACAGCATGGATGTGGGCGTGTCCCTAGGGCTGCACCACCTGGGGGCGGTGTCTTCCATGGAGGCCTCTCAGTTTGGCTCCGCCTCCTTGCCCCTCGCTCTGCCAATTGGACTGTCTGCCTTCCGGACTCGGACGGCCCCCACCGCCCCAGGGCCACAAGCCCCGACCCCTGAGGACTACTACCCTGCCTCCAACAACAATAACCCCGCTGCGGGGGGCAGAGGGAGGCCGGACTCGGACGAGGGGCCAGCCAACTCTTGATAAAACCTGAACCATGCCCTAAAGCCATACAATTTTAACTACAACTACTACAACTACACACAAACAGCCAGAGTTCAGAGACAAAGAGTTGAACTTTGTGCTGAAAGAGACAGTTTCTACTGCATGAGAGGAGGAGGAGGAAGGAGGAGGATGCTGGGAAAACTCTCCTTTTATCCGGTTTTAGTTTGTTGTCTTTTTTTGCAACTGTAATTGGAAAGGAATGATTGTGACAAGTTTGTTTTTATTAATATTATTATTATTATTGTTGTTTAATATTTGATTTTTTTCTTTCTCGGGTTTGAGGAGTTGTGTGTTCTACTTGGTTGTTGTTTAAGCCTGGAGAGGAGGAGGACGAAGAGGAAAGAGAGAGGAGCCATGCTTTTCCATTTTACGCCATGTGGTGGACAGAGAGCACATGTTCATGTTCACACTGGTTAGTTGTTGTTTTGTTTTGTTTTTAGCTTTCATAATTTTGCAGCCTTTAGAGGTGAGCAGTCTTAACACACACATACATACATACATATATATATTATATGTATACATATATATATGTATGTATTACCGCTGCATCAAGAAGACAGAAGCTGGTTTCAAAGGGAGAAAACCCCAACATATTGTATGTTTGATTCAGGACTCATGGATTCTCTCTCCTGTCTGTGTTCAGCTCACTTTTCCTTTGACTTGGTGTCCTCCCTCTGTTGCTCCCCGCCCGCCTGGAGAGAGGGGGGGAGGGAGGGAGGTGGAGGGAGGAGAAGGTGACAGGACACTGATGCTGTGCTGCTGGTGCTCGTAGGGATCTCCTTCTCCTCCTCATCCTCCTCTTCTCCCCGCTCTCTTCTACATCTCCTCCTCCTCCTCCTGTTGTGTTTCTCCTCCAGACAGCTCCTCCTCTCTGTGCTGCTAATCACCATGACAACTGGTCCGGATTGCTGCTAAAGATCCAACACAGATCAATTAAAGAAATAAAAAGAAATAGAAACAGAAATAAAAAAATAAAAAAAAACTTTTTAACCCTTCTGCTTAAGAGAAAAGGATAAAGTAAGAACCACTGCATCTCAATGTATTTATTACTATTTAACAAGAAAAAACAAACTGAAAGTAACCCTTTTTTCTGCTCTTCTTTGTTTGGTTGCCTTCTTTCTGCAGGTGAGCTCTGATTGGCTATTGTAACAGTGACAGTAACTGGTGACATGGGAATGCCACCGGTTGTGGGGGCTGGGTGGAGGGGAGGGGTTGGGGCAAAATAAAGTTGGATATATAATAAGAATAAAGAGTATACTTTTGCACACCAAAGTCAAACAAACATCAGATCTCCGCTTTTCTTGCTGCTACTGTGATCCAGCTCATGGCCTCGTGTGTGTGGTCCAGGTGAAGCTGTAGTTGGATTGAGTTAAAACACACAGTAAACATGGTGGACAATGCTGGAGTTTTACCCGGTAGGTCTGCGATATACTCATCAGGGTTCCCTCTGTCTCAGCTGTCGACGTGAGAATCCACGAGAAGAGAAGCAAGAGAGAGCAAATGACGACGTGATGCCTGAGAAATGCAAACTCCCAAGATCTCTGGCTTCACCACAGAAAAAAGATTGACTTGAACCAAGATCCGAAGGACAGTCTCTTGGCCAGATGCGGAGCGTGCTGCAAATCAATAAAAGTTGCCCTCCTGTCTTAAGCTGTGTCCGCACATTTGGTCCTTGAATTTGAGGGAATTGGTCCTGGAAAGTCCTTGAATTTGATGTCAAGCAAGGTGTGGGAACCCTGACTCGTGCTGCAAATGGTAAAAGTGTCTGTATTTACATATATCACACTTTTTTAATTGTTGTCTTGATGACCAGTCAAAATTCTCTACGTGTTTAACAGTTTTGTCATTTATTTATTCACACATTCATACACCAAACATCACTCACACTCGAGGTTTAGTGTCTCAGGAACAGCAGGAATTAAAGTCTTCATGATTATCCAGTGAAGGAGACCTCAAACTTAAGATGAAGACTAACACATATGTAAACATTTACTGATGCTTTTATTGAGTTAAAACTAAGCCCATTTTGCCATGAACACCATTTCAGGAATCGCCTTCTGGTGGCTATTAAATATATTAAGATATCACTATATAATATATAAACCAGAAGAATGTCTTTTAATATACAGTTGAGACATGTATGGTCCACTGGGTAATTGTCTTACAATATTTATTAGGTCCCTTCAAAATTGATATTCACAAGATAGAAATAAAATGTAGGTAAAATAAAACAACCAATGCTATTTAAACATAATAATAATTATAATAATAATCTTTCAAAGGCCAGCACCCTTACTCTAATGCATGGGAAAGACATTGAAAGCACCGAAAGCACCCATAATTACACAAGAAAAAAACTGTACCTTCTATATATTTAAAATTAATATTTTATATATAATCATGATGATTGTAACATGGGTGTGAGTCACCAACATACAGTCCTAAGTGTTTATTAACATGGAAGATCCTGTATCCCTCCAGTCCTTCTAGAATCTCATGATTTATAAAGACCTTTTTTTTTTCAAGATTTATTTATCCCGAGGGAAATTATTGTGCAACAATTGGGAGGTAAAAGTGGAGATGTACAAGAGTTAAAAGATAAATAATATAAAAATTTAAGTAAAATAAACAAATAAGACAAATGCAACAAAGTGCCAAACAGAAGGCAAAAGACATACAACAGTAACTTACTTAAATGCAACAATGCCACAAAAAAAACAGTCAACGTAGGTATATATAATATACAGCTCATAAAGTTGACCAACAATATCTAATTCTACCTTGACATTAATATAATTTATATATAATTATTTACTGATTTTACTGAAGTTATTATTTTGTCAACATTCACCTGTGGTTCAAATTGAAACAGTGAATAACTATTGGCCGGGTGTAATTGCCCTCCACACCAGCTGGGGGAAGTAATGCGTCTTCACAATGTTTGCCAAACGCCACACACAATTCGCAGAAGACGAAGGACTGAGGACGTTAATTATTGTGAAGTGGACAGAGAGTGAGGAAGTTTTATTTTTTAAATCTAAAGCCGGCGGGGGACACACGCAGCGGACTCGCGGAGCTTCTGTTCGTGGGTTTTTACGTCACACATCACGGTAAGCACTACGTTGACAGGCGCGAATGTGTCCGTGTCGTGGTTCTGTGTGTTTTACCTCCGTTCACGCCGTGCTCCGGTAAGTTCACAGTGACGGTGGTCAAAGAATATATAATGAGGAGGGGACTTCGGCGACAATCTGCCCGAGCAAAGTGCTCGTGGCCGGGGACGAGTGTGTCCTCATGGGCTGCACGTCAGATGCGGTTCAAGGGAGTCTGTGGGTCTCAGGCAAAACGGTCCAGGGGGCCCCTCTATGGTGTGTCAGGTGTAGTCGGAATTTCCGAGTTGAGAACAAGGAAAAATGTAAACTTTTAATGTTGCGTTCCAGAGCCCATCCAAACAAATGGGATGTGGGACTTATTCTACCTGAATTGTACTAGCTCCTACTTCAAAGCGTTCCAGCAATTGAAGTCGAATGTTAGAAAACATGGACGGTCGAGGCGCTTTTAGCTTTATGTTTGAAGAGGCACTGTCAGCAATTCAGTCTACTTGCATACACAAGCAAGCCATATTTGTCAAAGCGATACATATGTAACGCCATGAGTATACTTTTCCGTAGCCCACATATCTTCATGCTAACAGATAACAACGACGACATAATTTCACGCCATAATATGAAAAACAAGTTGTGATAAAATTGCTGTATCTAAAACAGCAATAGCCTGTTAATGTGACCCCATGGGCGCCGCCGTTATTCTCCGACTTGATTTTGGTGAAGTGGGGGTAGGTCGATCAGCCCCGACTTCGCTAGTAGGAGGTCCCACTTCAACGGGCATTCCAGTGCACTTTTTCTAGTTGGAGGTAGGATAAGTCCCACGTCCAACTGGTTTGGATGGGCTCTGGAACGCACCATAAAAAAACATGAATTGTGTTGATTTGACCGATGGACATATGGACGGACAGCTGATAATCTAACTGTCTGTCATATCTCCATCAACAGGCTCTGGAACACACAGACACACCCTGTCTGTCCACAGCTACTTTACCCTCACACTGGGAATCATCAAATGCCTCAGAGGGTTCAGACTAAATTATAAAATTATTATTATTATTGATACATTTTAAAGCAACAGAAAAACACTTGTGTTTGTATAATAAACTACGTAGCCTTCAGTTAGCAACAACGCTGAAGTTGGCCTCTTAAGGGGAAGGTTAAGGGGAAATTAACTTGATACGCAGTGGGACTGTTTGTACACTGATTGTCTGTTTTTTTGTGACACTTTGACTCATTTTAGGTAAGACATTAACCTTGCATGGCACCTACTGTTGTATTTGTGAAGCTTTTATTTTATTTGTGAAAATGCTAGGGGAGATTTCACCGTTTTTGTTTTATCTAGACCTCATTAGACCAGGTCTGGATCTGTACCTAGACTTCTCAAATCTGGACTGGATTAATCTACAGACTCTGAAGACTCTTAAAAACACAGTCGCTGATTTGTGAATTTGTGAAAATGAAATAAAGGCACATTTCGCCTTTTTTGAATTTGAGGCTAACTTTAGTGTCGTCAATTAGCATCACAACTCAAACACATTTATTTTGTCCATTGTTGGCTATTGTAAAAACATGGTGGTATAAAATGGCTGCCTTTGTTGAGCTCACTGGGTTCCTGATATACGTTTCTCGGGTAATGAAAAGTAATTTATCCAATCAAGTATCATATTTTTTATTTTTTTTTATTTTATATGCAAGGCATAGGTCATGATGGACCTCCACGCTGTGGCACCCCCTAAAGCAAGAAACGGAGAGAAGGAGAATTCTTTTATCTTCATTTATACTCAAATGAGGCAAACTGTGATTTGTAAATATTGTCTGTACAAATAAGTTTTAATAAGTGATCAAGTGATTGATTAGGTGTTGTGTTCTCAGCCAATGAGAACTGTTGCAGTCCTTGGAGGGGGGATTGGGGGTTTGGCCACATCTTACTATCTGTGCAAAAGCTCCCAGATTACCAAGGTAAAACACACACACACACACACACAATTTTTTTACTTTTGTCTAATTAAGAGTTAGACGCTTTCAGTTAATTCATTAGTTTGTGTGTATCCATGGCCATAAGTAAAAGTATGTTTTGTGTGTTTTGCTGTGCTGTTGGCGATTTATACTGCAATTTGTACGTTTTTTATGTGGCAATTAAGAGTTAACCTGGTATGAAACTATACCTTACTCCTCATTTAACGCTGTTTATCTCCTATAATAATGAGGTTTAGCCTCACTAAAGGTAAATGTTAAGTAGCATAACTCGTGGTTCCCTCTCATGTTAATCAAAATAAGTCTTTGAATCTAAAGAATGAAAGAATATTCCTGTGTCCTGACTAGATTTTCCACTTCATCACACATTTGATTTACACCTTTTTAATTCTTCTGAGAGCTCAACAAGTTTTGCGCCGCCTTTGTTGCTCCAGGTCATCGTTTTGGAGTCCAGCAGCCGCTTTGGAGGTTGGCTGTGGTCCACCAGGAGGTCAGACGGTGCAGTGTTTGAACATGGACCCAGAAGCATCCGACCCGCTGGGGCAGTGGGACGCAACACACTCAATATGGTGAGTTTTACCATGGAAACAAGGTGTGTGTGTGTGAGGAGTGTGTTAACATTTCAATTACTCATTCAAGAAGATTCATATAAATACATACATGTTTGTGTAGGTGGAGGACCTGGGTCTTGCGGCGGAGCTTCTTCCCGTCCCCTACAGTCACGTTGCCTCCAAGAACAGGTATCTGTACGTGAAGGGAAAGCTCCACAGGATGCCGTCAGGAATCAGGTCAGACTCTGCTCTATTTTGTGTTTTGATCAATAAGTAAACATAAATAAGCTGTTAACTTTCTATAGAACTGTGATATTTTTGTTTTTGAGCCAGTGCTGCTCTCATTGAAGTCCTCTTTATCGCTGTTTCAGTGGACTTCTGCGGACTGTCCCGCCTTTCTCTCGTCCGCTCCTATACAATGTTGCCAAGGAGATACTGGTGAAGAAAAGCAAGAAGGACGATGAGTCCATCCATTCATTTGTTTCCCGGAGACTTGGAAAGGAGGTGATGTATCCATTAACAATTCACAAGAATTCACAATTCATGTGTACACACAGGACGATGCATTCATTTGGACAATCTAAACCCTAACCAATAGATGCCTAACCTTAACATAACCACAACTCTGATATTCTGATCATTGTTGTTGTTGGTTATTAAAATATCTGTCATCCAATTATTTTCTTTCTGTGTGTGTGTCCAGCTGGCAGACATAGCTGTGGACAGTTTGTGTCGTGGTGTGTTTGCAGGCGATTGCAGGAAGTTGAGTGTCCGCTCTTGTTTTCCGCCGTTATACAACGCAGAGCAGCGCAGAGGTTCCCTGACACTGGGCATGTTGTTGGGCTCAGGTACACTCCTCTTCACTTTCTCTTTTAAAAGTACGTAAAGGTCTGAGACTGAGCTTCAGGTGTATATAAGCCAAAGGAAACATCATAAACATGTATTACACTCCGCACAATTAAAGCTGTAGTCGGTAATATGTTTCTCAAACACTTTGTGCTCAGTCTGCATACTCTGATCGATCATGTTTATTATAGTATTGTGAGGGCTGCAAACACTGTTTTTTTTTCCCCCTACAGCACATTTATTTGTTGATACTATCAGGATATCAACAAGATCAAAATTACAGACTCTGGCTGTATTTCTAGAGTGTTTCTGTAGCTTTTCCACACACTACTGAATAACCTGAATACAGAACCTTAAAAAGGACTTATGCCTGGGTTTGTGAGGACGCTTCATGTTCGTAGTCGAACGTTTAAACTTGAAGCCCACTTTTTTAACTTCTGAATGCACCGATGTGGCCGTCTTCTGCGATCTGCGATCTGCGTGCCGTTTGTTGTCTCACTGAAGCTGTCCATGTAAAACCCCTGCAGGTCCCTCTCCTGATGTCGCCGCTGGTCCTCTGGCTCAGCGGTCTCTGAAAGAGTCGTGGGCTCAGTGGTCCCTGAGGAGGGGAGTGGAGTCTCTCCCAGAATCCATCAGTGACTACCTTCAACAGAGCGGCAGAGTGGAGCTTCACAGAGACGCAGCTGTTCAGCGCATCTGTCCCTCAGCTGCTGGTTGGAAGGTCGGTAACCTGGTTTCTAATGATAGGGATAGTGCATTATTTGCAGCTGTTCAACGATGTCACCAGTGCTAGCTGTCAGTCACACCGGCGTCTGCTCCTATGTGCTGTGCTTTATTGTCTATTTTCCTCTAAATGGGATTTTAATTTTAAGAATTTTCTACTATTGAAGAAAAGCTGAAATTAGGGATTGAGATCATTAATGCTTGTGTTAAAACTCATTTTCACCGTAGACTTTCATTCAGTTATTTTTGCAACTCGTGGACTCGTGGCTAACGTGTACTACTACCAGCTATGTGCACTTTTTATATACTGTACAGACGATCTCAGAAGACGGATTGAAGGTGCAACTTGAAGATGTAAATAAAGAGCACCAGGCACGATCAAAAAAGTCCTTTATCATAAAGCGTTTTGTCTGTGGTTGTTCTAACATTTGCTTCTTTTGCTCAGAATGTTGTCGTTTCCTGCTCTCCTCTGCCGTTTCTATAACTTTTTCCAGTGCAGTGAAATGTAGACGCTGGTGTGGAGTGATGTTTTGGTCTGATGATTTCTAAAGGTCATCTGGTATTTGTGTGTGTGTGTGTGTGTGTGTGTGTTGGTGTAGATCCATTTGGAGAATGGCGTTGTATCGGCGGATCACATCTTCTCTGCGCTTCCTGCCAAAGGTAAGTGGCGGTTCTCAGGGAGTGAGATGAGTCGATTGTGCTTCATCCTTCCTGCCTCGTTTTACACACTACACATACACCAGTGCTTCTACCTGATCTGTACCCGAAACCCACTTTGTTCCAACCTTCATCCCCAAAGTAGCTGCACGTGGCCCTCTGGTGGGCGTTGGAGGTATTGCAAGTGGGCCTTAAGCCTTGTTCATTCTCGCGCGTGTGATGTGGCGTGGGGCTCCTCGGACGGCGAGCACCCAACACTAACGCACGGAGATGTTCATACTCACCATGTTGTTATTGCAGTATTCGCCGCAACGACAGGGTGTACAACCAAAATATTCAACTTGTACTGCCGGTAAACGTCCGCTGCCTAGCAACAGTAGTAAACAACTTTCCACATATCGCTTACAATGGTCTCAAAATTACTGTCCATCTATCTCTGTTTCACGTATTGGGACAAACATCCACCAGAATCACCGGGAGGGATTTTCTCTCTGGGTCACCCCTCGTATAGAGCTCGTATTTTATCCTTCACAAAGCGATCCCTATTTTTTTTTTTTTCACGTCCTATGGCAAAAACCATCGTCTTTTTGTAACGTGGTTCCTTCCATGAATATAAGGTCATGACTGTCTCGGTGCTCTCGGATAGAAGAGTCATACAAATGCGCTTACAAGCAGATCTGCTCGGCCACCCTTCCAAATGAAAATAAAGAGTTGG
Source organism: Microchirus variegatus (assembly GCF_963457635.1). Taxonomy (NCBI): domain Eukaryota; kingdom Metazoa; phylum Chordata; class Actinopteri; order Pleuronectiformes; family Soleidae; genus Microchirus; species Microchirus variegatus. Next base: position 19,932,359 of record NC_139802.1, on the reverse strand, counting down.
CGCTCGCCGCAGCTGACAAAGTTACAAAAATTCAGAGGTGCACGCTCTAGCGCAGCGCCACCGTTTGGAAATTGGGCGCGACACAGGATATGACGTCATTGTTGCCACGCGCCCGGCACACTACGGCGAGTATGAACAAGGCTTTAGACACACACTGTATTCTTTGGTCTGATGGGGCAAAAAAATGGACCTTTAAACACATTATTCACATTTAAAATGGTACAGTGGTATGCAAAAGATTGGGCACCCCTGTAAATGTTCATGATTTTCCTTTATAAATCATTAGTTGTTTGGATAAGAAATTCCAGTTAAATATATCATATAGGAGACAAACAGTGATATGTGAGAAGTGAAATAAAGTTTATATGATTTACAGAAAGTGTGCAAGAATTATTTAAACAAAATTAGGCCCTTTCTATGTTGTTTATTTGCAAACGATATGTATGGGATCTTAGTTATGACTAATATGGTAAACACTGTCAGTTTTGATAAATGTTGAGATCAAATGAGTTGATTTTGATTTGTAAGTGGGACAAAATCATTTTATTTCAATGCTACCTCAGTGCTGTGCCACTTTTCTTGCTGAAGTTTAAATCCAGGTGTGGAACTTCTGAATTTCTGATTGTGTCACATAAAACAGTAACACCAATGTTTTTTATTTTTTAATAAATCTGCAATAAAACAATAATAAAATCTTTTTAATCTTTTACTTTTACACCTCTGCCTTATATAGAGTTATCACATATTCTCTATGTCCCACCTCCAGCCTTCTCCTCTGCACTGCCGTCCTCCTGTCAACCTCTCATTCAAGAGCTGCAGGACATCACCACGGTAACGGTCGCTGTGGTGAATCTGGAGTATGACGGTTCCATCCTGCCTGTGACGGTAAGAACGACACACAAAAACGCCCAAGAGTCTGTGCATGTCACCTGACGCACTTTGTCTCAACACACGGAACATTGATGAATCCTGCCAGCTCCGTTCTCCGCTCTCTCCTCACACTGAGCGTCATGAAGATGGAAAAACCCATCCAACCTTCTCTGTGACTGTGTGCTCAGGGTTTCGGTCACCTGCTTCCGTCATCGGAGGATCCGGCTTTGCTTGGCATCGTCTATGACTCGATTCCCTTCCCTGAACACAACAGAAGTGACGGACAGACCACCAGATTGACGGTGCACAAACACACACACACACACACACACACACACACACACACATTCCACATTCTAACTTTAAGGGGCTATATGAGGAGTAAGACGTGGTTTTAAAGTTGTGACGACCAGCCAAGATGTCCTCACATGGTCAAAAGGTTCATACAAAGATATGTTTGACTCAAAATGTGACCCTACTATGACCCTGCCCTAGACTTTTAGTAATTCATGTTTCCCTGCAAGAGGTTAATGTGTGTGATTTCTGGGTTACAAAGTATGATCGTAACCTATAAATATTCTACTGCAGGCTTTTAGCCAGCAGGGCGTCTGGGCATCCTGGGGACCTGTACTGAAAATATAAGAAGATCACTTCTTCGTGTACAGCTTCCTCAACCTCTGTGGTCGTGAACTTTATGTGTTTGTGACACTTCGACTTTTTTACTCGTAATTTTTTGTCGAGGTTCGCACGTGTCAATTGTCGATAGTTTTGTCGACAAAAAAGTCCCATTCCTACTGGAAAGTCTCTGCGCAAAAGTGAAACTTGGCTGCAGCGCAGCGCTGATTATGAACTCCCTTTGACACTCTCTTCTCTCTCTCTCTCTTTAAGCAGTTAACTAAAGCAATCAGCTCATCTGATGTATCTGTTATTCCCTTAATTACAGCACTAAAGCGTCTTCTAAAGAAAGAATGAGACCACGGAGTAAAAACAATGAAAAGTGCGCTGTTTACTAAGATTTTTACTAAGATCTACTCAGATTCTGGAGGGCAAGGGGGGAACACCCTCTAAAAAAATCCTAGCTAAAAGCCTGTTCTACTGTAATATTATCTCCTTAAATAAAAAAAATGCTATATTCCCTCCACATTTACTACTATAAAAGTTTGTAATATTGATTGCCCTCTGACCTCATCTCGTATGACCCCGTCCTACAGGTGATGATGGGCGGAGCCTGGTTCCAGGAAGAGTTTGGGTCTCCAGAAACGGTAACAGAGGAGCGACTCTTGGCTAGAGCCACGGAGGCAGTGAGCTTCCACCTGGGAGTCGACAGCACGCCCTGCTGGAGTCGGGTGGAGGTGCAAAGGGTAAAGCAAAAAAAACAGGAACTCTGTGTACATTCAGATGTTGACGAACCAAAATACACTCACCCACCACTTTATTATAGAGTGTCAGGAGGATCATGCAGTGTGGTCTGTAACCCTGTAAGTGATGCTCTTCTGTCAACCTTGTAACGAGAGCTGCTGCTCACTGGGTGCTTTTGCTTTTTCTGACCATTCTCTGTAAACTCTAATCCCAGTAGATCAGCACCTGCGCCACTTCAAAGTCCGTTAAAGCACTTTTATTCCTCGTTCTGATGCTCGGTTTGAACTTTCGCAGGTCGTCTTTACCATTTCTGCATGTGAAAATCTACTCTTGGCATTTGGCTACAAATAAAACAAGTAACAACTGTGTGTTACATCGAGTGTTGAAACCAGTAATGGCGTCTATGGATCATGCCCAAAATGTAATCACTTGTTCCTAGTCCCATTGCGGACATTTTCTGAAAATGTAATCCAAGTCCGTTTGTGACTTTTTGAGTTATGTTGCTAACTATCAGATGGACAAACAAACAAACTCCGGCGAAAACATAATGTCTTAAACTCTGCTGTTGTCTCTTGTCAGGACTGTATACCTCAGTACTATGAAGGACACCACAGGAGAGTTGGTGAGTACTGATGGACACGCTACATCGAAAGCGGATTTATCAACAAGGTGCAGTGAAACACTTTCACACGTGTTTGTTCACAGAGTCCATGCGTCGCTTCATAAAGAAGAGCGATCTCGCGCTGTCGCTGGTTGGTGCCTGCTATGACGGCGTGTCAGTGAATGATGTCATCTTTAGTGGACGGACCGCTGTGCAGGAGCTGTTGGGGCCTGGAGTTTGATGATCTTCATCTATGTTAAGATGATCGTGTATGATTTATTTATTTTGTTGTTTCAGAGATGCAAAATCCACAGTTTTATATCACAGCAGCTTTTTATCCTTTTTTGGAGCCTTTAACGCAACTTTTTGGAAAACTCGTACCACCCTTTTGTTTTTGTGTATAGAACCATTGGGACAATAATGTTATAGCCCCACCTCTCTAACCTTACCCTTAACCATGCTAGCTTTGCATTAATTCTCCACAGCATTAAGTATAAAAAAGTAAATGGCTCATATCAAGAAAGTTCTGTTTTTTAAAATGGAGGAACATTTCGGTCTCCCCAATTTCCCTCCAATAACGTCTGTTTCTGAAATTCCTATGGAGGATTAATAAAATTAAATGTTACCTTAAATATCTCCCACTTCAAAGGTGAGATTTCTGTCGTTGACGGTGTGTCCAAAAAAAGCCTTAGTAGTTTGAGATGACAATAATGTGAACCATCGAATCAGACTTGAAGTATGTGCCTGGTAATGTGAACGCAGCCTTTTTTCCTTTATGGTCCGTCGTCTTTCTATCACTAACTCCTTCCTTTCTAGCAGGGACAGCTTGTCGCGACCCTTCAGGAACTGGAAAGCCACTTTATTCTACGCTTGTGTGAACTGCAGCTACTTCCTGTCAAAACTATTTACGGCAGTTTTGGGTTGCCAGTAGCAAATCGCTGGATGTGAACTGAGATGTCTGCAAGCTGTTTTAGTGTGTGTGAGTGAAATTTGCCAAATGTTTCTTTTTGCTATTTAATAATGTTTGACTTTATTCCGATGACACGTCTAAAATGCACTATGTAAATCAAATAGATACGTTCTTATGTACATAAAGCGCTGTCATTGAAACCTGTTTTTTCATCTCTTCACTATAGCATTAAATCTTGTATTCCATGTTATGCTTTTATGCTAACCCTTGCCTCAAATGTATATATTTTTATACCATTTTTCTTTCGTATGGCACAGATTTGGTGTACGTTTCTTGGTAATCCAGCAGGTGGCAGTGTTCTATTATGACCAGGAATTATGTTGTTTTCAAAGAATCTATTAATTTAAGGTGAAAAATAACTGTTATTTAATTGCTGTTTATACAGATGGAAGATTTTTGCAGTTAAGGTGACGAGAGTGAGTAAGTAACACAAAACACCTCTAACGCACACTGACAGTGACTCATGTTGAACAGACACTAAGTTAGGCCTTAGCTAATGATAACAAGTATCATGTTCACTTTGAAGCCAGAACTAAAGGTTAAAGGACTGGGGTTTCAATGAGAACTCATTTTACACATGAAGGAAATTAAACCATAACATGTTTTATCTTTTTTTATTTAAGAAAATGTACAGACGTCTGAGGGACAAGTCAAAAATAATAGTTGTGTTTATCTACTGTGTAGCACAACACACAGCTGCTTTCAGATGAGACACTGATGTCTGGACATTCTCTGGAGTTTAGTTGGAGAGGCTTCATGTGTGAACACATTTTCTCTGGAGTGAACGTATAATCCACAGCGAGTCGTCCTGCCTCCTGCAGGCTCAGCCCCTCTCCCCTGAATCCTCTTGTGATTCTGCTGCTGTTGTAAATGACTTTAAAAATTGATAAATTTGCTGCTGTGCTTGTCATATGTGAATGGTAAACTCCAGAGAATGTCCGGACCTAATTCTCTGGACTTCATCATCCAGAGTTCAAATCAGAGAACGGCTCGAGACGCACGCTCTTGACTTCATTGGGCCATTATCTCAGGCCCAGTTTCTTCTTCTCTTTCTGTTTCTTGCGAACCGTTTCCATGTTTCGGTCCTTCCACATGCTTTTCCTTAGTTTGATGGGCCGACTGCCAACGTACTTCCCTGGACAGAGTATGGAAAATAAACACTAGTTAATAATTAAATATTGAACCACTTAAATTTGAAGGGAAGAATCATGCTTTCTGTGGGCAGGGTTTCTCAATGTCTCAATCCTGATCCTGTAGGATCCACTGCCCTGCATGTTTTAGATGTTTCCCTGCTCCAACACATCTAATTCAAATAAATGGGTCATTATCAGGCTCCTGCAGTGCTTGCTGATGAGCCGACCATTTGAATCAGGTGTGTCAGTGTCTTACAGGACCGGGATTGAAATGCAAACTGGGGCTCCGCGGACACAGAATGTGAGTAGTACGACTTGGCCCAGAGTGCTCAGGTGAATAGAGGTGAAGAATATCTGATGGAACTAACCGTTCATTTCTCTCATGGCTCGGACGTAATCATTGGGGTCTTTGAAGCTCACAAAGCCGTAGCCTTTGGTTTTTCCTGTACGTTTGTCTCTCACCACCTGATGACACACACAGCAAAATCTGAAGAGGATCTGATTGTTGAGAGGCGTTTACAGGACGACAGCACAGCAGAGACCAACCTTAGCTTTGAGGAACGACGGGTATCTGCTGAAGGCTCTGGCCAGAATGTCGTCATTGACCTCATTACCCAGATCACCGCAGAAGATGCGGAAGTCATCTGCAACAAAAAAGACGGAAGTAGTAAGTGTTTGTTCTCCTCTTTTCGTCTGATTTTCAGTCACTGTTGTCCTTTGTAAGGATGTGTTTATGAACAGTCCCTATTGAATAACTCCACAGAAACAGAGGAACAAAGACAAGGTGACAGTGAGTGTTTCCATCATAAGTCTATTTATACACGTGCATAAAAAAGGAAAAGGAAAATACTAAAAAAAAAGTAAATTTGTCTGATCCCTGACAACAGCATGTGGTTGTTTGTACTCTGTGTGTGACAGCTGCAGTGTTCTGTACCTGACTCCCACTCCAGCAGGCTAGGATCCTCCCAGGATATTCCTGCTGCAGTACGGATACACTTCTTCACCTTATCCGACTTTCCTTTCTTCTTGTCCTCTGTAACACTTTCCACAGGCTGAAACAAAACAGTATACAGTATATAATGTAAATCGTTTTTTTCTTCTTCTCCATTTTCTCTTTACCAGAACGTTGTTGTTTGCATGTACCTCAGGCTGGGCTGGCTCAGGCTCAGGCATACTGGGTCCAATCACGCTGCCGCTGTCATCACTCTCCTTCTTGTCCAGCAGACCTGCTGCCCTCACCGCTGCCTGCTGCTCTGCGACCCGAGCTGCCAGTTCCTCCTGAGAAATCCACATCCACTCAGTTGAACACCTCATAAATGCAGTCCTTAAACGCATAGTCCTCAATATATACTGTGAGCAAGCACGATGGACTTTAAATCACGCAGAAACACAGAGTACTGATACCATTCTGGCTTGTCTCTGAGCTCGGACATCTATTCTTTTATGTGCGACTGGAGCAGGAGGCGCAGAGTAGACGGTCGGTGCTGCCTGGATAACCGACTGCGTTGCTTTGACCGGAGGCGGTGGTCTCGAGGTCGGAGGAGGCGCCATAGAGACCATATCTCTGACCTGAGTGAGACGGACACAGAGACACAAGGACTCATACAATTTGATTTACTTTCTTTTGGAAGACCTGATTAAATAATAAAATGGTGTCAACACAGTGAGACATGGACACAGACTGAAGGAGAAACGGTTGTTGCTCTGACCTGAGGTGGAGCCGTCATGTGCTGGATGGACTGAGGAGGTCCCTGAGGTGTCGGGCGCGGCAGGGAAGGGGGAAGCATCATGGGAGGAGGGGGAGGAGGCCGGGGCATAGGAGGGGCGACTGGAGGGGCACGCATCATCGGCAGCCTCTGACCGCCTGACAACATTGTTTACATTATAGTAACATACAGCATGTTCCACATGAAGGCAAAGAGAAACAGTCATGTATGTTTCCACTAAAATGACGCCTCAGTGTGACGCTCTGCATCTCCTCCAGTTACAATATAAGAATAGAATAGAATGCACTTACTGTAATTTTATCAGTATTAAATGGTTGTGCCATTACAAGAACTTCCTTCTGTATTTAAACAAGAATTGCATTTTCTAGCAGACTAGTGGTGACCTTACCAGGCCTCTGCAGGATGTGTGGGACAAAGGCTGGTCTCATCATGGGCGGAGGAGGAGGACGTATTGGAGGGACTGGGACAGACACAAGACACACAGTGAGTGGACAACAGTGTGTAACCAGAGCACAGCATAGAAACACAGATACTGAAAGTGCCCAGTTGACAGGAAAGTACACTAGTAAATTTTAAACAACAGAATGATGTTGAACAGTACATAATATGCAGTTTAGCATATCTTATTTCAAAACCCTGTTTGGTGAGCACATGTGAGAGTTCAATTTTACCTGGTCCAACAAAGACCGGGGGTGGGGGACCAACAAAACTAGCAGCTCTGGCTTCTAATGTCTGCTGGACCTAAGAGAGAAGACACAAAACGAATGACCTCAGCACCATCTTCTGGATGGAGGGTAAAGTATTACTCAGTTACTAGCAGAACAGTGCAAACCTGTCTGTAGGTGTTGGTGCCTATGATGGGTCGTATGAGTGGAAGCGCTGGAACAGCCAGAGCCATGGGGACGGTCTCCAATGCAGGTGGACTTCCTGACACTGGCACTGGTCCACCAAGAACCTCCTGCTCAAAACTACAGCAAAATAAAATGTAGACAGACACACAATAACATAAGAGGGACAGTTAACATTTGTATTTATTAACTGAATTCTAAAGCCAATTTCTTGACTTTAATCTGGGTGGACCTGGTTTTTCGAGAGGTGTGTATGATTAACAAGACTTAGCAGGTAACATATAGTAAGAGTTAAATCCATGAGGAACTGAGCAGGGAATGGAAGTAAGAGATCAGGATTAGGTCATTTATGATTCTGATTCAATTCCCTTACAACAACAAAAAACATAGTCTTAACACACTCACACAAACATTTGATCTAATATGAAACAAAATGTCTGTCAACTTGACTGACAGGTCATTGATTAAGCATTAGTAATGCTGATCATGTTAGAGAAATCAATAATAACATTGCCAGACTGTCGTACAAAATACCTTAATGTTACATTAACAGGTTAGTAAAGAGAAATGTGAAAGCAAAAATCTTGGACCTTGTTCAGAATTGGTATTAAGATCCATCCTGGGTGAAATGATCACACGTGGACAGCTCTAAGAGTTCATCCCATGATCTTATCACAAAAACCACATTCCTGAGCATGCATTGACGCAGGATGGATGTTAATACCAGGTATAAGTGAAGATCATTTTAAATAACATCTTCCTGCAATAAAGGGAAAGATACAGACTCCTCGCTGTGGCAATGTATGGAAATATTTACAACTTTACTCATTCACACGTATCCCAAACATGCACACATTAGCCATGATCAACTTATATAGAATGTTTTTTATTGTGATGTATGAACTCACAGAGCCATCTCTGCCTCCATCTCTTTCAGACGCTCCTCTCCTGACTTTAGCGCCATGCTGCGAGAGAAACAAACACGCATCAGAGACATAAAAGTGCATTAAAAACTAACTATAGTAGAACAGTAGATTCACTTAAAAATGGCTCCACTGTTTTGATTCAGGCTCACATTTGATTGAAGGCTACAGCTGAAGTGATGAACAGCGGTTAGCAACATTAGCAGTAGTTTGAGAGTGGTGAACAGTAACACTGGTTACATCGTGGTTTTATTACTGACCTTCATCTACGATGAAGACGCTTTTAGTGAGAAAACACTGACGTCAATCAGTAAATAACGAGCCGAACCTTTCCACCGGACTCTGCAATGTTGTTCGCTAGCACACAGGAGAGCTAGCAATGCTAGCAATCGAAGTAGCTCCTCTGTCGCAACCACACAACAGCCAACCTTACCACACTAACCGGTTACTGTTTTCTACGCTACAATTAACTTACCCGACGAACTAATGCTGAACTTGTTGCAAAAAATAAAGCGCTTTTAAAAGTAAAAACCACGAGCTATGGGGCTGACTAAATAACTGATAATGCTCTGTCTTCTTCTTCTTTGTTGTTTAATGACGGCTGGCAAACGACGTATTGGTACACTACCGCCACCAACCGGTGACCCCTGCTCTGCACTCGTTGTGTGCACGGTACAACAGTGCCCTCTATCGGCCCCACGCGGTAACAGAACACAGGACAAGTGGGAGAGGGGTCATGATGGAGGTGAGATAACGGGGTGGGCGGAGCTTGTCACGTTTTAAAGACTGGTAGAGCTCGCACTCTCAGGCGGAGAACCTGAACAACCATGCAGCGTCTCTTTTCTCGCACAGTCCCCGGACTGAGTCGCCTGTCACTGCGTCACTTCTCCGCCGCCGCCATACCAGCACCGAGCGGCGAACCGGAGGTCCACTACAACAAGGTACTACTTTATAAACGGAACACGTGACACCGAATAAAGCAAAACAACAAAACGTGGTCTGAAATGTTTTTTTCTTTAGTTGCTCATAAATGCAGTAGAATCCGTCAGTGGTTCGCTGGCTACCTGTATTTTTGTAGCATAAACGGCGATAAAAAATCGAACTGAGCGCGTTCTCGCTGCTGCTCGGCGCGTTCACGAACACTTAAAAAAAAAAAAAAATAGTGTCTCTGGTGAAGTTGTGTATCTTGACGTCGATGCATTCCTGGATCCAGACTGCGGAAAATTAACCACGCAGACTAAATTCAGGTAGGATTTATGTAACGGTCGGTTAGTGAGGCCCTGTCAGGGTCCACAGATATTATGGGTCGCAGCAGATTTATTTCCGGTCTTCAAATGAAACCTCTGAATATTTTAAAATCTTCGGTTTCATCCATTTTTTCGCTCCACATGGTTAAAACATAGTACAGAGCAGTGTCAGACTTTTACTTTCTTTTTGAAAAAAAGTTATTTATTTATTTCAGTCCCACCTTCCTCTGGTTGTTGTGGGGATCATGAGACCTGTATCTCAGATCCACTGAATCCACTCGAATGACGATAGAATAAGACATTAGAGCAGTGTTTCTCACTCCACTGTCCTGCATGTTGTAGGTGTTTCCCTGCTCAAACACACCTGATTCAAAAGGTCAGCTCATCAGAAAGCTCTGCTGAAGCCTGATAACACATTTGTGCCAAGTCTTTTCAAAGACCTAATTCTTCAACTGTGTCACAAATATTTTTCTCTCTCTCATAAAAAATAAACAGCCCAAACATGACTCAGCTAAAATGCTTTTGCAGATTGTTCTCGTTGACCTTTGTAACTGGTATTCTCTGCACAGAATGCGTCGTAACAACGGAGAAATAAGGCCATTAACGCCATGTCATGTTTCAAACTCTTTAGCTTTATACGGTTATAAAAGCAACTTATCTCTGCGGTCCACATACATAAAGCATTTATGTATGTGGACCTTCAACATTCTTTATCTTGTGCGCACAAGATAAAATAAAATCACTTTCTGGGTGTTTTACTGAGAATTGTACACGCCTTTTTAAGTGGGTATTTAAAACAAATATATGATAATGTTCTGCTGCCTTTGGCCAGGACGGTAACAAATAAAGAATATAAATGAGAAATTACTCAATAATGAAAAAAAGAAACACTATCACCTGACTTTAGTTTTACCTAAGTGGTGGAAAATAAGTATCTGGCTCTCGTCCTTATCGCCTAGTGTCAAATGGAAAGAGGTTTGTACAAACAAGTCAACCAGCACCTCCTCCTCTTTTATGATTTGCTGCTACACCTGAGTTAAAGGTGCTGCTTTCGAAGTTTAACTGTCTCATAGGACACTGTGGAGAGCGGACCTGTCAGAACCTGTCAACACGGTGTTTACATCAGACCACAAACACAATCCAGGTCCTGCACTGAGTCACATCTGCAGTTTTAATCCTATAATAACTGATCTGTCTGGACCTGTTAGAATGGCTGTGCCGTCACCACTGCTGACTGCATTCTTATTAATCATGACTTTTAATTATGACCTGTATTGACTTATTTGTATGTGTGAGCTGTTAATTGATCGCTGATCTGCCACTTTTTCTTTTAATCAATCACTTTCTTTGTTCCACTGAGAGGAGAATTGCAATGAAATTGTGTCGTACTTCTGTTCAGTTATTCTGTTCTTTTTATATGTTTTTTTTTTTGGTGCGACATCTATGAATTCTATACACAGTGTAGGGCCACAACTACCCATTATTTTCACAATTTATTTAAATGTTGATTTATTTCTTTGGATTCTTCGATTAGTTTTATTTTTGACAAACTTGGAAATGACATGATAGCAAATGTCTTGTTTTATCCACACACAAAAAAGATTCAGTTTTAATGATTTTCTTACTCTTTCTTGTAATGTGACTAAGCAAGGAGACATGTACCCCATTTCTCCAAGTGAACCTAGTTCCCTGGTGTCCTAATGAACAGGTCTGTGACATGCTTTGGTCAAAATACCTTAAGGATGAAGCACCAAAGGAGTTCAATCACCCTGCCAAAGCAGCAGTTAGCATTTAGGAAAGCCATCATTATTGCTATCATATATAAAATGTATCCACTGGACACGTAAATCCTCTGAGACTGGAAGTTTGTGTAGAACTCTGTGCTGCACTGTGCAGCCAAAAATAGAACACTTTGCAGACCCGCTCTTCCAGATACTATTGCCCTCACCTGCACTCTTGCGTTTTTTTAGGGACAAAGCGGAGCGCGAGAGACAACAATTGCAGGAATGTCTCATTGTGACGTAGCATTGAGTGCAGAAGTCATCACTGTGTGTTTTATCTCCTGTACTTAGACTGAGGAGGACCACAAAAACATGACTGAGTCATCTTTTTTCACACTTTGCCGACTGATAGGGCCACAAGAGTCCTAAATATAAGTATTAAAATGATTAAAAAGTTGATTTTGCATAAAATGTCCCCTTTAAATGGTGTTAAATTAAGTCCGGTCCACAGCACACAGTGGTCTCTCACTGCTTTGTTGTCTTTTCCTGCTATACACTAAATGAAAACCAAATATTTGTTTTGTTTTTTAATGTTTCAGCTATTTATCAACAATGAGTGGCACGATGCAGCGAGTGGGAAGATGTTCCCCACCATCAACCCAGCTACAGGGGAAGTCATCTGTCAAGTGGCAGAGGCTGCTGAGGTGAGTGTCCTCTGAAGTGAACGTGAGGTGAATGAACATCACACGCTAATGCTTTGTGATACTTTTTATTTGAGATACCGATTTGTTTGTTTTTTTACTCTGCGATCACATCTTTCTAGCTGAACCTTTTACTTGTTTCTACAAGTAATAGAGTCATATTATACCCTTTAAAAGAGTCATATTATACCCAGTGACATGCGGTGAGCTCTAGGGTAGGCAGGCAGTCACAGACCAAGATGTACACATACCAAATTAGTATTTCATACGTTGCAGACAGCACACCATGCAATCTGAGAATATCAAGATTGTAGTACTGTACTATAACAGAAACTTAAACTGTGTAGAAACTTGCATGTGTGTGTTAAAGAGAGGGAGGGAGGTAGAGAGAGTGAGTTAGTTCAGACTTGCTTAGTTCGATGACAGAGTTATATAAACTCGATGACAGAGTTATAAAAGTATCCTGACTTGGCCTTCAGTTTACAGAGTCTACAGTTGCTCTGTCCTTTTTCTTATACCATTCCTTTTTAAAAGTATGTATAACTTTCTGTCCCTTCCTTTGGAGATGTTCCTTTAAAACCACCAACTCCCTTAATTAATCATGTTGTATGTTGTTAATATTTCCAGGCAGACGTAAACAAGGCAGTGAAGGCAGCACAAAATGCCTTCCAGTTGGGGTCACCATGGCGACGGATGGACGCCTCTCATCGCGGCCTTCTGCTCAACCGATTGGCCGACGCCATCGAGAGGGACACTGCCTATCTTGCTGTAAGTCAGTTGTTCTTCTCGGGACACTGCACTGATTTTAATTCATTTGCACAGCTTAATACCACAGCTACTTAACCACAGCTGTGTGTTTATTTTTGATGGTCGGTGAGAAAATCCACCTCCTGAAGCTGCAGTACAACGCCACGTGTTTTAAAAATAAATACATTTTTAAAAGGTTAAAAAAGTTAACCTACAAAGACTATACACTAGAGTTGAAACGATTAATCGATGAATCGATTATTAATCGATTACTAAATTAATCGCCAACTATTTTGATAATTGATAATCGGTTTGGGGGCCCACGGTTGGTGTAGTGGTTAGCACTCTTGCCTTTGCAGCAAGAAGACCCGGGTTCCTGGGTTCGAGCCCCGTTTGGAACAACTTCGGAACAAGGGCCTTTCTGCAAGGAGTTTGCATGTTCTCCCCGTGTGTGCGTGGGTTTTCTCCGGGTTCTCCGGCTTCCTCCCACAGTCCAAAAACATGCGATATGGGGATTAGGTGAATTGATCACTCTAAATTGACCGTAGGTGTGAGAGTGTGAGTGAATGGTTGTTTGTCTATATGTGGCCCTGTGATGGACTGGCGAACTGTCCAGGGTGTACCCCGCCTATCGCCCAATGTCTGCTGAGATAGGCACAGCACCCCCCGTGACCCTCTGGTGGAGGATAAAGCGGTAGATAATGGATGGATGGATAATCGGTTTGAAGCTTTTTTCATGATTAGAACAAGATTTCTGATTGTTTTAGCTTCTTAAATGTGATTTTTTTTGTTTCCTTGCTCCACATAACAAAGAAACATTAAAACTGAATCATTTTGTTTGAGTTTGTGGACAAAACCAGACTTTGGAGAACATCATAATTTCCAGCTTTGGCAAACACCGATCAACGTTTTCTGACATTTTATGGACCAAACGATTCATCGATTAATCGAGAAAATAATCGATAGATTAATCGATTACGAAAATAATCGTTAGTTGCAGCTCTACTGTACACCACTCCAATCTGGAGCTCTCAGATCCAGATTAAACACAAAGCTTGTGTATATAAATGTGTATGTGTGTGTGTGTGTGTGTATATGTATATGTATATGTACAGTACAGACCAAAAGTTTGGACACACCTTCTCATTCAATGAGTTTCCTTTATTTTCATGACTATTGACATTGTAGATTCACACTGAAGGCATCAAAACTATGAATTAACACATGTGGAAATATGTACTTAACAAAAAAGTGTAAAACAACTGAAAATACGCCCTATATTCTACTTTCTTCAAACTAGCCACCTTTTGCTCGGATTACTGCTTTGCACACTCTCTGCATTCTCTTGATGAGCTTCAAGAGGTAGTCACCTGAAATGGTTTTCACTTCACAGGTTTGCCCTGTCAGGTTTAATAAGTGGGATTTCTTGCCTTATAAATGGGGTGGGGACCACCCCAGAAGTCAGGTGGATACACAGTTGATAGTCCTACAGAATAGACTGTTAAAATGTGTATTATGGCAAGAAAAAAACAGCTAAGTAACGAAAAATGAGTGGCCATCATTACTTTAAGAAATGAAGGTCAGTCAGTCCGAAAAATTTGGAATACTTTGAAAGTGTCCCCAAGTGCAGTTGCAAAAACCATCAAGCGCTACAAAGAAACTGGCTCAAATGAGGACTGTGCCAGGAAAGGAAGACCAAGAGTCACCTCTGCTGCGGAGGATAAGTTCATCCGAGTCACCAGCCTCAGAAATCGCAGGTTAACAGCAGCTCAGATTAGAGACCAGGTCAATGCCACACAGAGTTCTAGCAGCAGACACATCTCTAGAACAACTGTTAAGAGGAGACTGTGTGAATCAGGCCTTCATGGTAGAATAGCTGCTAGGAAACCACTGCTAAGGACAGACAACAAGCAGAAGAGACTTGTTTGGGCTAAAGAACACAAGGAATGGACATTAGACCAGTGGAAATCTGTGCTTTGGTCTGATGAGTCAAAATTTGAGATCTTTGGTTCCAACCACCGTGTCTTTGTGCGAAGCAGAAAAGGTGAAAGGATGGACTCTACATGCCTTGTTCCCACGTGAAGCATGGAGGAGGAGGTGTGATGGTGTGGGGGTGCTTTGCTGGTGACACTGATGGGGATTTATTTAAAATTGAAAGTATACTGAACCAGCATGACTACCACAGCATCTTGCAGCGGCATGCTATTCCATCCGGTTTGCGTTTAGTTGGACCATTTTCAACAGGACAATGACCCTAAACACACCTCCAGGCTGTGTAAGGGCTATTTGACCAAGAAGGAGAGTGATGGGGTGCTGCGCCAGATGACCTGGCCTCCACAGTCACCGGACCTGAACCCAATTGACATGGTTTGGGGTGAGCTGGACCGCAGAGTGAAGGCAAAAGGGCTAACAAGAGCTAAGCATCTCTGGGAACTCCTTCAAGACTGTTGGAAGACCATTTCAGGTGACTACCTGTTGAAGCTCATCAAGAGAATGCCAAGAGTGTGCGAAGCAGTATTCAAAGCAAAAGGTGGCTACTTTGAAGAACCTAGAATATAAGGCGTATTTTCAGTTGTTTCACACTTTTTTGTTAAGTATATAATTCCACATGTGTTAATTCATAGTTGTGATGCCTTCAGTGTGAATCTACAACTTTCATAGTCATGAAAATAAAGAAAACTCTTTGAATGAGAAGGTGTGTCCAAACTTTTGGTCTGTACTGTATATGTATATATATATGTATATATATGTATATATATATGTATGTATATATATATATATATATATATATATATATATATATATATATATATATATATATATATATATATATATATATATATATATATATATATATATATATTAACACTCCATATCACATAACAACATATGCTATAACTACAGTGCATGCAGAGCTGATGTGTTGTTACCACAGGAACTGGAGACGCTCGATAACGGGAAGCCTTACTCTATCGCCTACGCTGTGGATGTGCCCCATGTGGTCAAATGTCTCAGGTTATTATTTGCAGTTATTTGCACTTCAGCTTCTGCATTTCTCTTTGGATGTGAATGTTCTGAATGTCATAGACGAGACCAAGTAGCTTTGCTGTGAGCTTTGAACCAGTTGTGTGTTTTGTTATGTAGGTACTATGCAGGCTGGGCTGACAAATGGGAGGGAAAGACCATTCCCATTGACGGGGATTATTTCTGCTACACCAGACATGAACCCATTGGAGTCTGTGGACAGATCATTCCGGTGAGGGCCACAAAGTTTCTCAGCCTAGCACTACACTGTCTTTGAAGGGGAGAATTGAGGTGTGTGTATCTTTTCCTTCCTTTTCACTACTTTTTCGGATTGATCTATAACTCTTTTAAATGTCTTTTACTGTATGTGCATGTGCTATATTTTTCCTTTTTCCATCCCCTGATGGCCGAGCAAATATTTGTTCTGCTGCTGCTGTTTGTCAGCACAAATGTCGCGATGAGATCTTTGGTCAGATGTATTGGCTGAACCCTCCCGGCATATCTTTTATCAAACATTCGAAAAGGAGCATAGAAATGTGAGCTCAGGGTGTGGTTTGGTTGGCACTCGGATGAACCTTAGTATGAGTGTATGGAAGTGTAATTGAAACACAGTGTAGAAAAACAGTTTGTATATTAACCTCTTCTTCCCTGACCCTCTTTTTGGAGTCCCTGTTCGAAAATGACATGCCCAGACTAAATAGAGTAAATCTCTGCAGTTACAAGCTCTATGTGAATTATCTTGGTATCAAAATCAAGATAACACTTGTGAGATTCCACCAGAGGTGTAAGTTTCACTGTAGATGTGAAGACAGCACATGGAAGACGGGATAAATGAAGGATTTTTTTCTCTCGCCTTAATAAATGTTGTATGTTAAAGCAAATATCACCTCATTAAATATCATTAAAATATGCAGTAGTAGCTTAAAAACACATGGAGGTCATGTCACAACATGTGGATGAGCTGTGCAAAGTCTGATGCTGCTGAAGTGAAGCAGAGTAAAGTTTTTAGTAAAGAGATAGGCGTTCTCTCGTTTGGCACCATCTGTGCCATTTGAGATTTCTTAGGTACCAAATTATTAAAACCCATCTAATTTAATTTACATGTCACTATTGGTCTAAAAAGAACTTGTTTTGAAAAAAAAAAAAGTACGAAAACACGCTGTAAATGAATGCTCCCTGTGCGGTGCGTAATAACAACTCTGTGACTCTGCAGCGTCTTCAGTTACGCAGCGCCATAGCGCTTGCTTACCTTGGTCAATTAGGGTAATTGACAGCTCGTTTTAAACCTCGTTTTAAAGTGTGAATCACTTCATTAGTAAGTCAAAATGACACAAACGCATTTGTGTGGACATTCGCTCTTCTCTCATCAGAACGATCTAATGTCGCTCTGTAATGATCAGTCAGACCGGGATTTGTCCCCAAAGCATGCTGGAAAGTGTAGTTCTTCATTAGAAGTGATTTTGTTCTGGTGGAAATAACTTGTTTTGATAAACAGCAAAGGTAAGACAACATTTCTGCTTGTATTTCTTGAAAGTCAGTAGTTGTTTTGCTCTTATTTTGGGGCTGGATCAGTGAATCTTGGTCATAGAGTGATAACAATGATACAGATAGAATCTGGGGGTTCTCCTTTGTCCAGCCGACACATGTTTTTTTTGTTTACATAATCACGCTGATGCTGCGGTGCCGCTTATCAACGTGCGCTGTAAAGTTTTTTTTCGCTCCTGTTGGTTTGATCCATCTGTGTTTTAACTGTGTTTCGTGAACATAAGAATGGTTTATATGAGATTTTAGCTGAGTGGACCACATACCACACACGATATTCAATGTCACCATTAAATTGTACACACTTCAAATGTATGTGTGTACAATTTGTAATTCGTAATCACACGTGTGCAATTTGTAACGCGTAATCACACGTGTGCAATTTGTAACGCGTAATCACACGTGTGCAATTTGTAACGCGTAATCACATGTGTGCAATTTGAAACGCGTTATCACACGTGTGCAATTTGTAACGCGTAATCACGTGTGCAATTTTTCACGTGTACAATTTGTGACGCGTAATTACACACGTGTACAATTTGTGACGTGTCATTACATGTGTGCAATTTGTCACATTTACAATTTGTGACACGTAATTACACACATGTACAATTTGTGACGTGTAATTACATGTGTACAATTTGTGGCGTGTAATCGCACACATGTACAATTTGTAACGCGTAATTACAAATGTGTAATGTGTACGGCACATGCAAGGAAATCCTACCTGGCCCTAGAAGGCCCCACCCTTCTAAATTCTGATTCTGAG
Organism: Microchirus variegatus; assembly: GCF_963457635.1. Taxonomy (NCBI): domain Eukaryota; kingdom Metazoa; phylum Chordata; class Actinopteri; order Pleuronectiformes; family Soleidae; genus Microchirus; species Microchirus variegatus. Next base: position 19,914,177 of record NC_139802.1, on the reverse strand, counting down.
GAGCAGCTGAAGATGTGTTGATGAACAAGAAAAACAGACGTTTCACACGTTCTCTCTCTCTGCAGTGGAACTTCCCTCTGCTGATGCAGGCATGGAAACTTGGCCCTGCACTCGCAACTGGTAACACTGTGGTGATGAAGGTTGCAGAGCAGACACCACTCACAGCACTGTATGTAGCCAGCTTGATTAAAGAGGTACTTTAAGAGGTTTCTTTATCCATTTACATTCTAAATACAAATAACCATATTTTTTAAAGTAAAATTGCTAATCAAACTTGGTATAACCACCGTTTCTTTACCTCTGGTTGACGTGGTTTTCCTTTCAGGTGGGTTTCCCTGAAGGTGTTGTGAATATCCTACCTGGCATGGGACCTTCAGCAGGTGCTGCTATTGCGAGGCACATGGACGTTGACAAAGTGGCTTTCACTGGATCCACAGAGGTAGGAATATTGCCCGTTTTTTGAGTAAATTATTTGTCCGAGTTCAAGTGGAGTTCGACAACCTTTTTAAAACACTGGGTGAAGTAGATTTATTTTGCCAGTGAGGAAAAGCAGATTCATCAGCTGCAGTGTTTAACTTAAGTCATTTGTTGTTTTTGTGGTTGATTCACTACTGCCTTCAACAGTGAGTTCAAATGTGTTGATTTGAAATCCTTTATTTAGATGTAAAAGTTAGGAAAGAAATGTGCCAAACCAGGCAGATTGTCACTATGGACTTTGGTGTGGGAGAGTGAGTGTTTGTAATGAGGGAAGCCAAAAAGGAAGACATTTCGATAACCTGTGACTCAAAGATAATTCCTCACTGTGGCTTCATACACACAATGGAGTAATGACCTCCAAACCAGTCAGACCTGTAGAGTGTGTGAATCTTATTATATAACACAAGTGCTGCACAGGCAACAACAAAAACACGACAGAAACAGGTAAAGCAAATCATTCTACATATAAATATAGATTCATACAATAAAAATAAGTCTAGCTCATCCTGAATTGAATTCTAAGCAGAGGAGGTGTATTTTTCAATATGGACTTCTAGAGTTTCTAGAGTCTGGACTGTACTTACATAAAAATACAAGGCTCAATCACCTCAGGCTTTGCACCTTGTTCTAGGAACAGCCATAAGCAAGTGGTTGGATGATCTTGTTAAAATCAGTCCTGAACCATACAGGAAGCCAGCAGTATAAGTAAAATAATATGAGCTATGTTTTGTTTTGTTTTTCCTTTCAGGTGGGTCATCTAATCCAGCAGGCATCAGGCAGCAGTAACCTGAAGAAAGTCACTCTGGAACTGGGAGGAAAGAGCCCCAACATCATCATGTCTGACGCCAACCGTATGTGTTGCATGTGCAGCTCTTTGTTTGTTTATATATATATATATATATATGTATGTATGTGTGTGTGTATATATATATATATATATATATATATATATCCCCTAGACTGGGGCGTAACATATTATCCACATCGGATAAAACAAGGTGCATCAAACGCTGCAATGTTATCAGATCCTCCGTCTCCACCCCAGCCTGAAGTAGCGCCATGGGATCCACTCCGTGATCCAGGCGCAGACCCGGAATGAGGACAGGAGCAATCGCGCCTTCCTCCACGGGGTCGCTGAGGGCTGGTGTGTCGCGGTAGCCGCCGCTCCCACTCCCGCGTTAAAACCCGGAGAAACTTCATCTGACTGCGGTTGCGTCTCCACTGCAACTATACCCCTCTCCACCAGTCTCTCTGATAACACTTGTTTAACCTCGGACTTAAGGGCATTCATAGGAACAACAACATCAAAAAAAGCAGCAATCACCAACAAATCCTCTTTAGTACATCTATCCAACTTATCAAGAGTAGGAGCCTGTGCAAATTCATCCATATCGAACGTCATCTTACGCCTCCATACACGTAGAAAAACTGCCAACCAACAGTACAAACGAATTAACCTCCGCGACAATTATGTTACGCCCCAGTCTAGGGGAATAGGGGCACAACATAAACGAGACAGAGAATGACTTTTTGCAGTATAAAATGATAATATTTATTGTTCACAGTGCCAAATGCAATGTATCAGATAGGCACAGGCACAGTCACAACCAAATAAAACAGAAAAATAAGTGAAGCATCTCTTCGGGGTGAACCAAGGCCAAAATAATAAACATAAGAAACTACCTTCTCAAACAAAACTAACTTGCCCTGGGGGAGAAAATAAAGAAGAAAAACAATTACAGAAACTAAACCTAACTTCCTGAACTAACAGAAACAGGAGAAAAAAAGGGGAATCAAAACAAATGGCAGTTACACCCTTACTGCTTCCTAACAAAAATAAATATCACAAAACAACAGTGTTATCCCAACAATAAACTTCACAATCGGTGACCGTCCGATCAGTCAGAATATTCCGATTTTAATAAGCCGATCAAAATGCACCCGCATCGCGCAGCATCAGCAACACACATGCACGCGACTACACGCACATGTAGTAGAGTGTAGGGCTGGGCGGTATACCGGTTCACACCTAATACTGTTTTTTTTCCGTTATGATATGAATTTTTAATATACAGCCATACCGGTGTATTTGATAACACAACATCCGCGCAGCTGTCTGCTTTGCGAGTGAGCGCTCTGCATGTAAACGTTTCATTAATGTTTATATATTTGTTTCAATCACTGATTGAAGCCTGTCATATTTAAGACAAGAGTCAGGATCTTAAATCACTTGCACAAAAATTTTGATCAGCACTCAGCATTTGGTTGTTTGTCATTTAAACCTGTGTGCGCAGCGAGCGCGAGGCATTGTTGGCACGGGGCAAGAAAGAGAGAGAGACAGAGAGAGCGAGCGAGAGAGAGTGAGCTCTGAGCTCTTGGTCATTAGTTAATTTACTTATTTGTGTGTAGGTACTATGTTGTGAAATATGTTTAAACTTAAATAAACTACACATACAGTTAGTGATTAGTTTTTGTATTTTTAGTTGGATATTGGATGTCAACTGATTGTATTTCTATGTTAAAATGTTATATTCAAGAAAATATGCAAAAATATATATATTTCTGTATGCTGTAAAGTGGTTTAAAAAATTGAAATCTGAATCGGCGAAAATCGGTATCGGCAGGTCAAACTTCTTGAAAAATCGGAATCGGCCCCAAGAATGGCAATCGGTGCATCCCTAATATATATATGTGTATATGTATATATATGTGTATATGTATATATGTGTGTATATGTATATGTGTGTATGTATATATGTATATATGTGTATATATATATATCTATACATATAAACATATATACATATATACATATATATGTATATATATATATATATATGTGTATATATATATATATATATATATATATATATATATATATATATATATATATATATATATATATATACATATATACATATATACATAATCAATAATTCAAATGACAAACACGTTTTTCTTACAAAAGGTAAAATATATATATTTTTTGTCTTTTCCTCCCACAGTGGAAGACGCAGTGGAGCAGGCGCACTTTGCTCTGTTTTTTAACCAAGGCCAGTGTTGCTGTGCAGGCTCTCGTACCTATGTCCAGGCAGACATCTATGATGAGTTTGTGGAGCGCAGCGCTGAGCGTGCAAAGAGCAGAGTGGTGGGAAATCCCTTTGACTTAAAGACCGAGCAGGGACCTCAGGTAACACACGCGCACACACGCTTCATCACAATTAAATCATTCCTTTAACATTATAATTTAATCTATTAAAGATTCATCACCTATGTATGAAAGTGAGGGGTTGAGCGGAGGAGTTGCACACTGGACCTTTTTTTTTTTTTTTTTTATAAATATAAAACTACTTTACTAAAACTCGGTGCCTTGGCTCCCACATAGCTGATGCTGTTGCTGTGTCACCGCCTCTACAGGTGGATCAGGAGCAATTCAACAAGATCCTGGGCTACATCAGCAGTGGGAAGAGAGAGGGAGCCAAGCTCATGTGTGGAGGCGGCGTGGCTGCCGACAGAGGCTACTTCATCCAGCCGACTGTGTTTGGAGATGTCCAGGACAACATGACCATTGCCAGAGAGGAGGTAAGATAGTTCTGAAGATTAATATCATTGTGTATTAGGGATGCACCGATTTCCATTTTTGGGGCCAATTCCGATTTTTCAAGAAGTTTGACCTGCCGATACTGATTTTAGATGATTCCGAATTGAATTTTTTTTTAATTTCTCAAAAATGATATTCGAATATTCCCTCTTTAAAAACACAGATATTCTAATATATTCTCATAGTATTTGCATCGCGCATCTGGTGTGCGTTACATCCGCTGCATCTGGGGGCTTTCCATCAGCCAGACTGTCAGGTGATGACAGCATGACGTTAATAACAGGACAAACTACTTCAAGGAGACATAACTACCTGTATATGTAGTTTATTTAATGTTAAACATATTTCACAACATATTACCTACACAAAAATAAGTTAATTAACTGATGAACAAGAGCGCAGACCTCACTCTCTCGCACTCGCTTTCTTTCTCTCCTGCCCCGTGCCAACAATGCCTCGCGCTCTCTGCTCATACAGGTTTAAATGACAAACAAATGCTGATTGCTGATCAAAAGTTTGTTACAAGTGATTTAAGGTCCCGACTCCTGGCTTCGTTCAGTGATTGAAACAAATATATAAACATTAACAAAATGTTTACATGCAGAGCGCGCTCACTTGCAAAGCAGACAGCAGCGCCGCGGCTGCGCGGATGTTGTCTAATCAAATACACCGGAATGGTGGTATATTAAAAATTCATATGATAACGAGAAAAATAAATGGTATTCAGTGTGAACCGGTGTACCGCCCAGCCCTACACTCTATTAAAATCGGAACATTTCTGACTGACCGGCCGGTCGCCGATTGGGGCCGATCACGTGAAAATCGGCCGGATCCGGTCACTGGCCGAGCAATCGGAGCATCCCTATTGTGTATATATTAGTGCGTTAACTGCCGTACCGTTAACGCGTGGCACGTTTCCATGAAGACTGACCCGAAAAAGAAGCGTGACATCATGTTTACGTGACTCTCGATTGTTAAAATGAGTCTCTAAAGTAACGCTAAACTTTAAAAACAGAGGCACACGTCCGCAGCACACGGGTACGCTGGTTATTTGTAGCGATGCTCTTTTCATTTAATAAACAGACCGCTCCGGTTTGTCTGTAAGCGCGCTAACGGCGCTAAACTCAATTTACTCAATTAATCGAGCAGCCCTACACTGCAGCTGTGTGACTGTCACATGTTCTCTTGCAGATCTTTGGTCCAGTGATGCAGATCCTCAAGTTTAAAACACTGGAGGAGGTGGTGACAAGAGCCAACGACTCTAAATATGGTCTGGCAGCTGCTGTGTTTACTAAGGACATTGATAAGGCCAACTACATCTCCAATAGTCTCCGTGCCGGCACAGTCTGGTAGGAGTGGCACTGCTGAAATCACTGAATGAATGAATGAATGAATGAATGAATGAATGAATACTATCTGAGGCATTACCTTACCTAACCTTTAGGTATAAAAAAATTAAGTTTGGGAAGAATTACAGGTAATTCAAATCCCTCTATCCTGTGCTGTTCTGGTGTGTACAGCAGCAGTTACAAGCAAATAAATGGAGATTTTATTTAGAATGTTAGTAATAATGATTATGGATGTTCTTTCTCTCATAAATGGAACATTTTATATTTACATAATGTGACTAATCTGTGTGTGTTCTCCAGGATTAACTGTTATGACGTGTTTGGGGCTCAGGCTCCATTCGGAGGATACAAGGCCTCAGGCAACGGCAGGGAGCTCGGAGAGTACGGTCTGGACAACTATACAGAAGTCAAAACGGTAATAACTAAATGCTACACTCGACAAAAATATAAACGCACAAAGAAAAACTTGTAGTGGTTATGTGACAAAACAGAGTAACTATCCAAAAATAACAGTACAACTTTATCAATAAAGTGGCTTTAATTTGCGAGCATTAGGATCGATTTCAAAACAAAAGTCCTGGAGCAATGGCAGGAAGAACACAATGGGGGTTGATGATCCAAGTTCACAAACTTCAGTAATGTGTGTGTCCACCATTAGCCTCATGCAGAGCGGTACACTGGCAACAGCAGATTGTCGATAGTGGCCTGGAATGATCTTGGAATGTTGCACGTTCAGTTGTGTTGCCACAGCTGTAACGCTCAACCCAGCACTGCCAATGGCACGCTCCCTCATGATTTGTGACATCTGTGGCATATTGACAAGTGACAAAAGTCCACATTTTGGTGTGCCCTTTTATTCACCAGACCATAAGGAGTGTCTTGTGTACTGGTCACACATATTGACCACCACTCTGCCATGCTCCATGACTCTCGTGAGTTGAAATACTCAATCTGAGATTGTAGTCAATGGGAGTGGCCAAGTGATACTGGACTACTGGGTTTGAGCAAAACAAATCATTCCATAAACAAATGCATCAAGAATCTGAGAAAATGTCATGCCATTCTATTTTTGTTCACCATTTCAAGTTTGTGCGTTTATATTTTTGTTGAGTACAAATGTATACTGCTCCATGAATCACTCAGTTTACTTGCAAACAGTCCAAGATCCATCTATTTCAAGCACACGTGTCTGGTTCCTTGGTTCACATCAAATGTCTTGGACTGAGTTCACTCCGACCCAAACAAACTGCACCAAGTGCTTAAATTTACAATATGTAGGTCAGTCATCCAGTTTCACCACTCGCTCTGTGGTGTGTGGATCTTCTGCTGCTATGATAACGTCTGTGTGGGCTCATGTGAGAACCCACCAACATATATTTATTTACTAAAACAATGTGACAAGTACAGATGGGAAAGGGATAAGAAAACCAACTGTAACTGTGTAGTCAACATTAATTATTGCTTATTCACGGTGATAAAGTGCAACCTAACTATTCTTGACTTGTTTATCAGTGAGTGTGAGCCTCTTTTTTTTGTGTCCGTGTGTTGTCAGGTGACCATGAAGGTTCCACAGAAGAACTCTTAGACATCTACAGTGAGTCCACAGCTGATGACTGTCACCATGAAGGCTGCCTTGGAATTCGTTCTTACTGGTTCTTACTGTTGTTTTTTTTACTGCTGCGTCACACATGCACGGTACATTCCAGTAAAACATGAACAAATGAATTCTGAGAATAGAAAATAGTTCATAATTATTCTCACCAACTTTTCTGCCCGATTTGATGCAATAACACGATAGAGTCCAGGCATTCACTCTGTATTTGTAATCTGCAGGCTCTGAGATGTCTACTTTTTCAAAAATAAATACATTTGATGTACTCGTCTTTGTGTTTATGTGTGTATAACATCTTGAATTAGTCCCATTAAGAAAATGACCATCATAACTAAGTGGTACGTGTGGATTATTTGAAGGTTTGTGGCTGTGATAAGTACAGCTGACCACTAGAGGTCACAAGTGGGGTCTGACTATTTGAAGCTTCAAATCTTTTTTTGGTTCAATCAGGAAGAAGCCAAAAGCTTTCACAAGGCTTCATCTAGACATCCCTAGACGCACCCTTGTGAAAATATCCAGCTGTAATCAAACTAACAAGAACTATTTATTCCCGAACTTTAAACTTGAACGCACGAGTCATGCTGTTACTTTGTCAACCTTTCTGGACTGTTGATCTATCCAGTTTTTATAATACATCCATGGTTGGAAGTGTTTATTTATCAAGTAACATGGAGCCGCAAGATGGCGGCACCCGTAAAGCAAGGTCCTTTCATCAAATTCACTCAAAAGGCTCATTCTAAGACTTAAAAACTAAAAGGCAATTAAATGTAAATATGTTATAAATGCATTCAATCCCATTGTGTGAGTAGTGATTACCCTATCTGCTAATTTGCCCTCCTAATTCTCATGTACCGGACCTTTATCACGACCACCGGAGATCGGAGACGTCGAGCGCAGCCGATTTCCGGGTCACGTGGTTGACGACTCACAATAATGAGTGGAGCTGAGGGACCGAGGTGATAACAATGGCCGCGCACTGAAAGACACCGGAGCAGGCTTTCGTTCGGAAGCGGTGCCTCACGTGACCGCTTTGGTGAACGGCCGTGCCGGTGGTAACGGAACACCCATGGGTTCACCGCCGAGCCGAGCGGCTCAGTGAAGGAGAACGGCTCACCGGAGCCGGTGGAGGCAGGAAGCGAGTCCGCGTGCCTTCCCTCGGGCTGTCTGTCGGTCGGTCGGTCTCGGTGTGCTCATGATGTAGGCCGCCAGTCATCTTGCTGCAGGTGGGTGGTGGTCGGTTATTGTTGTCGGGGGTTCGTGTGATGAGGACGCGGTGACGGGCTGCGCGCAGGCCGGGGCGCCGTCGCCTCGCTGCAGAACAGATGCAGCGACAGCAGTCATTGCTTTGTCCTGTACTTAACATGTGATGTGTGCTTGTTTTCATTGTATGTTAACAGATGCAAACACGAGTAATAATATTGACAGCTACTACAGAGACAGTTTAAAGAGATTATAACGTTGTTTAAGAAATTAAGTGCGTTTGCTGTTTTCATAAAGCAGTTCGGTTCATTACACAATGAGTTGACTTTCCCATTTGCTAAAGCTGTGAAGGTTACCAAAATAACTAGTCTGCACAAACCATAAACTGTTTATACTAAATAAATCGACGTTTTCTTCCGGTTTTTAACGGAAAGCCCAGGAAGTAGGACGGAAGTAGCAGCTAACCACCAGGGGGCGCTTCCGCTGGTAGCTAGAAGAACCGAATGGGAGTCCGTGGTTTTCTCACTTGACTTTTAATGTCAGTAAACATTTTCCAGATATGTCAAGGGCCTTAATCACTAGTTTCAGGTCTTCGCACACACATTGACCGTGAGTTCAAAGGTTGTGCAAAATGTTGGTTTTTAGTTGTCATGCAACCTCCTCCCACGAATTCAATGTGCTTATGATAATAATGACAATAATACATTAATACATACTTCACACGACTTAACCTTCGTTATTTGACTGAGGGCCCATCAAGACATTGGTGACAGAGACAGTGGTGATAAAGGGGCCCTATAAAGACTTCACATAATTACCACTGTTATTTGGCTGAGGGGCCCCTTTCACATAAAGAGGGTGAATAATATAAAACTATGGTATAAGTGGCCCCATTAAGATATATCATATAACATAATTAGACGTTACTTGGCTGAGGGTCTCCGGATGGTCTTGGGATGCATACCATAGTTGTATTTAGTTACAATTTGTACTATTTACTACAATTAGTAGTATGATATCAGGCTAGTTGGGCAGAGGCTTTGGTTTCAGGATTTCCTGAACGTTTCCATTTAGAGGAAAATAGACCATAAATCATGGCAAATATGAGAGGACAGCTGCCTTTGTCCAATAAGAGCAGTTGAAAGCTGACAAAGTGCTGGTCAAATCGCAAATGTTGATGCTTTGTGTACCGACAGCTTTACGTCCATTTTTACATGCCGTCGACATGTTACCAAACTAGCACAGTGGTATGGTCGCTCTCATGGGAAAACATGGCTGTCAGCAGGGACGCTGCAAACAAAACCTGATTTAAGCCACCCAAGAGAATCCGTGCCAGTTTTAGGTCTACAGTTTAGTCCCTTATCTCATCGTGAGGGAGCCTTTTTCTGACAGGAAGCTTAATCTGTAAACCGTTCACCGTCCCACATGAATAGTGAAGTCACAAAATAATGCTGAAGGAGTCGACCGTGGTTCAGCTACTCCTGTGTTGTGATGTAAAATCGCTGATTTTCTCCAGGGACTTTGGCGTGTGGTGGTGGAGTGCATGGTTTCTCTGAAATGCTCAGTAGATGTACAGGAAATGATGAGATAATGCCAACAAATCCTGCCTACTGTACTTTTTTAATCCTAAATTCTTTATCAAATAAAATAGTCTCACGTTGCCTGAGTGTGTAGGAAGCAACTATCACAAGACTGAAAATAATTTTTTACAATCTTCTGTTGCCAGTGTATATGCTTTAGGAATGTCCAAGAACCTGTGAATGCAAAGGATGAAGCATTTAACACTTTATATAAGTGACCCTCATCTTGTATTTTAGCACATTTCATATTTAAGAAATAAAAGGTGCCTTTCTTTTTGAGCATAGACCACTTCAAAGCACCTACAGGCTGGATTTATCTGCTAATCCCTCTTTCTTTTTTTCTCACCAGGACAGAGTGGTGGAATTTCTACACCTGAACAGTCAGAGAGCGAAAAGCCAACGGAGGAGGCTCCTGTGATTCCTGTGCTGCTCAGTGTTCGTGCGCCAAGATGAGTACAGACAGACCCAAACGCAATATCATCAAGAAGAAATATGTAAGTCTGGAATACATCCATGCCAGGTTTTCTCTTGTACACAACTAATACAGAAACAGATTTGTTAAATAGATCACAATTCACTGCTTTCAAGTCTGTAAGAGATGCTACTGCAGTTTTTTTAATTTCACTGGCGGAATAGGCAACAAAGCTTAACTTTTATTTCATTTTAGGTCACATTGTGATTAAAATCTCTTTTGTAAGACGCAATCTGTAAGCAGTATCAGACGAGTGCAGTAATTCTTGTTTGATTTGTGCAAAAGCGGCTCTTGTAGCGAGATCTATGTCACATTTGTAGCAATATTTTGTGCATTTTTCATCTAAACAAAGTCAAAGTGGGCACAGCACACATTGGTGCCCTTAATAAGTCACCAGTCAAACAACCTGTGCAATTGACAGTAGGGCTGCAACTTAAGATGGGACTTTTTTTGTCAACAAATCGATCGACAATCGACACGTGCGCACCTCGATAAAAAAAATTAAAAGTAAAAAAAGTCGAAGTGTCTCAAACACGTAAAGTTCACGACCATGGAGGTTAAAGAAGCTGTGCACGAAAAGGTGATCCTGCTGTCCAGACTCCCTGCGCTCTCAGATGATGGTGCGCGTCACCGGCTCGTTCTCTCGAGTGGCTGTGCGCGCGTCCAATAGTGTGTGTGTGTATGTGTGTGTGCGTGCAGTGCGAACGAGGTTGCGCGCACGGGGGTGGGGGACATAACACAAGCGCTACACAAATGAAGACGGCATCTCACCCAGTCAAGATCGATGTACTTCACTCTGGTGGACATCTAACGAGCTCAGGTTCAAAAACCTGAGCCGTCTGGCGAGTGGCGACGCGCATTCCAGCGGAGGGTCAGCTTTTTTTCCCTTTTTTTTGCCCCTCATTTTTATTATCGCTGTTCTGATGGTTAATAATGGACATTACAGACATGTTTTTGAGCATAAAATGAAGTAGTACAGTGTAGAATAGTTTACACCCCCCGCATTGTTGCTGTTGATGCTGCTGTAAAAAAAAAAAAAGAAAATTGACACGTGGACCTCGACAATCGACTCTACAAATGTCTGAAATTCCCATCCCTAGCTGCAACTAACAATTATTTTCAAAATCGGTTAATCTGTCAATTTATTGTCTCGATTAATTGAGTAGTGTCGGAACATTTTTCAATATTCATATTTATGAAGCTGAAAAATCGGCTTTAATTCCTTAAACCCTCCTCAAACTGATTAATCGCTTAATTAGGTAATTGTTTCAGCCATAATTGACAGTCCGACAGACGTATCTTGCATTCATACGCTACCGTTCAAAAGTATGGGGTCACTTATACAATTTTTTGGTGTTTTCCATTAAAAGTCACACTTTTATCCATCAAAAGAGTTGCAAAATGAATAGAAAATATAGTCAAGACATTGACAAGATTAGAAATATTTTTTTACAAAATAATTTGTGCCTTCGTCAAAGAACCAGCAAAACTGTTTTCAGCTGTGCTAACATCATTGCGCAAGAGTTTTCAAGGGTTTTCTAATCATCCAATAGCCTACTAACACCATTAGCAAATACGATGTACCATTAGAACACTAGAAATGGGCCTCTATACAACTATGTACATATTCCGTTAAAAACCAGACGTTTGCAGCTAGAATAGTCGTTTACTACATTAACAATGTATAGAGTGTATTTCTGATTCATTTAATGTTATTTCATTGAAAAAAAGTGATTTTCCTTCAAAAATAAGGAATTTCTAAGTGAGCCCGAACTTTTGAACGGTAGTGTATGTAGATGTGCAACTTGACAACCACGTTAACAACAGATAGTCTCGATGAGAAATAAGAGCATAATAATGAGAAACATTTATTGATCAGTTAATTCAAGCAGCAGCAGTTTGCAGTGACGAAATGTCTTCTTCTTTTGCAGGACATCAGTGATGGGATGCCGTGGTGTGAAGAACGTCTGGTCCGCAAAGTTCTTTTCCTCTCCCTCAGGGAATTCAGAGACACACACCGCACCGCACACACACACTCACGCATTCACACGCGTGCACGCGCGTCCAAAAACACACTCATTCATGGACAGCGAAAGGCACAAACACTCCCCAGCACACACACGCAGAAAAAGACACGCGCGCAGCAAAAAGTCGCACACAAGCCACGAAAAACCCACACACGGAAAAACACGCGGCATTCACAGAACATGCACATTTCCAAACACATACATCGTCACGATCACACCAACAAAGGGCAAAAAAAAATACACTTGTCTCAGGACTCTCACACACCAAAAAATAAATGTTCTTTCACACACGAAATGTGCGCGGGGAAAATGACCCGCAGTGTTCAGCATGCCGACGTACGAGAAAGCGCATGCGCGCTCCGGAAGAACACGACCAGGACGCTCCGCTCACACACGACACAGAATAACCCGTCGCTGCCAAAATCCAAACACGCGCATCGCGAAAAACACACACACTGTGCCGAGCACAAACACTCAGTGAAGAACAGCTGCAAATGTGAAAACACAAGGATGCTGCTGAGCGCCCGTGTCCCGGCCAGGACCCTGAGATCACACGCTCCCACCCGGCTCAGCGGTCAGTACCATCACTGCTCTTCTTGTCCTGTGTCTCAGTCATAGCTGTAAATCTGCTCCGCTGCTGGAATGCGAAGATAATTCCTGTTCTCCGGCCCCGGCCGACTCTCAGGGCCCCCCACCATACTAGTCGCTTTACATTTCTGCTTGCACTTGACTTATTCAGAGTAGCATGAGGCTCACTCTTAATGTGTAATGTTGTCTTAGTACAAAGTGGTATCTGGCTGTGACATCACCCATAAGTTTGATCACCCCTCATCACAGGGCTGTTTTGGCAGGGTGATTGAACTGCTGTGGTGCTTCATCTTTAAGGTGTTTTGATCAAAGCATGTCACATGTTCATTAGGACACCAGGGAACTAGCTTAACCTGGAAAAATAGGGTATACTATGCCTACTTTAATTTAGTGTTGGTACTCCTTTTGCAGCTATAACAGCTTCCACATGTCCTGGAAGACTTTTCTCAAAATCTTCATCCCTAATTTGGTCAGGGCTCAGTCCACTTTTGTTCTTCCACACAAACCATGCCTTTAAAGTCCTTGCTTTATGCACGGGGAATAGAAAAGGGGCCTTTTATCAAACTGTTGCCACCAAGTTGGAAGCATAGTGCTGTCCAAAATGTCACGGTATGCCACTGAAGCGACACGATTGTCCTTCATTGGAGATAACGGACCTAGACCAAACCCTGATTAAAACACCAGAATTCAATACTTAACAGCTGTGACCTTTGTCCATATAGTGTATTTATCAAAACTGACATCATGAAGACATTTTTGTGTTTGTATACATCATATGACTCTGTGTATGTACATGATTTAGCCACAGTGAGGAAACTTCTTCATGTAAACTTGTCTTCTTCTCTGAAGGCTCTGTTGTTAACGGCATCGCCCGGCGTCAGTCCCTCCTGTCAGCCACTCCCGGCTGGAGCTGGACGTTACAGACGCGCCCTCAGCAGTGCCGTCCTGCCAGCATTGTTTGTGACAAGGATGATCCTGCCAGCAAGAGGTCAGTGACACATCCACGACCAAACTGTTAGAAGATGAAGAAGACACCGACCGCACGGCAGGGTGGTGGCTTAGTTTGCATGTGCACGTTACTCTGGTTTCCTCCCACAGTCCAAAAACATGCAGTTAAATGGACACTCTAAGTTGAGTGTTGATTCAATGGTTGTTTGCCCCCGTCTTTCGTCCTATGTCAGCTGAGATTGGCTCCAGCTCCCTGTGACCCTCATGTGGAGGATAAAGCGGTAAAAGGAGGAGCAAGTTCAAGTTCAGCTGTGCTCGTACTCACCTGCTGCAGTCAGTGCCACGGCATTTATAGGCTGTTTAATAACGGAGGGACAATAACTGGCTGTGTCCGCACACACACACATACACACACACACACACGCGTGCAGCATATGTTTCTGATTAGTATGTTCCCAGCAGCTGAGACGACAACGACGCCACTGCTGCCACAGCAGCTGCTGAGGGTTTCACCCTAATGGAGATGACGAGGTTTAACTTATTTAAAGGTCCAAAACTAGAGCTGAAACAACTAATCAACTATTGAAGCTTTTTTCATTATTAAAACAAGATTTCTGTTGTTTTAGATTCTTAAATGTAAATATATTTGTTGTGTCTTTGCTCCACATAACAAAGAAATCATTAAAACTGAATCATTTTGGTTTGTGGACAAAACAAGACATTCGAGAACATCGTCACTTCCAGCTTTGACAAACACTGATCAACGGTTTAACATTTTCTGACATTTTATGGACCAAAAGATTAATCAAAAAATAATCGATGACCATTAGTTGCAGCTCTATCCAAATTTTTTCCACTTCTTGAACGTGAATATTCTCTGGTTTATTTGCTCCTCTCTGGTTTGTGTATGTATATGTATCTATGTGTGTGTGTATATATAAAATGCGTGTGTGTGTGTCTGTTCAGACCGAGGTTGCAAGCACAGAGGAAATTTGCCCAGTCCCCTCCCAGCTCACCAGGACCACCAGCATTGATGACATCAGCACAGATCAACCACAGCCAGCATCTGACTGCTGCAGTCAACTGTCTGACCCGACGTCGGCCCAAGACTGAGGACTTCTTGTCTTTTCTCTGTTTGAGAGGTGAGCTCCATGCTTAGCCTCAATCAATTATTCATTCCTAAGGCAAAGTGAATGAATGTTCACACTGGCCAGAGTGAAAACACACACACACACACACACACACACACACACACACACACACACACACACACACACACACACACACACACACACACACACACACACACACACACACACATCAAGGCATTTTCCTCTTTCACTTCAGGTTCAGCAGCGTTGCCAAGCAACATGTCCTTCTTAGCAAGTGGACGAGAGAAGGTCACTCAGCATCTCGCTTCCTGTCTTTCCGCCAATCACAGGACTGCCGTTGATGGAAAGAAAACGAGCATATTCAATAAAACAACAGGTACTTCTGAGCATGTCTGCCCAAGAAGAGAATGAGTTTTGGAGTGTTGTTTTTTAACAGGTACGTCTTTGTAGTTTTTATTTTTATATAGTTTTTCAGTTTGTTGTTTTTATTTCAGTTCAGTTGTATTTCGTCTTAGTTTTTCAGGTATTAAGAGAAAGCCTTGACTTGTAGACGCTGAAAAGGATGAAAGACACTAAATATTTATTATCAAATCAGTTAATTTCATTCTTTAACCTTTAACACCTGCAGGCAAATCAAAGGCAAAACTTTTTTTTTTTTTTTTAATTGTCGTTTTTTTCTTTTTTTTTCAGTTAACTAAATCATTTTTCCATTGCTAGTTTTAGACTTAGTTTCCGTTAACTATAATAACCCTGCTCTGTACCCGCTGTTGTACAGTTCAGCGGGACTCTCGACCTCTGAGAGGGAGGACAGCTGTCAGCTCCTTCTGCCCTCAAGCTGCCAGAGAGAGCAGGAGGGAGAGAGTGGAGGAACAGCAGAGGAGGAGGAGAGGGGCGACGGAGGACAGGAGAGGAGGAGCTGAGAGACACCTCCTGAGACCTCGCCAGCTCTCCCTACAGGTCAGGAGGACTAAAAAGGTCTGAACATTCTTCCTGGATGCTTCTGTGTGAAATCTGTGCAGCAGTGTTCTCTTCTTCTAAAATACGTGCTGCAACAGTAAATTGATTATCAATCAATCACTAAATTAATTGTCAGCTATTTTGAAAATCGAGTGTTTTTACAATAATTAAAGTAGACATATTGTACTATATTTCTTCAGGTGAACCTATTTACCTGGTGTCCGAATGAACATGTCTGTGACATACTTTGGTCAAAATACCTTAAGGATGAAGCACCACAGCAGTTCAATCACTCTGCCAAAACAGTCCCGTTCAGAACGCTCTCTTTTGAGTGCCTGTCTCTTTAAATGTAAATGAGACACAGGAAACTATGTCAGCGTCACTGAGGCTCCTGCAGCTAACAGCAGTTAGCATTTGGAAAAGCCATCATTTGCCGACTCTAGCCAGGACATTGCCCTCGCCTGAACTCTCGTGTTTTTTAGGGACAAAGCGGAGCTTCACGAGACAACAATTCCAGCAATGAGTGCTGAAGTCAACATCGTGTGTTTTATCTCCTGTACTTAGACTGAGGAAGACCACAAAAACATGACTGAGTCATCTTTTTTCACACTTTGCCTACCCCAGAGTTTCAAATATTTTATTTTAAATACAATAATTAAAAAGTTGATTTTGCATAATATGTCTCCTTTAAAACAACCTTTTTGATTCTTCCGCCAACTGCTGTTTGACTGAACATGCAAAGAACAGGAGGTCACTTATTTGCAAATTCCTCCTGTAACCGTTTCCCGCTATCGTAATCTATATCAGGCTTTCTTTTGCAGGTTGCCATGGTGAGTGGACACGCCTCCTCTGTGAGGTCCGCCCCTCCCTTAAAGTCTAGCTCAGGGGTTGGCAGCAGACGATCCGTGAGGCCTTGCACGAGGTCAAGCAATACCTGTAAGCCCAGAGGCAATCCTCACATCAGACAGCAGGAAACCAGCAAAACACACCTCTCCCGGCATCGCAACCAGCAGCTGCCTCAAAAACAGCACCTTCCTCTCCAGCAACGAACAGTCTCAAAGTACTATAGCAACCCTAAGACCATCAACAGTCTCCACAACTCAGGAAAAAGCCCGAGCAGTGCTCCAGCTCGAATACCACTGGCTAATGGCTCAGTCAGCACACAGACCTGTGAGAAGCCTGGAGTCCTGAGGATGTCAAGGAGGAGGAGAGGTCTCCCACCTGACCCCACCAGCCCTACTCCTCTTCATCAGGTTGCTATAGACAAGAACTCGTCAAAGAAAAGCAGAACACTGCAGTACAAGAATGGTGACGACTCACTGGAGAGTCATTGCCATATTGGTGAGGTGCCACAGAAGGAAGCCATTGGTGGTAAATATGTTAAAAAGGAGTATGAGAGCCATACAGGTAAAACCACTGGTAGCAACGATGAAGACCGTCAAGACAGAAGTGTCCGCGTTGGAGAGGTGAGACTTGAGAAGGGTGCTTGTTTCAGTGAAGACCTACAGGACAAGGTGAATGTTACACAACTGAGTTTGGTGAGAGTTGCCGCTCTGGAGCCGGCTAAAGAGACGGTCGACTTTGCCAGCGTCATCTCTCACTGCAACCTCCGCCCCGTCAGTGAGGTCATATGTAGAGATGTGCGAGAAAAGCGGCTTCAAAGAATTCGGCCGACTCCGCGATCCACAATCCCCAAGCCTGTTACAAGGAATACGGATTCTAGGACTGTTGCCAGAGCTGCTACTCCAAGGACTACAGTAAGTAAAGCTGCTATCCACTCAGTGACATCATCCCCACACACTGACCAACCACGCACTTATTCTGCCAAGCACGCTGCAAAGGCCTCGAACAAAGGTACTAACACAGACACTACCAAGTGCACTTCACCAGCCGGCAGTTACTCTATCCATGAGCCTCACGGTGCTGCAAAAAGCTCTTCCAGTGGTAGCACAGAGGCCGCCCTTAAGGACAGTGCAACTGTCCGTAGCTCTTCCAGCACTTCCAAGGGCTCTACAAAGGGCCTTACGCAGACCAAGTCTACTACCTCAGCTATGAAGACCAGGACCAGCCCGAGAATCCTTCTGAAACGCTAACACCTGAGTGACATGTGGAAATGTTCCGTCTTGTATTTCCGTTAAATTTAGAAAACAGTTTGAAAAAACATCATTGAAGGCCGTTGATCATGTGATGCAGGGTGGTGATGGTTATTGGCCGATTTGGATAGTGACGATGGTGGTTCTTATGGCGTGTTCTCTGTATCGGTCATTGATGATAGAATTCTTTTTTTAGGTTTATACAAATATGAAGAGTTGGGAAAACACGGTTGTAGAGTTGACTATAGACAAGTTACGGAAACTGTACATTATTTTGGGAGCTTGGATTCATGGGGCCTTGCTTACTTCCGGTACTTTGCCGGTTAATCTTTATGGTGAGTGATTTGTGATGCTTCCCTGTTGTGTCCGACATAGTAGCTGGATATGTTTGTATATTATAATCACAAGGAAAAGCTTAACGTGACAGCACACTGGCGTCAGTCTGCTGAAACAGAGAGCTGTCATGGCTACAAGGCCTTTGTCCAAGACGTTTCTTTTGCAGTTGGGTTACAGTCTTAAGAATTAACTTATTTAGTGACATTTATCCAAAACCGGAGTATTCTCAAAGTTTCCTACGCCAATTACATAACAATCTGAAGAGTTTCTCGCCTGAAATCCTCAGGAGAATCAAAGGAGTCTCATACTCTGCCCTGCCAGGAAAAAGTCACATACTTATATAATATCCTGTTGGACGGCCTTTAGCTTGATCATGGCACACATTTGCCATTTATTGCAATCCACTGTGGCATTACTTTTTCACCAAGATATGTGGATGCACTACCGTTCAAAAGTTTGGGGTCACCTATACAATTTGTTTGTGTTTTCTATTAAAAGTCACACTTTTATTCATCAAAAGAGTTTCAAAATGAATAGAAAATACAGTCGAGACATTGGCAAGATTAGAAATAATGATTTTTATTCAAGTCAAAGAACCAGCAAAACTGTTTTCAGCTGTGCTAAAATCATTGCACAAGGGTTTTCAAGGGTTTTCTAATCATCCAATAGCCTTCTAACACGATTAGAAAACACAATGTACCATTAGAACACTGGAAATGGGCCTCTGTACACCTATGTACATATTCCATTAAAAACCAGACGTTTGCAGCTAGAATAGTCGTTTACCACATTAACAATGTATAGAGTCTATTTCTGGTTCATTTAATGTTATATTCATTGGGAAAAAAAAGTGCTTTTCCTTCAAAGATAAGGATATTTCTGAATGAGCCCAAACTTTTGAACGGTAGTGTATTTATTTGTTTTCAGCACTTAGCCAAATATTAGAGTATGTGGCTTTTTTTTTGCACTGGGCCGTGTTTATATAACTAGCTAGGTTTGAGTTGCATTAATATTTAACCTCCTAAATCGGTGATGGTCCAGTGTACGTCAGACTGCCAAAGCCTTTTAAACTCTGGAATGTTTTGTATAGACTGACGAGCGTGGATGGATGGCGTTTCCGTCGCGTTCGTTGAGTTCTAATTTTCCTAACCTGTAAGAATAATTTAAGCAGGACAGCCGGTTTAAACAAATATTTCTAATATTACAATGCAATGAACACATCAATCTCCAGATAAACACACCTGTCTGTCGACATCGTGTCAGCAGCTACAGTCACCAGCCTCTGTAAAAGCAGCAGGACCTTTTTAAGTTCAAACGTCGTGAAGTAGGTTTACGTGTGAAATGTTGTAAGAACAACAACCCGAGACGGTTTTATTGACTTCTTTTATTCGTTCACTTTTCTCCTTCCACTTAAGTCCTTAACGTCCTGAGTGTACGCGCTGACTTGGCGACCGTGTGTACGGGTTGCAAAGGGGCAGAAACTTTCCATTGGTACTTTTGTTCAGGAATTGGGAAATATTCCTAATAGGTAATGTTCCATGAGGATTAATAAGAAATAAATGGGAATTTTGGATGCTTTTAAAGAAACCTTCATTCTGTTTTCACAGCCATGATGTCACTCGAGTGGGAAACGAGATCTTTCAGGGCTTTTTATCAACTAAAAATATAGAATTTAAAGATCTATAAATGCCTATGTCAATGTCTCGATGTGTCCTGTGAACAGTTTTGAAAGAAAGGCATTTCTTTTTTATGATTGTGGTCTATTGGAAAATAGTTTTTTGGTCTTTCTTTTGTTGCAGTACCATGAGTATCCTCTCGAAAAAAAAAATAGCTGCAAGCCAGAAAGGGAGGTGATCTATCCAGTTCTTATAATACATCCATGGCATCTGATGGCGGAATTGCATTAAAAAAAAAAAAATCCAGTTTGTTCCAGTTAATTCCTATGGAAAGTTTCCAATTTTGTAACCCTGGTGACCGCATGAATGCTTATTTCACAGTCTGTGCAAACTCGTACTTTTGTAGATAAAAAAAAAAAAGTTTTATGTGGCAGCTGAACGACACATATTGTACAAATAAACACTTGCGGTTTGACCTTCACTGTTGATGTGATAAACGGCCACGCTGGCTGGAGTGTCCGGTGGTTCTCCAATGATATCAGGTGCTATAAGTTTTGCATATTGGCTTATGTTTGGGTGGAAGAGTAGCGCGGCAGTATTAAACGAAGAGCTACTCTGAAGATGAATTAATATTGCACATTATCCTCACATGAAAGAAAATCTGTGTAGGATTTTCAAATAGTGACTGACGGCAGTGGACACTGCGGCCTTTGCTTTATTTCAAATGGACTTTGCCATGAAAAATTATTTAAAGTTGTTGTAATCATAATGAAATGAGTGACATGTGCATTTGTAAATGAGGTATTTATACACTGTTCATATTATACATTGCATTTGATCCGTCTGAACCACATGTTTATTTATGGCTGACACACGTTTTAATAAAGTTACAAGTAAAGGCATGGAATCATTTTATATTATGACCTGTAGACATGTATATTAACTGTGTTGTTTGCAAGGGAAGCACTCGATACAACTCCCTTTTTTAAGAGGTTGTTGTATTTCTTATTAAATAGGAGTTTTAATAGATGAAAAAAAAAGGATTATAAAGTGAATGATTTTGTACATGTTTTACTGTGAAAGCCTGAACGTTGACCGGTCAAAGTTGGTCTTTTACTCATCCTGAAACTGTCCGACACCAAACCGCAGCTGTGTCATTTTAGAAACTCTCCATATGAACATGAAGTAAATATGAAATGCTTCCTGCTATGCAAAGTAGCCATTGTGTACTCATCAGTGACGGTTGGAGAAAGTATGATCAGAAGACAGTCGGACAATCTGATTTCCTGATACAGGAGTCGCACTGGAGATGACGTGACTTTACGTCGCACAACTCGCAATGGAGCGTTGCGGTAAATAGTGGATTAGAAATAGGATTTATCGCAGTTTACTGTGAGCGTTCAGTTCACCTGCGCTCTACGCTCCTGTTTCTCGTAGATACTGACCTCGTGTGAGAAATGGGTCCTAACATGAATGAATAAATGCATTTTATTGCTGACTTTATTAATGTGTGTGTTAGCCTCTCATGCTAGTTTATAAAACTTCAAGTGTCGCTGAGCAGACACCGCCAGCCCCAGGTGACCATGACCTAACCCTAATGCACGGAAAATTGTCTCAAGGAAATTGGAAGAACTTGGTGTAAATGTGAAGCATTTGAATGAGAATTTGTAATAAAGTTTCTTTGTGCATATTTTTCTTCTGGGTACAGTTTTTTCCCCTCCACACATTTTGAGCAAAGGCCTTCTGGAAACACCGGAACCTTAAAGGTTCATTATGTAATAAATCTAAAGCAACTGGCCATAAAATCCTCCTAATATGTCACAGAGACTCAGCAATAATGTTCATACAACATACTGAACTCACCAACAACAATAGTACAGCCAAAATATTTACATTAAAAAAATATATTTTGAAATCAGGTTTTGGCACATGGCGCCACCTACACTGTCTAACCACGGGTTGCCAGTTACGTCAGAAAACGAAACCTAAAAGCCACATTCTTACATAAGGCACCTTTAAAAAAACGAAAAAAAACCGAAAAAAAATCCCATTGTTTGACTCCCAGAAAGTTATTTTTTGGTAACCGACCAGACTAATAAGATGCAGTTTTTGACCGCTGCAGTCGACACTAAAAACCGAGGTCTACAAATGACCTGAGGGGGCAGCAGTTCGCCTTTTGCCGCGTGAACTCTGCCACAAACTGAACAGCAGAAGAAGACGCCGGGCTCCTCCTCCAGCAGCAGCAGGAACAGTCGCAGTGGGAGTGTTGTTGTTGGAAATGACAGATGTCGGAGCAGAGCAGCCACTCTGACAGGAACCATGTTTGAAACGTTCAGAGAGAGACTTCACATGGTCCAGCAGGACTTCACCACCGGGTCAGTTTTCTATTTCAGCGAAACTCTCTCCTGCTGACGTGATTAGCTTGGCTTAGCCTAGCTTAGCCGTGGAAGTCAGACGGCAGCATCATGTAGCCTAGCATGAAGTAGCCCGCTCATTCACAGTGTTTACAACAAGTAAATCTGGTCATGTTCTGCTTTCTGTGACTTCCGTGTATCTTTACAGTTAAAGATATAATGTCGTGTCGTGTCGTGTCGTGTTGTTGAGTTGAGGTGAGTTGAGGTGAAGCACAGACTCTCACCGTGTCCCACTCATTACTTTCAGCTGACGATCATGTGATGCCATGACCCACAGTTAACTCCTCACCTCCTCTGTTAAATGGCGTTTCACGAAGCAGACAATTTTATCCAACCACTGTAATTTAATGGAGTGACGCAGAAGCTTCTGTTTTTAAAGAGGCACATACTCGAGTTCCTTAAAGTGAATTTTAATCAGCCATGTCCTCATATAATCTTATAATAAACCCAGTTCAGAAGATGACATTTAGTATTTGCATGTGTTTTATTGGATGATATCAGGTGCTATAAGTTTGCATATTGGTTTATATTTGGGTAATCGAGTAATGTAGGAATCTGACGATTTTATTGTGTAATCGTTCTGTCCATAAAATGTTGAACAGTGTTTACCAAACCTGGATGTTTTCCAAAAAAACTTCCGTTGTCCTCAAATCAAAATGATTTAGTTTGAATGATCAGGCTGGAAAGAAAAACCTCAAACCGATTTAGTGTTTATCAAAAGTATATGATTCATTTTTTTTGAATAATTGTTTCAGCCCTAAGAACTACCTTTACAATGTTATAGAGAGGAGAACCCCAACAGTTCTTGGGTTCCTCTATTTATTTCAGCAAGGGAATCTAGATCTATGGGTAAAAATAAATCAAAAGTAAAATATTGGTTTATTCTTATCCAAAATGTACTTAAATGCAAATACAAGCCAATAGTTCTGATTAGGGATGAGCCGTTATGATACTTGGTATCGCTTTGTTTCTGGGATATGCTTCATATAAATAATTAATATCCATGACTTGAAGAATAATATTGCAAATCACAATGTCACAATAATAATAGTAATTAGAAATGTTTCACACAGTTGCTTAAAACCCATATTATAAGTCTCTCTATCTCTTTCTCTCAGGTTAAAGACCCTTGGAGACAAATCAAGAGACACCAAAGTCAAGCGGAGACCCAGGTGAGCTGAAAACTGTTGTGTTAGTGGGCGTTGAATGTGATATAAACTAATGTCAGTGTTCTCAGACCCTCTGACCCATCGTGTCCAGTATCATTGTTTAGTTGTGATTATAATGTGTTTAATTGCAATATAACGTTTAATTGAATCCTTTCATGCCTGTTCAGGTTTGAAGAAAGCCCTCCTTGTTTCAGTGCTGGCCTGGAAATCCTCAGCAGGTCTCGGCGCACACAAATACACAGTCAATTTTGTTCTTAACATCTTTTTAAAGAAGCGTTTATATTCATGTTTACATTTGTTCCCTTAGGTATGAGGAGAAATGGTTTCTGCTCCATAAAACCACCAAAGACTGCGCTCAGGCTGCAGAGGTAAGGTCACATGAGTTGCGACAGCAAATGAGGGAAGCGCAATCTTGTTATTGTACTGTATAGTGTGTGTGTGTCTGCAGCTCTGTCTCTGTGTGTTTGTCAGGCAGTAGATGGCGACATAGTGATGCTCTCAGCTCACTGGGAGAGAAGGAGAACAGCTCTGACACAGTTAGAGGAACAACTGCAAAGCTTGCCAGCCTTTGTCAGTGAACTGGACACCATCACTGCCAACATAGGTAAAGAGTCATGATTCATTTCTTCCTGATAAAAACCAGTCAGCACCCTCCACAGTCACAGATGATACCAGAACATCAGTATCGCGGCTTGTTTTCTCATGATGTTAGTAGAACTTATCTGTTTTTTGTGTAAAGTTGTCAATGTTGTCTGTAACAGAAAGACACTGCACTTTCTGTCTGTGTTTAGACCTTGACTGAAATACAGCCTGAAGCATCAGTGATTTCAACGCCGTGTGGCCGGTGTCACTGCTGGTGGTGCCTTATTAACCTGTGATAATGAGATGATTAGTCCATAAAGATCAGGACTCAATAATACCAACATGATAATACCCAACCCTTATGTCCACACACTGTGGTCAGAGAATACTTGCTGAAATGACAAACACCAAGAGTATGAATGGATCAACATTGTTATGGTTTTGATAACAGATAAAAAAATAAAAGGTCATGTATTGAGGCTTGACTGAGGTTTATGTGTGTGTGTATCTCCAGCTCATCTGGAAGGTGACTTTGAGGAGATGGAGAGCAGACTGGTCTACCTGGAGACCCTGTGTTGTCAGTGTGAACAACAGACACAAAAACAGCATCACATCAACCAACTGGAAATTTATAAGAAGAAGAAGAGGTGTGACATGCATTTATGCACCTATATGTGCTTTATTTTCGAGAGTTTTCTACAGCTCACTACTGAATGTTTTTATTCTAGTTTCAGTAGCAATTTGCATCAGATTACAGCACATATGAGCACAGCACAGCACAGATTACATCCATTGCCTAATTATATTTTTAAAGTGGACCTAGACCGGAAGTTCCAATTAACGCTGTTTTTTAGTGTATATCTGCGTCATTACCTTGTTTACGAAGCCCTGAAGTTTCTGAAAAAAACAGTTCAGCCATTGCTGAGAACGCTGTGTTTTACTGTAATCTCGGGCTCAGCGAAATCTCTGAAAAAACCGGTCCGGTTACGTAAACATCGGTTCTCCTGAACAGCAGATCCTCCTGCTCCGGGCACTAGTCCGGGTACATCCGGTTGCGTACATTGAACCGCAGAAGAAGAAGAACGTCCGTTGTGGAGGCGTTTCATGAGCGACAGTGTCTTCTGACTCTGGGTCTGACTCTGGGTCAAAGTCATAAAAGGGACTGTGGCGGGGAGTCGTGACTATTTTTAAACATTGTTAAAACAATGTTTTGATAATGAGGAGCAGTGCATCCACCGTTCCAGAGGGGGGAGCTGTGCTTCTGAGAGCTGGTGTGCTGAATATGTCACTTCCGGGTATTGGCCAATCACAAGACAGTTGGGAAGGCTCTATGCTGGCTGGCCAATCACAACACACTCTGTCTTCTGGGGGTGAGAGTTGAGTCTGAAATATCGCGGCTCAGCACAGCGTTAGAAAAGAAAGATTTCTATCGGCTCGTTTACAGCAACTAGGAGGTTTTTGACCTCCATAACTAACATATATGTGCAACAGGACCAATCTATGTGAGCTTTAAAGAATATTCCCCCAGCCTTTGTCTTAATATAGTGTGGTGTAGCATAATAACGGCAAAACTCTGTGTCTCACTGTTGATTATATTTCATCCGTTTAGCCGATAAAACACGTACACAGCATATCATATTTCTTCACTTGCTTTTGTCTTTTTTTAATCATCCATGTCCTCAAATAATCTTGAAATATCCCGTTCAGAAGCTTCACCTGCAGAAGATGACATTTAGTGTTTGCATGTGTTTTTTGGGATGCAATATATCTGAAGATGTTTGCGTTCTTCTCTGTTTTATCTTGTAACAGGAAGGAGCTGGAGGCTCTGGAAGGTGAGCTGCTGCGCCGTCATATCGTTGGGTGTTAAGTAAAAAACGAATGCTGTGAATCACTCCACACATGAGAGGGCAACTCTAAAACGACAATATTCTCTTTGTGCAGTGGAACTGAACTCGGAACACACTCACAAAGTGGCAGAGGTGGAGCAGGCCATGCAGCAGAAACTACGAGAACGACAGAAAGTGTACGAAGAAGCTTTTAACCAAGACATGAAGCAATACCTGTCCACTGGACACCTGCAGCACAGAGGTACGTCATTGTCGTCCAGGGAAGGACATTTGTCACATGGGGATTTTATTAGCCAATTTGTTTTTTGTTTTTTTTGATTTTCTGGATCATTTCCCGCAGTTTCATCATATATTGGGACATACTTTGATTCTTTTAACAGAGTAATGCCAGGGTTCTTCAAATAAAATTTAAGATTTTTCATTTGCTGCTTGGGCTTTGCTATTAGTCGTGTATATTTGCACTGTAAATAAAAAATGCCCTGGCATTGATTAACCTGCAGTCCTGAATGTTCCAGTCAGAGTTAAGTAGAACATGTCACAGTGAAGGCAACACTGCAATTACACCGTCTTCTCACGGCCACCAGACAGTCAAACTCGCTATTTCATCACCGCAGAAAGAAAAAGTGTTTCCCTATGGTATGTAGTTGTTCACAACATCCTTTCACTGCCTTTTAGTGATAATTATAGGTAATAATCCCTTTTTAAAGACTCAACCAGCCACTCACTGTCAACTCAGTGTACAAATTGATTGTTGGGTTTGTTTGTTTTTTCTTTCACTTAAAGAAGTGTGTGTGTGTCTGTGTGTGCGTGTGTCTGTGTGTGCGTGCGTCTGTGTGTTCGTGCGTGCGTGCACGTGTAGAATCAGCAGGAGCTGACGTGAGTGCTCTTGATCACATGACACTGACTAACGTGTCAGACCAGGAAGCTTTGGACGACTTTCTTAACTCCTGCAGCGATGACCTCAGCACTGGATCATCACTTACCTCAGGTAAGAAAAAAGACAAAGTGGCTAAACCCTGACATTAAATATCAATCATTTATTCATTAGAAATTTTTAGAACTCTTTTTATTGGGGTTTTCAAAGTTAAAGGCGCCATCTGTAACAATGTGGCCAAAAACGGTTATTACACTCAAAATCAAAACACTGCGACGAGTCGTATCCGGCTTCCACTCCACCCCGCCGCGGGCAGGTTCTGCCCACGGCGTCGCCACCACCACCGCCGCACCGAAGCGGGTATGGCAGCCGAGGGAACAGTTCAAAACACAGAACTCGACAGTCGAGCTATGATGCTAACTTAGTTTGCCAAGCTGAACTTACCTGTCTCGGAGAAGAGCCCATTCTGCATCAGTTTTGAAATTCCTCTCAGCTTTAAGCTCTCTCCACCGTTCAAAAGCATGTCCTATATAGACCCTCGCTTTGCCGCAAACTTTATTTTGGCGTTTCTGACATTCATACCAAGTTCTTTTAGGTTTCCTTTCGTTTCATTTCAATTGTAGCTACGTAACTGGCAACCCATGGCTGCTCAACCGCAGAGACTCTACTGACTGCTATGATTGGTAGACGGTGGTAGATGGCGCGTCATGCCAAAACATAATTTCAAAACATAAACAAACTTTGCGGTGCGAAAAATATTTTTTTTTAAAACAGGCGAAGAAGTTAGTGCATTATTTGTGGTCTATAAAAGGTTGCCAAATCTGATATAATGTGTTATCACACCCTCTCAATGAGAATTTACTCTTTTCCAAATGCAGCTGGTGCATAACATTAATTTGATAAACTAAAACACTATTATGACCATGTTCATGGTGAATAATACATGGGTCAAACTTCACTCTTCAGCTTGTAAAGCGGCCTCTGACCCTGGAGGCTACTGAATTTAACCAGAACCATGTAGAGTTTTTTTTTAATCACAGTAATAGCACTCTTCTTACTTTCAGTAATCTGCTAAATTCACATAAAGCAGATCCCTCAAGTCCACTGCGAATAAAGCCTCAGTGTCCTCTCTTGCAGGTCCGGACCTGGATTCCTTCTCCTCTGAGTCCTCGAGAAGCCAAACCGATAAAGTGCTTCCCACAGACGACCAGCAACGATCCAACCAGGACGCAGGTTTGGAGCGAGAGGAGGAAGTGGCCAGCGAGGAGAGTGATGAACCTCTGGTGCAGTCAGATGAAGAGGACGTTCAGCCGGACACGTCACTGGCTGGCCTGCAGGATGTTGTGAGGAGCTCTGACAGTGACTCTACAGGGGATCTCCCCTCTGGGTAACCTAGCAACCAGGCTTTTGACGCCTGATGAATACCGGGACGCTATGTTAACCCTCTGATGTTGGTTTGGTTGACATGAGACATGAGCATCTCCTGCCTATGTGATGCTTTTTCAGACTTTTTTTTTTTCGTTTAAGGTTTAAACCCTGAATATTTCTATGGTAGTGATGCTACATAAACTGGATTAGTGCGGTCGTTGAAAGGCTTCATGAGTGAAGGAAGTAGTCGGAGTCGGAGCTCGACATGCCAGCCAGGATATGATATTACCTCAGTACCAGTGCTCAGAGGTTATTTTAGATGTCCCAGGCTGTATCCATACTACTTCTTCCCTATTGTGCTCCACATACGCGTACTATCAACACTATCGCAGTATTTTAGAGCCCCTGACACGAGCACTTCAGAAAGCTCTGTTTCAGTTTGACGGACAAGACCGGAGGCTTTTGCAAAACTGACTTTCAGTTTCATCTCAACAGTCTAATCAAACAAATACCTGCACTCACTTTTTTACCATAGTTTTTTCTCGTTTGTAATATTGTATGAAACAAAGCAAGAGTATGTCTCCACGTAAATATTCAAACGACAATGCAGTAGTTTTAGATGTAGCCCGAGGCCGACATGCAAGTGACATAATAAATCTGTCTTTGGTCCATTCTGCTCATCGGGAAGTTGTCTCGTTTGGTTTCTCAAGTCTTTCAGATGTGCTTTGTGTGTCATGTCGGCATAATTCAACACGTTTTTGAATGAAACGTTCCATCACAAAAAGAAAGTGGGGCCACACGGTGGTTAGCACTCTTTTCCTTTGCAGCAGGAACACCTGGGTTCAAGCCGCGGTCCTTGTTTGCATGTTCTCCCTGTGTGTGCGTGGGTTTACTCCAGCTTCCTCTCACAGTCCAAAAACATGCAATATGGGGATTAGGTCAAGTGGAAACCCTAAATTGACTGTGATCCTCCCTCATGTGGAGGAGAAAGCAGGTAGAAAATGGATGGATGGATGGATAGTTGTGAGGATCTTTCTCAAAATGAAAATCAATATTCTAGAGCTGCATCCAACGATTATTTTTTTCGTAATCGATTATTCTGTAGATTATTTTCTCAATGAATTGTTTGGTCCATATAATGTGAGAAAACGTTGATCAGTGTTTGTCAAACCTGGACTCGAATGTCTTGTTTTGTCGACAAACCAAACTGATTCAGTTTTAATGATTTCTTTGTTATGTGGAGCAAAGAAACAAAGAAAATATTCACATTTAAGAAGCTAAAACAATCAGAAAACTTGCTTTAATCATGAAAAATGCATCAAACCGATTAATCGATTATCAAAATAGTTGACGATTAATTTAGTAATTGTTTAATGATTGATGAATCGTTTCAGCTCTACAATATTCTTCTTATTGTCTCTTAGGCTGCAACAGTTCATAGATTACTAAATTATTTCACCTATTTTTTTAATTTTTCTGCTTCATTGCTCTGTATAACAAAGAAATCATTTAAACTGAACCATTTTGGTTTGAAGACGAATCAAGAACATTTGAGAAGTTCATAACTTCAGGATTGAGAAACACTGATCGACATTTTACCGACCAAACAATTACACGATACACAGAAAACATCTGACGTAGTTGCAGCTCCATCGTCGACAAATCTCAAACTGATGGAGCCATACACCACGACGTGATGCAGCTGTGCAGAAATCCAATCAGACAGGATCTGACTTTGTGGCAGCGATGGTTACAGTGAGAGTTGCAGTGTCGTCTTCCACCAGGCGCATCCTTAAGAAAGTCTGAATGTTACTGTGTTTTAAAATGAATCTCTGTTCCAGACAATCAGCTTCAGTAAGTCTGTTTCTGTGTCGATGCTCTTAAATAAAATATGTCCAACTGTCTGTTCATTATGTCTTTGTTTCATGGATTGCAATTTAGCTTTGTCCACCAGAGGGCAGTCATGTTCTGTCTCTAAACATGACATTTAAGACTTAGACTAATGCAAACTGTAGTGAAGTAATCCTATGAGAATAAAAGTCTGAGTGATTTTTACCATAAAGAGAAACTTAATTTTTTTTTGTATGTTTACATTTGGTCAACATGGGAGAGAAATTAACCTAATTCACTGTGAGCAAAGCAGGTGCATCACACCTGGATGTGATTTGCTGATTGTGGGAGGGTGACCGATCCAGTCTGGTGATTACAGACCGAGAGCGAGTCCTCAACGGGCTTCAATTTGGAGGCTTATAAAAGAATGGAAAAGTGGCCAGGAGTTAATTCTGGACACGGGAAGTTTGTGCCAGCGATGCCAGGAATAAACCAACAACGTCTGGACGAGAACCAAGGTTTTCAGGCTGGAAAGAACAAGAAACAGCCAGAGACGAGAAGAGGAGATGGAGAGAAGTGTGTGTGTGTGTGACAGAGAGAGAGTGGTGCAGACATTCTCTGCAGACCAGAATTTATACAGAGAAATGTAATGACAGGGCTGCTCAGCCACAGAGTTGTTCTGGTACAGGAACAGGGGACACGGGGTCACACACACACACACACACACACACACACACACACACACACACACACACACACACACACACACACACACACACACACACACAGAGGTTTGTGCAGCTGTTCTTCTGAGGACACACACAGTAGACATATTATACCCTATTTCTCCAAGTGAACCTAGTTCCCTGGTGTCATAATGAACATGTGACATGCTTTAGTCAAAATACCATAAAGATGAAGCACCACAGCAGTTCAATCACTCTGCTAAAACAGCCCTGTTCAGAACGCTCTCTTTTGAGTGCCTGTGTCTTTAAATGTAAATGAGACACAGGAAACTATGTCAGCGTCACTGAGGCTCCGGCAGCTAACAGCAGTTAGCATTTGGAAAGACCATCATTATTGCCGGCATATATAAAATGCATCAACTGGACATGTAAACACGTAAGTTAGTGTAGAACTCTGTGCTGCACTTTGCAGCCAAGAATAGAACACTTCGCCGACTTCCGCTCTTCCAGATACTATTCCCCTCGCCTGCACTCTCATGTTTTTTAGGGACAAAGCGGAGCTCCACGAGACAACAATTCCAGGAATGTCTCATTGTGACATAGCAATGAGTGCGGAAGTCAACATCGCGTGTTTTATCTCCTGTACTTAGACTGAGGAGGACCACAAAAACGTGACTGAGTCATCTTTTTTCACACTTTGCCGACTCATAGGGCCTCCAGAGTCCCAAATATAAGGATGACAATGATTAAAAACTAGACTTTGCATAATATGTCTCCATTAAAACAGCCAAAACAAGGCATTACCGTTAACTTAAACCATAACCACATGACGCCAGTTGACCCTGACCTTGACTTAAAGGTCATTATAGGTTCTACCTCACTAGGACCAAGTCAGAAACAGGAAAAAAGAAGGGAAAGTAAATGAGCAGAATAAATGTGACAGGTATTGGTGTGTTATTCTTTGAATTCTTACTGTACACTACATTAATGTCAGATTCATACAGTATTTGGGATTTTTCCAGCCACTTAAAGCTGTGTTTCCACAGAGTAGAACGGTTCAGTTTGGTACGTTTTTTTTGGTTTCCTTTAGTAATAGTACTGAAATAACCCGGCTCCGTTCCCCTGGGGAACCAGAGTCAGGGTACGAACTCTCACCTGGGAGAAAAACTAAATGTTTGTTATGAAGGGATTTATCCTTCAACACATTCAAACTAACCTTTTTCTGTTTTAGCTCAGGAAAATTGGAAAATCTGTCCATTTTTTTTGTTCTGTCTGGCAAATAAATAAAAGAAAGAAATACAATTAGAAAATAAGTAAAATTCTCCAGTCTGCAACACTTATTCCTGATGAGATTACCTCACATTCATTGTCTGAGTGCATTACAAATGAAACAGAGCAGGTTTTTTTTTTTCTTCAGTTTTACAGAAATAGCTTTAATTCTTTAATGATGTACAATATTTGACACGTAAGTAACATACAGGTGTGGGTAAGGCAGTGAAAACATACTGTACATAGAGAAAATACACTTAACCTCTGCATTCATATAGAAGGCGTAGGGTTGCTCTCCCCTCATTTGGCATTTCATTGTCACTATGTACACTGTGCTTGTTTATCTGGCAAACACGTTTTTAAGTAACGCTGGGTAAAACACACACACACACACACACACACACACACACACACACACACACACACACACACACACACACACACACACACACACACACACACACACACACACGCTCTCACACTTGTCTCCCTCCACTCTCATTCTTCTCGTTTGTAAGCCTCAAGCTTTGTTGTTGTTGTTGTTGTTGTTGTTGTTCTTTGCACTTTAGAAGCAAACATCCAGTGTCCAGGCACTTTTAGGCAAAAAGCAAACTCCAACATAGAATACAAGAAGATATCAAAAAACGTATTTATTGCGTAAATTGCACATTGAAATGTATTTATATATATTTTTCTGTTCACTTGATAAAAGAGGACTTTCACTTCTGAAAGAGAGAGCGGGTGTGAAAAAAATCCCTGTGCTCAGCACATCTTTGGAAGCTTCCAGTTGATCCGTTTTTCTTTGGCTCTTCAGCGTTTACAGCTGATGACGATGGTGACTTGTTACAAAAAAAAAGCAAACAAACAAACAAACAAACCCCAGAGTTTATCTGAGCTGGGTTACATTTAAGATATGAAACACTGAAACTCATCCTGCAGGAGCTCAGCTCCTGAATATCACTGTAGAGATGTCCCACCAGGGTAGACTTCACTTCTCGTCGCTCACTGAACAGTCCACAGCTACGACGTCCTGGATTTCTGCGATTTTCACCTCCTTCTCGGGGATCTCCACCTCTATGGGGATCTTCAGCTCCTCGGGAATCTTCTCCTCTGACGAGCTGCGGCAGGAGAGTTTGTCCAGCTCGTCCTCCATGGCGGAGATGCGCTCGGCGACGCAGTGCGCGGTGAGCCGGGCCTCGGGGTCGTGGTCCCAGCATTCCTTTATGGTGGCACAGATCACGGCCACACCCTGTCAATGAGAAGAGGACGACAATAATGAGACAGTGCAGCGTATACGCAGCCTGATTTAACGCTAGAAATAGGATATGTGCAAGAAATGGACAGAGAATGAGCAGGGTTTGTCACCAGAGAGTGAAAACCTTCTCCCAAAGCCCAGACTTTCTAAAGCAGAGGTCAGCAACAACGTTAGAGCTTTTATTCTGCAAAAAAGGAACTGATTCACAGAGATTATGTTGCTGGATTGAAAAATAAAAATAAAACACTGCTGTTCAGTGCCAAGTTTGCAAAGTAAATAACTATCATCATATGTTTGACTAAAAGATGAAGAAGAAGAAGAACAAGCAGTGATTCTCTAAACTGAAATGATGCTCATTTAACAGTTCAAAAAGGGGAAAGTATAGTTTGTAAAGAGCATTCATTTTTACATTTATTCTCTTAAAAGAGTCTTTGGAAAAATAAGTTGTGATTAAAGACAATGTCCACATTATCAGCAGGCGACTGTTGGCAACTTAAGGCAGCGAAAAAAACCGACTGAAGACGTTTTAAGACATGAACAACAGTCTGTGGCACATCTGAACTACTGTTTTAAACCCATACATTTATTAAAGTAGTTATACATATATATATAAATATATATATACATATATAATGAAAAAGGTGTGTGTTAAATATTTTTGATCAATAAAACCACACAAACATGCTTTCTTCTTCAAGCCTTTTTTTTTTTTTTTTTTTACTTCTCAGCACCAAGTGAATGATATTAAAGACAAATTCAACCATATCTTTACGACAAATGTTTTATTGTTAATGTCTATAATGGTTTTATTTTATTTTATTTATTTTTAAGAAGAAGAAAGAAGTCAGTTAGGGTGATCGATCACACCTGCTGACCAGCCTATAGGTGACCACTACACATATATAAGGGTGTTTCCTGATGAATTTGTAAAATCAGTTGAGGAGGATCCACACATGATAAGGACTAAGTTGTTCCAGCTCTGCTGAGCCTGCACCTTCTCTATCGTCTGCAGTAAGTGCAGCTTTGTTTCTGTCCTACATGGTGGAGTTGTTGGCTGTGGTTGAATGCGATGGTCAATGAAAGCAGCGTCAGGTGAGTGACTGACACAGCTGCTGCTGCTGCTCGTTACCGTCTCTGTTTAAATGCACGTTTGAGGCTGGTGCTCAGATGGCTGAAGTCTGTCGAGCAGTCAGGACAAACACACCACATGTTTGTTTGTTTGTGCAGCAGTGAAACTAAAGCTGTTTCGCTGTGAATGATCCTGTCTGAGTGTGTGTCAGTGGGAACACACTATGACAACAAGCCATACTACACACCTGTGGCTTTATTCAGATTACCAGTTATCCAAATACTTTTCCATGGATGTGGCTCAGTTTGGATATTTGTCTAATATAAATCTAATCCAATGTATTAGATCCAGTATAATCCAATTCAGATTAAGTGTCTTTGCACAGTGAAACACGGGCATGTAGAGAAGCAGAGCTTCGACCATGTGGGGACATTTTCTGTGTCATGTTGTACAAAGTCAAACTTTTATCACAGTTATCTGGTAACAGATGTGTGTGTGTGTGTGTGTGTGTGTGTTCTTGTATGGGTAAAACTTTTAAATCATAGGGCTTTTGGGAAAGTGAGGACATTCTGGCTGGTCCTGTTACCCCCAAAAAAGGACTTTTTAAGGGTTAAAACTTGGTTTTAGGGTGAGGCTGAGGCACTCCGGCCTTGTTTAGACCGTGGCCCAATCCAATCAGAATCTGATCTTCCTGACCAACTGTTCACATTACATATTGTAAGTGATCACATCTGATCTGCGCGTGTCCATATTGACATTTCTATAGTTACAGGCCACGGAAAAATAAGTATAGTCTAACCAAAACAATCAAAATGGACGACAGAAATATGTGCCTGTTTTTGTCCCAAATGGTTTCTCCAGAAATATCTCACTGTGACGTAGCAATGAGTGCAGATTGTGTGTTTTATCGCCTGTACTTAGACTGAGGTGGACCACAAAAACATGACTAAGTCATCTTTTTCCACACTTTGCCTACTCATAGGTCCTCCAGAGTCCCAAATATAAGTATTAAAATTTGCATAATATGTCTGTCTGTGTGTGAGTGTGTAACCTGATGTTTGAGCCAGGTGTCGGGGATCTCCGGTCGTCCTCTGTCTCTCAGCACATTGTCTTTCATGCTCTCCACACAGGGGTGCTCTCGCACTTTCGATCCGTACGCCGGCTCGTAGTCCTTCACCTCTGCAAACACAAACGCAGCCACATGCAAATCATCATTCAATCACCGCAGAAGAAACAGCATATTTTCATTTTCTCTGTCATTTCTGTCGGAGCCCTCGTGTTTCACTTCCAGGCATGAATGTGGGAGCAATATGTGGACGAGGCAAACACTGCCTCCACTCAGCCTCAAACTATAGCAGAGACAAACATCAACGTCTCAAGTCGGTGGTATCAGCCGACACAGATGGATGCAATAAAAGTGATGCCAGCATGAAAACAGAAGTACACAGTTAATAGCAGGGTTTATAACTGAGTCATTTTAAAGGCAAAAAAACAAACAGGTGGAGTTAACGTGGTTTGTACTTAGTCTATGAAGTCATTTCACATTAAAGCACGGAGCTGGTTTTCTACCAAGCTGCCATCTTAGTGAACTGGCACATGACGGAGGGGAATAAAAATGTTTTTATGTTTCCCTAAGAAGAGAAAATCACATTCAGCTAAAAAGCGATCACTCACAACCCAACTGTTCAGAACACTAAATTCTTTACTTTGTGTTTGTGTGTTGAAAAACTAGCAGGGGGGGGAAAAAGAGAGGATAATGTCAAAACCGTAAAAAAAAAAGGGAAACAACGTTCCGGGCCTGAGTCCAGACATCATGAAACTGAACTCACAACAGCTGCAGCCAGTCTCCGGCCTCAAAGACGAGGCCTTCAGGATCTCACACTGACTGGAACAACTAACATTTACCGTACACCTCTTCACACATCACACTCTTATTTTTTAAACGGCGTTTATTGCAACTTGTTATGTTTCCAGCCTGTCAAGGGTTAAAGGTACCGTGTGTAAGAGTTAGTGACATCTACTGGTGACACTGCAGATTGTAAGAAAGGAAATATTAACCCTGCTCAACCCT
This sequence comes from Microchirus variegatus, assembly GCF_963457635.1. Taxonomy (NCBI): domain Eukaryota; kingdom Metazoa; phylum Chordata; class Actinopteri; order Pleuronectiformes; family Soleidae; genus Microchirus; species Microchirus variegatus. The sequence goes on along the minus strand of NC_139802.1, from coordinate 19,877,775 downwards.
CCCTTTCACCAAGTGCAGGGAACTTCAGTGAACTATGGTGCAGTCGGGATAGTGCCTGGTATTAACCCTTCTGTTACCAATCCGTAACTCCGAGGCTGTTTGATATCTCGAAAATTGTCAGCTGAGATTGTGACAGCACTCCACGCGATCCTCATGTGGAGGATAAAGCAGTTGAAGACAGACGGATGGATGGATACCGGAAAGCAGAGAAATAGAGCTTGTCATTAAGGTAGGCCTTCAGGACTTCCGCAGAACGACCAACATCCAATTACAGACAAGATTCACCAGCGCGTTGCGCGTTTGTGACGTCAGCTTATTCGGAAAGGGCTGAATAACTGTCAGATATCGAAAGTTACATTTATCTTTGGGAAAAAGGAGCTTAAAGGGGCAGAAGCCTACATTTTTTACGATACTACAGCCATAAAATCAATATATGACGGTCATAAGACCCCCCCTCCCTTGCATCACCTCTTCTTCTGCATAGATTTCCAGTGTCACACGCTGTGTGCTGCCATGTCGACAACGACGTAAGCCACACGCGAAGTTGTGTTATTGTATGGACTCGTCTTTGCTTTGTGAAGCAGTTTTTGAAGAAGTCGCCATCGATATGCGACAAAAGCAGAGGAAGACGCAGAGCAGTTTTGGCACCGCCTTCGCGTTAGCTGTGCTCGGAGCCACTGATGTATTTCCATTCACGTGGAGTGGAGACGCATCAGAGACTTGTATTTACACTTCTGTTCAATGTGGTCACAATGCGTCTCCGACCACCTCCAGAAGTGGTTTGGTGCAAGAAATGTGCTGTTATGACCTCAATGCGTCTCAGGTGTATTTAAACCTGTACTTAATCTGATTGCAATCCAATCACAGAAAACGCATTTTAATGCCAGACACAAAGGGGAGCCACTATGTTCACAATGTATACACATTCTATAATTGCTATCCTTGAAAAATTGGTGAATGGTGAAGGATGGAAACCATGTACAGGTTTGTTCTAAATGTACAATGGAATCTATGATATAAAAAAAGCTGCAATATCATCATATAAATCGGGTCAATGCAGTATCCGCTACTGTGCCCTCATGCACAGGAAGTGGGAAGGTTGGACTGGAACCACCAGACAGGAAGCTGGAGGGCTCGGATTGAGACTGTGTGTAGTGAATTTGACTCCTACAGGCCAACACTTCCTGTTTTTGACATGTGGAACTTCCCTTCTTTTTAAAAGTTTTAAAACAGGTTGGACCCAGCCGGGTACGTCCCACTCCCCTGGAGCTCGTTTATGTCAGGCCTGGTGTTGTCCTCAGCTCTGTGCTGCTTCTCCTACAGCAGAGCTGGTATAAATACCACACATTTTCCTGGACTGGATTCAGATTGTGGAAACACAGGCCAGCAGAGAGCAGAGAGCACACTGACCGATAATAGCAAAGCTGAAAACAGGAATCAGAAAGGTTTTTTCATTCTGTGTTAAGGACTTGGCTGCTTCAGTCTTTTCCTAGGAATTCTATCTTGGACATGAAAGAAAAGAGGGCAGACAAATACTATCAGTACAGTCTGAAAGAAATGTGCAGCCTGCTTTTCTTCGCTTGACATTTGAATGCTATGAGAAGAATTCCATCCATGGTTTGGTTTTAAAACAGATTTCACAAGAGCCTGTGACCAGAATCCCAGTCTCAATTTTCCCTCGCCGTCTGGGGCCTTCAGTTAAAACCCTGGTTTATGCAGTCCAAGGGGCGGAAAGTGGTTTACGACATTTTCCTTTTCAGATTATCTGTCTGAAACCTTTGTGGCCTGGAGGTCACCAGAAACCTCTGTGGCTGACTGCGCCGTCTGGGATCTTCTATCTTTAGAGAAATAGCAGCTTTTATCCTCGACATTCATGAGACTCACAACAGACGTACTGTATAACATGACACTGAGCGCACGCGTTTTGTCTGTGATCAGGGTTTTATTACCCAAAGACTGATTTTGATGACATTTTCCAAGGATGTAGGTTATAGCCTGAGGAAGAAATTATTAGATTTTGGTGGTGAACCAGATCCAGAAACTGAGTGGCCTTGGCAGGCGTTTGTGCTTTCTCTAGTTCAATGTTGTTTTTCAACGGGACCAGGAGTCAAACCACCATCTTTCCCGTTAGTGGATGACTTCCTTTTCTTACTGATCCACACGTTTATGATTGACAAAAATGACATGCATGTCAATAAGTGTGTTTTATAGACGGCTAATTTATATACTTCTGTATTTGTTCTACATTAACAAAGCAGAGTAAACTGTTAAAGACTTCAAATTAAAGCAAAGAAGAAAAGGTCAATAAATGTTATCTACTAGTTATGCACAGGGCTATTTTTCCAGATGAATCAAGGACTTCTTTGATCAGAAATTGTTGAAAAATGTTGATCAGTGTTTACCAATCCTGGACATGATGATGTTCTCAAATGATTTCTTTGTTATATGGAGCAAAGACACGAGAAAATATCCATATTTAAGAAGCTGAGAAATCAGAAAGCTTGTTTTAATTAATAAAAAATCAATTACTGAAATAGTTGACGATTGATTTAGTTAATTAAATTGTCTCAGGCCACACCGGAGTCGTATCTCCAAACGCAGACAATTAAATGAAATAATTATTTCTTTGTCCACAGAAAGCTACTTCTCATATGGAAGGCAGCCATATTAGCCTTGCTTCCTAAGCGGTACAGTTCTATTTAGTTCATAATTTGCATTCAAAGTAAAGGGTACAAAATATCTCTGCTGTAGTTCAGAGCACAAAGTGTTAACCTTAACCCTAACCACAACCCATTAACACCATACAACAATTCAAGTCTTAGGCCTAAACCTAACGAGACCAGGTTTTGTTGCCCATGAGGAACACTGGTCCTGACGAGGTCAACGTTTATGCCAGAATACAGTCCTAAATACAAGTACACACACACACAAAGTACACACACTCGCACACATGCAGTGGCCAGCTGCTGGTCTGCCTCCCTTGTCAGCCACAGGGTTTCTTGGCCCAGTGTGAAGCCTTCTCCTCGCTCCGTTACTCTGCCCGAACCCTCCCTGCCACGCCCTGCAGGCTAATTCAGGATATGTGCATAAAACTATAACTGACCACAACAACAACAAGAGCAGCAGCAGCGGGCTATAATTCTGTCCTCTGTTGTTGGATGGAGACAGGGGAAACCCAGGCACACACAGGCCCAGATTGAGACGTATAAATACAGGACTGTACATGATTATGTTAATCGACCTTTGTACCACACACACACACACACACACACACACACACACACACACACACACACACATTCTGTGTCCAGTTCTGAATGTCCCAGACCCAGATTGATCCTCACGGCAAAGTCGTGCATCTGTTTCGAAAGAGTGGATAGATTTTTGGAGGTGTGGTCGGGGGGATCTACACTTGCTTCATGCAAGATTTGATTTATTTACTGTATCAAACATATGGTCTCTATTCATCTATTTCAATGATAGTCCAACAAGTTTCACAACAATTCGCCTGATGCAAAAATTAGATTTTACCAAAATCCCCCCCCCCCCCCCCCCAACATCTTTAAGACCCAGAGGATTTACAGAGCTGATATTTTGATATTTGAGATGTAATTTCACGCCTGTGATGACATTCATTTGGCTACAGTGGATATTTGATCATATATATATCAATTTAATATTTCTGGCCTTGTAATTTAAAGTGTTGCCAAATAATGATTTTTCCTTTTTTATTGTGAAAAAGATAAAAACTGATTCACGGTCACATCTTCCAAGACAACTGATTGGTCTCACACTTTTCAGGACACTTGACATGAGCACTTGACTCTCATTGTGTTGTCTTGTGAGAAACTGCACCTGCAAGCAGCATTCCTTACATTCCAGCGGAGGTCGAGCTGAAGTGTGACAGACGAGACCACCAGCTTCACTGCTGCTGACCCACAAAACTTCACTTACAGCAAACCCAGAAAAAAACCCCCAGCATCCTGAACCACACCCACACAGAAATGTGCACTGCTATTCTCTTAAGTAAACTACATTGACATCCATTCATTTGGAGAGTCTAAACGAAGTGTTATCACAGGACCACATAGAGACAAACAACTGTCCACTCTCACACTCACACATACCCGGGTCTTACTGCAAAGGCAAAAAGCTCTACAGCTTTTTTAAAAAATACCTAAAGATGAGGAAATGAAGTAGAGAGGAGGAGCAGACACCTGCTGTGAGGCTGCACAGTACCACTGAAACAGATAGAGGGAGATGGAGAGCAGGACTGTAGCAAAAGCAGCTCTGTGTTTGGTGACAGAATGTCATTAAACTGTGCCCAAAATGGTGAAAATGTCACTTAAGTTTGTCAGAATCCAGAGAAAGGCCAGGCAGACACGGGGAGAACATGCAAACTCCGTGCAGAAAGGCCCTTGTTCTGACCGGGTCAGGAACCTGGGTCTTCTTTTAGCTAAGATAAGAGTGCTCCTATGCTTAACCATCACAACTAAATGCCTAACCCTAACCCTAGCCTCAATCCAATTCTAAGGGCCAATTCCAATTCCTATCTTAACCCTCAATCTTAACCCTCAAGCTCAACCCTCAATCTTAACTGGCCCTCAAAACCAAGTGTTGAAGGTTATTTTAGGAATTGGAATTCACCCTAAAGCTAACCCTAAAACCAAGTCTTAACCATCAAAAAGCCCTTTATCGTGGTGACAGTACCTGAGGACCAGGCAATATGTCCTCACTCCATATGGTTTCTACTTTGTTTGCATCCTCACAAAGATACCCATACAAGCAACACTTTTGTTTTTGCCCCTGCTTTGCATTAAACTGTGTAACATTTCACAAATGCAAACAAAAAATCCTCTGAAATGAGTGAACGTTTCGTCTTGAGGGCAAAAAGGGGAAAGAATGCTGTTTTGTGATCAGATAAAAGCAGAGACGTCACCTCCACTTTCTACTTAATCCTTTTTTTTTTTTAAAGTTGCTTGTGATTCAGCTTGAAGACCTGACAGGAAACCACTCCATCCTAAAACAGGCATCTATGTGTGTGTGTGTGTGTGTGTGTGTGTGGGGTTTCTGTGGGCGCTCTGACCTCCAATAGCTTCACACCTCGAAGTCATCTCCCACAGAACCAGGGCCATGGAGTAAATGTCAGTCTGTTTGAAGGACTCCGTGTTCTCCAGGTCCAGTCGGGCTTCCAGAACCTCTGGAGCCATGTAACGAGCCGTCCCCACCTGCGTTACAAATACTCCAGTCAACATATATATAGTATATACAGTACAGACCAAAAGTTTGGACACACCTTTCCATTTACTTGAATGAGGAAGTGTGTCCAAACTTTTGGTCTGTACTGTATATATATACATACAGTATATATAGTCATTTACATCAAGCAACGGATTTAATTTAAAGGTACAGTGTGTAAAACTTGACATTTAGTGGTCATTTTGTAGCTGAGTTAGCATCAGAACTCAAAATAAGTTTAATTTGTCATGGCAAGTTCAAAATGGTGGCCACTGTAGAGCTGATATAAATATATAAAGCTTGAAAAACAGTTTATATAATCAGGTGATTGTACACTTTAAAAAAAATAATTCACCAGAAATTTTATCAATGTGTTTTTTAAAATTAAAGTTCTATCTTAATGTTGTAACTTCACGGCATAAGTCTTTGACCTGTCCACTGTTGGCGAGGTCGTCCACAGATAGACTGCTGTCCAGACAGAGAGCCAGACCAAAGTCACACAAGCAGCACGTCAGGTCGTTCTTCACCAGGATGTTGGAGCTCTTCAGGTCACGGTGGACGATGGGCACCTGCAGGAACAAAGTGTGGAGGTCAGCAGTTTGCTTCCCATACACGGGGATCCTACTTGGCCTTTACCACCACCAACAACAACAAGATCACAATCTCATGTGAAAAATCTCCACTTTGTCCCTAAAAAACACGAGAGTGCAAGCGAGGGCAATAGTATGTGGAAGAGCTGAAGTCTGCAAAGTGTTCTATTCTTGGCTGCACAGTGCAGCATAGAGTTCTACACAAACTTCCAGACTCAGAGGATTTACATTTTATATATGCCGGCAATGTGCCGAATAGTGTCGGCAAATTATGGTTTTTCCAAATGCTAACTGCTGTTAGCTGTTGGAGCCTCAGTGACGCTGACATAGTTTCCTGTGTCTCATTTGCATTTAAAGAGACAGGCACTCAAAAGCGAGCGTTCTGAACAGGGCTGTTTTGGCAGAGTGATTGAACTGCTGTGGTGCTTCATTCTTAAGGTATTTTGACCAAAGCATGTGACAGACATGTTCATTAGGACACCAGGGAACTAGGTTCACTTGGAGAAATAGGGTATAATGTCTACTTTAATATAGTGTTGGTCCTCTTTTTGAAGCTGTAACAGCAGCTTCCACATGTCCTGGAAGACTTTTCTCAAAATCTTCATCCCAAATTTGGTCAGGGCTCAGTCCACCTCTGTTCTTCCACACAAAACACACGTTCACACAGTCGTACCTTAGGGCGTCCACACAGCAGGCGGTCACTGTGGAGGTGCGCGACACCCCGAGCCAAAGAGCTGCCCAGGACCTGCAGCTCCTCCCAGCTGATCACATGATGGGTCAGGTATTCCTGAGCAGAGGGGGACGATGCATTTTAGAGGCAAAAGAAGAAGATGTTCAACAATATTATCAGACATGCGTCACAGTCTCACCTGTAGGTTTCCTCTGGGATGGAACGCAGTGATGAGCCAGTACTGCTTCTCCACCTTCCTCTCCTCTGCTGTCAGGAAGTGAAGGATGTTCTCGTGTCGGAGGTCAGTGTTCGAGAAGACGTCCTTCTCGTTCTTCCAGGAAGCATACTCCTCATAGGGGAACATCTTCACCGCCACAGTTTCAAACTGATCTGACGTTGTCTGCTTCAGCTTCGCCTTGTACACCTGAGCGAATCGACCTTTGCCGACCTAAGAGGGGAAATGAAAAGTTTCAGTGATGCTAGTTAGAACAACGAAGTGCAGAATAGATCAGGCTTTAAATAATGGATCCATGTACCAGCAGGTCCAGGTCTATGGGCAGAGGCTCAGTGTTGTGGTTCAGGTTGTTGGCGTGAGTCGAGCTGCTGTCTGACCTGTCGTCGTCCATCATTATGGCACAGGCGTCGCTACAGTCCAGCCCACCGCCTCTGGGCTTGCGTTTCTTCATGTTGCTCTCCCACTCTTGGCTGAGCATGCGTTGCCGGTGCTTTCGGTACCAGTACAACATTCCGGCAACAATGATGACCATCACCAGCAGGGGCAGCAGACTCACCAGGATCACAGATAGTAGTGTGTCGTCCAGAGCCGGATCCACAACTGGACAAGTGGAAACATGGAAGATTAGGATTAAAAGTATGAGAATTACGGATTCTTGTTGGTATCTAAACAGCCTTTGATATAAAATCATAAGACATAAGTAGTGATTATTTTCTACTGTGAACTTTCCAAAGATGATTTTTTTTATACATGCAAACATGCGGACAACAGTGTTGAAGAATGGTAGCAGCAGTATAAGCTGGGGCAACTTTTCAAGTGGGTGATTTCATGTGAAGTTCTTTCACTGTATCATGGCGTCATAAAACCGCTGCAGTGTAGCTGCAAAAGCTTAGCATAGGTTGGTTTGATTTTGCACGTCTCAAACAAAAAAGGGCTATGATATTGTGTTATTTTGCACCCATAAGATGTACGAATCATCATCATCATCACTCTTCTCTAGAAAAAAAATTCAGCCACCATTTCTCTCAACTGGTTGCCAGCATTTTAAAGCCTTGAGATTTTGCTATTTTTGGCAGTGCCATGTTCAGGTTCTGCAACCAGGTGGTTACTGGACAATACCAGCTGTCAGTGACACAAGTGTGCTCTTTTTACCTCTAAACGGGAACATAAATCACAAAATCAACATCAGGCTCTTTAGAAGACCCGAAACGAGTGATATAGACCATTAACTCTTCAACAAACTGATCATTTCCCATAGACTTCCATAGGGAGCAGAGTCACCCTCTCGTGGATATTCGGTATAATGTTATTTCCTGATTGGCTTCAGGAGGAGCTTTGTTCATGGTCTATGGTTCCAATACAAACACAGAGGTGGGGAAAGATAGCCTCCCACTAAGCCCCATGTTATTTTGCTTCCCTTCATTCTTGCTAAAGTAAATCTGACAAGTTTATCTGAAGTTGAATCTCCTGACGATTAAAGAAGCTCTGGACTGAGTAACGGGAATGCAGAAGCAGGACACTCATGAGAGCAGCGTGTTCTTCCCTGCGCTGTAAACGCTGTTCTTAAAATAAACCTAAGAAACACAGAGACAGTAGAGTGGCTCCATGTTTGAGAATCACTGTGCCATGGCAGTAACTGCCTTCCTTGGATATGACGACCAGCTGGACACAACGGTGGCCAAGCCTCAGTGTGTCGACAGCAGGGAGGAACAGTGGAGAGCCTGTCTGCTCTGGGCCTGGTGAAGCTGCTCCTTTGGTGGGCCGGAGCCGTTCACACCACGAACGGACCACCTAAGAAACTCGACCCTGCGTCTATTATGCGTTTAAAACTTTCCACCCATGAAACACAGCTCTCGAAATGGCAGCTAAGATGAATAGTAGAGCAATTGGAAAGAAACACCAACATTTGACTGAATGTACAGTACCTCTTGGGTCATTCTCTCAGAATTTCATTTCCTTGATTTTGGTGTCAACTGATAGGTGCAATTACAAATTTATGAATAAGAAATCCTTTTTATATCTCTTTCTGCCATTTACTCAAACATTTATTTTCTAAAATAATGAACAAAATATGCACAACACAACATTATTCCAGCAAAAAGTTTATTACAAATGTACAAAAATGGTCAATGTATTTGCTCATGAGGAGCTGAATTCTTTGCTTACTACTTATTACTACTACTACTACCATTTGACACCATAATCAATGAAATCGGCCCAGGAAATTAAATTCTGATGTAAAATATAGTCGGAAATGACGCCATTTTGAAATTTACGTGGCCAATGGGATTTTTCAAAAGAATGACCCATTCAGTCAAATTTTGGTGCTTCTTTCTAGTTGTGAATGTTTTTTTTTTTGCTTATCTGCTCTACTAGAATAAAAGGTTGTCAGAAGAGTCGAAACTATGATTGAATGCGTCACTTTTGCCGTGACTTGATCCGGCCTGTGTCTGCGCTGCTGTCATATCATTATACAACCTCATTAAGAGCAAAGTGTGTCTGATTTATACGCTTTTAAACTCAAGGCTGCTGTGTGATCACGCGAGTCAAAGGTGCACTCACACACACCGAGATGAAGAATACGATCATTTCGTGATTGTAATTTTGTGATTATCAATAAGGAAATCTGGGAGGAATAGCTTTGGGCAGAGCTGCAGATGCAGTGAATCTCAAAAACACACTGATTTCAAAGGTCTGCTAGTAAAGTGGGTTAAGACCAAAGACTTCCAGACAGTCAGAGACTACCTCTCACATTCCACGCGTCTGTACGTGTGTGTGTGTGTATGTGTGTGTGTGTGTATGCGTTGAGCATTTTTAAATTGCTTGGAGGGTTTTAAGGTTTGTTTCCTCGCTGTTTTATTCTGCTATGATTGGACGGTGTCGTTGAGCTCAGACAGACGGTGCCAAGACAAACTGGTAATGAGACTCGTGTTGCCTTTTCCCATCAGGATGCCAGAGTGTTTTCATGCTGTGTTCAATGAGATTTGACACATCATTTGTGCAAAAGCGGGGAGATCATTTACTCACGTCATCAGTGTGTGTGTGTGTGTGTGTGTGACTCACGTCCCTAATACTTTAACCAGCTGCTAATTAATTAAACACCAACGTTGTGAGTTGGAAATTGAAGCAACTACAGTATCCTCAGAAAATGACAGAGCCAGACATGAGTTCATGTTCATGGATACGTGGGTGAGCCACGTGTCTGCGAAGGTTTTCACACACGCTGGAACTTTGTCGGCCCACTGGACGAGTCCTTCAGCCTCCTCACTATTTAGAATGGAGGTAAAACGCTTGATGTCGTGTGGTGGAAACCGCTCACTGCACACGGGAGTTGTTGATCCATCACTGTTTTCATCAGTCCAAATGTTTTATTTTGGACATTCTGTGTTTGGATTCCTTTGTTTGATTTTACCCAAGTGATGCAACTCATCAAATGAGGCAGCCATTGTGGCCTCACAAGCTAAAAAGGCTGATATCCTCATGGGCTTTGGTGTGAGAAAGTGAGCAGACTTAAGTTTCCAGCAGTAAAAGCCTGTCCAAAAGCAGAGTTTCTCAATCCTGGTCGTGGGAGACCACTGTCCTGCTCCAACACACCTGATTCAAATGATCGGGTTGTTATCAGGCTTTGTTGCAGAGCTTCATGATGGGCTGACCATTTGAAACGAATGTACTGTATTTTCTAGTTTATTCAAAACACCTTTTTTTTTTTTTACACAAGCCTAAGCCAGGGACTACAAGGGATCACAAATTAGCCTTGGCTCAAAATCCTCTCTCTATGGAAGACATCTGTTTCATACTACTGTGATATGTTATACTGTTTTTTTGAATTGTACCTGACAAATAAAAGCATGAATAAATAAATAAAATAGCAAATCGCAGGCTGTGATACATAGCAAAGTCATCGCTGACTACAACAGCGTGGATAGTCCAGACACAGACGCACACACAGACCTTGACAACAGACTCATGTGCACATCTTTGTAATATACAGCAAAGATCTGCACATGAGTCGTCACAGGAGACACAGGCAGGACTTAACACTGTCCACATGTGATCAGATCACTCAGGATGGATATTCATATCAGATTTGATCAAGGCCTATGTCGTTGGTTTTGTCTGCACTGAGGTGAAACACATTTTTTTGCATGGTCCAGCTTTAAATTCATTAAGCTATACATGACCAACACCTCTGTGACCTCGGAACTGTGACCATTACTGCGTAAGCAAGACTCATCAGGTCAGGTTGTGGCTATACCTGATCACGTTCCTGTTGTCAGCATCTGTACAAGAAAATATGACTTCTGAGAAATGTAAAAGTACCACAGACTCACTGGTGTCAAATAAGAAAACTCGTAGAACTCACAGTTTCAATTTCATGTAGTTCTGTTCATGTTAAAGCTTTAAGAAAGTGGAATTTTAAAGTAGTTTTCCTGCCATTTTAACGTCAACTTTGACGGAGTGCTGAGGTCACTCCTTTGACAACTTATTAAATTATTAACTTGTCCAGAATAAATGGATTGAGTTTGACCTGGAGAAACCATCCCTCAACCAAAGTGTTGACACCAACAATCGACCACCGACGACGTAAACACATCACGTATGAACTTCAACATTGACACAATAGCAGATTAATCCTCCTAAATGTATAAATAACCTGTCTCTTTCCAGACGGCTCTCGTGTTCCGGTGAGTGTGAGTCCACTAATATTAACTATAGGTGCCCATGATAACATGACTGTACGACCAGTTTGCCACATGAAGGTGGCTCACATCTCTCCGTTGTTCTCCGGACACAGTCTCCGTCCACTTCTTCTTCTGCCCTTCCTCTTCTTTTCCCTCCATTTTTTCCGCCCCTGCATCTTAAACTGCTCCTGCTTGAGTCATCTGTCTATAAAACAGTCTGCTGTGTTACCAAGTGACTGATATACTCACTCATGCCAAGCCAAGATTCCACAGTTAAGGAGGAACTGTAAAATATAACCATAAAAAAACAGATCTTGGAGGATTCACAGAGCCATTTTTTCCCTTTACTGCCACATCCATCATCACATCCTCTTCCTCTTTGCAGGCCGCGTTATAAAGTCATTCTAATTAATTTCCCCCTTCTTTGTATTTTTATGCCTCTTTCGTCCCATTATGAGGAACATTTTCTTCATCGCGTTCCCATGAAGTGACACTATGTGCAGAAAGAATTCGGACAACTTTGTCCTGGTGTGGTTTTGATTATTCTTCGCGCGGCGCGTCGCCAACCACCACTGTATGGCGCGTACACAAAAACGCATGTTACTACAAGTCAGTATTTACTGTCAGTGCCTCCCTTTTCCCATTGAAACTCGTCAACGAGCTCCAAGAACACATGTTTCGATGACACTGTCGGAGAAGCCGAGTCAATCTGCTGCAAATCATCCTGACGCGACGTTAAGCAGAAACATCTGCTGTGTCACAGGCGCAAAGGGTGAAGGTTGCTGTGGTGGAAGCGCGGATACATGTGGTCACCGAGCAGGTCGTCGATAACTTTGTCAGGGTCTCTCAATAGATTTACAGTTTTTGTCCCAGCCTTTCACTAAAGATTCATGATATAACACATGTAAGTTGCGATTAACCAGTCAAACATACAGCGCTATATCTTAATTTACCTCTTCAGTATAATATTAGATGGAATACAAATGGCAGTAACATAGCCAGAAGTCAGCACAGGTCATATAATCACATTTTGAATTAAAAAGCAATCACAATAAGTTGACTTAGGTAAATGTTTATTATCAGGATAAATGTGAATAGTTAATGTGTCACTGAACGATGCTATATAGCCAACCAGCATACAGTCATAGTCATTTATTTTTGAAGGGCCACTGTTTATGATTGGGGGGGCTCAAAAATGTATTACATGTAACATGTTTTTGATAACTTTTGGAGCATTAGTTTCATCCATATTAGTAAGTTTCAAAAAATAAAAATAAAACACAATACGGTGCACAAATACGGATAAAAGTACGACCTAAATGACAGTAGAGTAGCACGACGCGTTTAGATTCAGGAATATAGTTAACATGATTATGCTCATTTTGTAAAATCGGAATATTTTAGGATGATTGTGATTTTCACACATTTTCATTTTTGTAACCGGAGGGACGTCGGTTCAATTACAGGGACAGGTCAAGGGCTGAGCTACCACTGAGCAAGGCACCAAATCCCACCCAACATAGTTTGTGCAAAATTAACATACTAACTACAATACTAATTCTTCTCTCTGTATAAATTGGAGACAATAACAAGCAGAAATCTGCTTAATCTGAAATGAAGGGAATATAAAGTGACTCAGATAAACAGCAGCCACAAGTTCTTGTTTAATCATCTACATAGGGATTCAGCGCTGGCAGTGATTTGACAAAACAAATGATGACTTTCTGCAGCACGGATCGAGAATATTGTGTGTCAGAATGACAGATTATGTGGAGCAGTAGCAGCAGCTTTGACGGTACCTTAGATTACTGGACTGTCTGACCAGTGAACTGTAAACCTCAGTACCAGGATGTCTGTGTAGATGCTCATCTACATCCAAATGTCACTGAATCAGTAGCAACAGATTTCTTGAATTTTAAATTCTTTAACAAGAAAAAAAAGAGATCATTTGCGACTGATTCAGTTTGTCAATAAAACAGAAAGAAATACAGAGAGAGAAGGAATCAAACCTTACTTAATAATGCTATATAACAGGAAGTGAAAGGCTTGGTTCAGCGTTATGCACGATAGCGGTGCATGTGCTGCGTGTTCGGGGGCTGTTCACCATGTGCTGGAGATGTTTCTGACTTAAGTTAAACACAGACAGGAAACCATATGTCTGAGCTCTCTGCAGTGTGGCTGGCTTACACACACACAGACACACACAAACGCACACACACTCCCCAGAACAGCGAGGTGCAGCAGAGAACCAGCTGAGCGAGCGACCACATTGAGGATTCCCCTTGCGTTGTTTATGTCAGATGCAAACACCAAGGTTCCACTTCCTGTTGTGATGATGTATTTTAGTCATTCCACGTACAGTAACAATAGAAAACTGAGCGAAGTGTGTGTGATGGTATCTCCCTGTGCGGATAAGTGAATTAGGTACACAGAGAAGATGAAGTTTTCAGGCAGACCAGGCAAGGAAAGTACCAATGTATTGTTGTATTTACATTTCATTACGAAAAGTTTGCCAGAACTCAATCACTTACGCAAGTTAATTCAGAATCAGTTGATTATCACACCTCGTCTGACATGATTTCCTTGCACATTGAAACCAGGGGAAGCTCAGCTTTGCAGATTGGATAAATGCAGCAAATTCATCACTTCCAGGGAAGCTCAGCTTCTCTGAGAGTCAATGGAGCAGTGGACGGGTTATCCGGCATGATGAAAGGATGATTTATACATTGCTTGGCTAATTTATGAGCTTTCACAAACCCCGACCCTGGTGTAGTCTTCTCATTGTCAAGTACAGTACAACCTTATTCAAGAAGATCCAGGTCCTGATCCATATCTGCTCTGATTTTCACTACACACTTAAGTCTGTTATGAGTAGTGTAATGTATTTTATGTAATGTATATGATATATCAATTATGAGAAACACGTTTTGCACTGCCTCTTATTCTTATAACAGAAACATGATATCAAAGGTATTGCGCATTGGCTTCTGATATAAAGTGATCACAACACAAGTGGAAACCTTTTCCTGTCACTTTGATTCCCATCACTTTGTCTTCTATGTTTTGTGGCAGCGTCACAGTGAGTCATGCGGTAAAATGTTCTCTCTTTTTTCTTTTTGGTTTCTCAGGACACAACAACCGTCCACAATCTCCACTTTTGATGAAACCGCTGGCAAAGGAACACGCTTGCCTGACACATCGGCTGATAGATGAGGTGCCTGGTACACGTATGTCGTCTATAGATTTGAACAGAGTGACTTCCTGCCAAAATCGCCTTCTTTCGGTTTTGATTACTGCATGACGGGATTATGTGACCTCAGCTATGCAATGTTGTTTTTCTGGGTTTTCCCCTCAGAACCATTAGTTCCAGTAAAGGAAAATCTTAATGCTTCGACTTATCAAGAGATTTTGGTGAGTGGGAGCGGTTATAGGGAAGAGCCCTTTTCTGTTCCAGCATGACCGTGCCCCAGTACACAAGTCAAGGTCCATAGAAGCATGGTGAGGAAGAAGTTGCGTGTCCCACACAACCTCAACTCCAACACACCCAACACTTTAGAGATGAACTAGAACAGAGACTTAATAGCCAGGCCCTCGCATGAAATATCAGTGTCTGACATAACAAATGATCTAATGGTCGAAGAGGCAAATATTCCAACAAACACCCTCCAAACGCTTGTGGAAAGCCTTCCTGGAAGAGTGGAAGCTGTTACAGCTGCAAAGGAGTTACAACCACAGACTAATGCCTGTAGATTTAGAGTGGGTTTGTCACAAAAACACTGTATGTGTACTATGTAGGTCAGAGGTCTCAAACCCACTTAAAGGAGACATATTATACACTATTTCTCCAAATTAAGCTAGTTCCCTGGTGTCCTAATGAACATGTCTGTGACATGCTTTGGTCAAAATACCTTAAGGATGAAGCACCACAGCAGTTCAATCACTCTGCCAAAACAGCCCTGTTCAGAACGCTCTCTTTTGAGTGCCTGTCTCTTTAAATGCAAATGAGACACAGGAAACTACGTCAGTGTCACAGAGGCTCTGGCAGCTAACAGCAGTTAGCATTTGGAAAAGCCATCATTTGCCGACTCTAGCCGGCACATTGCCGTCATATATGAAATGTATCCATTGGACATTTAAATCCTCTGAGGTTGGAAGTTTGTGTAGAACTCTGTGCTGCACTGTGCAGCCAAGAATAGAACACTTCACAGACTTGTGCTCTTCCGGATACTATTGCCCTCTCACCCTGGGCAATGTTTTCCTCACTACAGGATGATAGTGCTGTAGTCTACTTACTCGGGGGGAATATCAGCTTGTCGTTGCACTCTTCCTCATCAGTACAGGAGCAGAAGTGAGCCAGTCCACTCGTCGTGTTCTTCTCCTTCATCACACAGGTGGTGCTGTTGTAGTCATCCAGCAGAACGCCGTACAGTGGCCTGGAAGGATTGTGGCATAGAGTTTCCAGAGAGAACCCAGTCTCATTCTTCCTCCTTAGAAAGAGAGAGAGAAGGACAGAGGAGAAGTCAGCTAAAGAGTAAATGACATTCAGGAGGAAGTAAAAAGGCCACGTGCTGTTCTCCGGTACCTACCAGATAGCCACACAGACATCGCTGCTGTCCGGGCAGATGGAAGTGATGGAGCAGTTGGACACGCAGGTCCCTGTGCCGCTGCACAAGGACAGCTCCACATCACAGAACTTACAAAGCTGCCGTAAAGGATAAAACGGAGGCAAATCTGCAAAAAAAACACACAAGAACATCCATCAGATCTTTTGGGTTTTGGGTTTCAATTTTATTTTGTTTTGGCATCATAATAGTCGGCATCGCCCTGAACAAGGATTCGTTGAAAATGTTTGCAAACCTCTTAAGGAATAATTTAAAGGTGAAGTGAGTAGTTTATAGTGCCATCTAGAGGAGAGGCCGAAATTTACAACAAAGAACTGCTCCTCTGCTCACCCCCTCCCTTCCCTGAGCGCTACGGTATCCGCAGCTGGTCAAATGTCGTCGTCGTGGTCTTTCTCCGTGTCAGCAGATGAGGTTCGTGAGGTGAGGGAGAGGGCGAGCTACCACGGCCGTAGCAGACGAAGCGGAGAGAGAGGAGGCGGGACTTCCGCTACAAGTAAAGAGACGCTTGATTTGTTCTCTCGCGTTTGTCCTTACAGGCTCCGGTAGAAACATGGCGTCTCGCTGCTAACAGTGGCTATGCAACCGCGGTCCGCGACCATGTTATTTTACATGACTTTTTGAAACACTATGAAAATGAAACAAAAACTATTATACAGCGGTGCAGTTCTAACTTTGAAGTCCTTGCGTTTAGCGGTGTTTCAGGAAGTCAAAGGGTAAGTGTGTACAGAGGTCTGTGGTGGTATGTGGGTCAATGCACCAGATGCTGAAGTACTTTGACTTTCTCTTTTATTACTTTTTATTATACAGGAGCACATAATATGTATAAAAAAGTGGATTTTGGGTTATATAAACCCATAAATACTACACATTGTCCCTTTAAATGAATTTTTGAAATTCAGGAAATTATCCATTTGCCCTGATGCACTTTGACAGTGAGCTGACTTTCTTCAAAAAAACAAAAAGTATCTTGCATGAACACATAAGACTCAGCCATCTCAGCTGCCGTCAGCCACTCACCTGTTGCCGTTACAAACATCTCAACTCTGACACATTATCAACACTGACCATCACTCACTTCTTAAAATCTGATTTCAGGTTACAGCAGCACGAGCAGAGCTTTGATTCGCTCAGCTCCACCACACCGTTCAATCTCTACTGCTGTATCCTCTCCATATCCCAACTGACATGGGGGACAAAAGGAGGGGTCACACCCTGAGTGCCCACTTAACCTCTGCATGTTTATGGACGTGGGGGAGGTCACTGGAGAACCCAGAGAAAACCCGCACACACACACACACGCACACGCACACACACACACACACACACACACACACACACACACACACACACACACACACACACACACACACACACACACACACACGCGCGCGCGCACGCACACACACACACACACACACACACACACACACACACACACACACACACACACACACACACACACAGGGAGTAGAAACTCCACACAGAAAGGCCAGATTTGTCCATTCAGACTCGTTAAAGCATCATTGTGTGTAAATTAAGTACAGTATATGATGTCAGCGATATAACCCGGGGGGGCCACAGATCTAAGACTTTCTTCAAAACAAAACGATGATGGGAAATGAATCTACTGACCCAGTTCCTCGTGGATTCATTTATGCATCAATGATTCCAACACATTTGTCAAAGTGACATCAGATCCATCCAAGAAATGACAAAGACAGACAAAGACTCTTCGACTTTTTTTTTTTTACAACCATTTGACTTCATTTTTTGCTTGAGCCGCAGTCCCCATGTAGATATCATCATCGCGTGCCGCCTGAACCAAACGGTACAATCAGTACAATCTCATCCCTGTTATTCTCCTTATAGCATGTCTGAAAAACATATACGTCCGTCTGTGCTGTGACCTGTTCAGACCTGTTTGGACTCTTAACTTAGCATTTGTGAGTTTGCTGTTTAAAGAGTTTAAAATCAAATGAAAATTCAGATACACTTCTCGACTCAAGACATAAACTAGCAGGGTGTGTCATAATAAAGAAATCCAGATATCTTTAGATACTTTTAGAGATCTAAATAGTGCTGATATTAAGTTGTCTGGCTTGTTTTGGTTTACTTGTTTAATTAAATTTAGTATCACCACATTTTGGTGTAAATAACACACACGACTATAATTAATGGCATTTATATAGTTGCATTTGTATCAATAATAGTCGAGCACTGGCTCCTCTGAGGTGATCAAATCCAGCTTAGGGCCCCATAAAGGCTTGGGCCGGCCCTGCACAGCACAATATATATTGTATATATTGTATTCTCTGTTTTTTTGTGTGGAAAATCTTATTTATTAGTTTAATTTGTCACTGTGATGTGAAAAATGACTGCACCAAACAACACCAACACCCTGTGCTATCATGTTGGTCCCCTGCAATCCTTGCCTTAACTACACAATATGGACAATCGTATTCCGACCTTGACCATTGACCATTACCAACACTGACTATAATGACATATTCAAATACACGTACAGGACTTTAATCTGGAGTTGGTCACACTTTTTGCAGCTATACAACAGCTTCCACTTTTCTTAGAAGACTTTCCTCAACACTGTGAAGTGTTTCTATGTGAATTTGTGCTCATTAACCTCCACCAAGGAGGTATATGTTTTCACCGGAGTTTGTTTGTTTGTCTGTCTGTTAGTTAGCAAGATAACTCGAAAAGTCACAGACGGATTTGGATAAATTTTTCAGGAAATGTCCGCAATGGGACCAGGAACAAGTGATTACATTTTGGGCGTGATCCGTAGACGCCATCACTGGTTACAACACTCGCTGTCTGACCCAGGCATGCCAGAAGGGTGTACGCCTTCCTTGGTGGAGGTCTGTGCTCTCTGAGTGCTTTTCTAGTTCATTCTGTGGAGCAGAACACTGATGTTGGGCCAGAAGAGCCGGCTCACAATCTCAGGGCTCTGTGCCGGGCCAGTCAAGTTCAAACCAGGTCTTTATTGTCCTTGCTTTGTGCATTGGGACACTGAGTCAACTGTTGCCGCAAAGTTGGAAGCATGGCATTGTCCGAAAGATTGTCCTTCTTAATTGAGACACCTGAATTTAATACTTAACAGGTGTAGTCAAATACTTTTGTTGTCCAGTATCTGTACTGTGTGAAATCCCCTGCTGTTCAGCGTAAAATACGTGGATCCAAGATGCAGGTAGTCGACGTAGTCTTAAGTCTATTAAGACTGAGGAGAACTTTCCTCAGATTGAGTGACAGATATCTACTTTGCCGCAATGAAAGGTGCCTCTCTCCTGCAAACATGGCTTCCCGTTTTGAAAAAATCCAAGGCATAGACAAAACAACTGCACAAGGGCGCAGTCTGCGCTATCGTTGAATCAGCCACGTCTGCAGATCTATAAAAAAAAACCTCGACTGGAGGAGGACTTCATTTAACACACATGAATCCTCATTACCCTCCCTACATGTCAACAAAGACAGCCTCCCTGATCCAGTGTGTGTGTGTGTGTGGTTTAATGTCTGTGTGTGAAACATATTCAGCCACAGTCTGCATGGACTGGTTTATTCACTTCACAGGAGGCACAGAGCACTTCCATCACAATAGGTTTGGTTTGTGGCAGGAGCAGAGACAATGAAACCTCACACATTAGGAACAATTTTTACGTCTCATCCTGGTTTCACAGCCTCAGAATCTGCAAGTTTACAAAAAATACACTTGTTATTTACGGTTTTTTTTTCTTTGTCTTCAGCACATACACGTTCACTGCAGGTCACATGACATTGGTGACGAATGTCAGTAAAGTGTTTTTTTTCTCCAATATCTGATATCAGATGAACACTGATACTGAGTATCACATCAGCTTATCCCAATTATCGAATAAAATAATACCCCCCCACCACTTAATATTAAATTATAATGAGTTATTTCTGTGCGTATGTATATTGTGAACTGTTTATCGTTCCATATCAGAACAAACATTTCTATTTTGACATGATATGAAATATCATCATATATATTATTATTTCAAGGTCTTTTTCTCAAAATGATGGACTGGCCAGGATGGACTGGCCAAATTAGACACTTGGTAGTCTGAGTCAATTGTGGTGAAATAATGAATGTTAGTATCTATATATCTATATATAGATATCTCACAAAACCTTATTCTTTCATGATTTCCCAGTTAATAAACTGAGCTTTGTGTTATTTCAGATCAGTTTTTATCATGAATTCCACACCTTTTCTACGATGCGGTGCAGCAGAAAAGCAGCAGCAACACGAGGAGAGAAAATATTTACAGAAGGAACGTGATAAAGTTTGGAGAGAACCTTTTCTGTGCGGGAGCCAGAAACACCCACCCAAGGAATGCTGCATGGGAACGAATGAAACAGACCTTCTCCATGTCCGCTCTCTGTGTCTGTCTCACCCTCCCTTCTCTCTCTCTCACTCCCTCCATTCTTTCACCTTCCACCTTATATGCTGTGACATAATAGTACATTTTTGTAGAATGAGCCCTTGTCACCGACAATGTTTTTGAAGCTATTTACACCACTTTATTAAGTGTGGCAATGCATTAAGCCGCTGCCATGCATTTTGGCTGATTTGCAGTTTAACAGGTGACCAGTAAGTGAATTGCAGATTTTGTAGGGCCCTATAAGGGATAATATTATAAATAATAATATGATTACAATAAAATACCAATACCAATACAATAGTTTAGTGGTTAAAAAACAACCACTGATGAACTTACTGTAGCTTTGTTTCTCTTCCTACAATTGGCAAGTAATCTTGCATTATTGCCTCCATATTCATTCTTTGTTACAAGGTCAAAGTTCCAGTTTGTAATTAAAGTAAATTTATTAACTTTTCCAGTTAATAAAAAAAAAAAAAAAGGTAATCTATAAGAATATTATGTAAAAAAAAACGAGTGCCAAAAAATGCATTCACACATGAAGCATCATCATAGGGATGGGAATCACAGGGTCCTTAACGATACCATAAAATACTCCCTTAAGGAATTCTGAGTATTTAATAAAAACAGTGCTGGTGCCTCTACATGGCACCCACTCCTCCACTACCCATAGAATCCACCTCTGAAACGTTTCATGGTCACTTCCTGGGGTTTCTGGTCGTACGCCAACCCATAACAGGTGTCTCACTTTGCGATCGCTAGCTTGCTTTCCTTGCCTTCTTCAGTCTTGTGTGCCAAAAAAGGCTTGACGACGAGTTGAAAAGTTACACACTGCACCTTTAAAGGGGCTGCGGTGCAGTTCTAACTTTGAAGTCCTTGCGTTTAGCGGTGTTTCAGGAAGTCAAAGGGTAAGTGTGTACAGAGGTCTGTGGTGGTATGTGGGTCAATGCACCAGATGCTGAAGTACTTTGACTTTCTCTTTTATTACTGCGCCACTTTTCCCTCTTCCTGACTGTCCCTGTGTGTGTGTGTGTGTGTGTGTGTGAAATTCGTGCGTCACAGGAAAGCGCTGGCTGTCATTAAAACTGCACTCCTGATGATTCTTGAAGCGGCTGGATTTGAAACTTGAAGATTTTGGAGGAGTGAAAACTCTTCGACACTGGACTTGTACGATAGATTTTGCAGTGATGTAGCAAAATAGGAACAATATAAGAGATTCAGTTGAACATAACCAAACACAGTCCTCCTTTGTTGTTCTCGTCTCTCAGGTTGTCTTTGACGCTCCACTCTTATATAATTTTTGTTGCTTAGTTCATTTATACACTGTGTGTTTTGCATGATAACAATAAATTAAAAACAGAACTATTAACTATTAACTTTGCGTTTCTTCAAACTGGACTTGTCGCTGTTTAGCAGTTTTATAAAGCCGTTCAAACGTTTCTCTCTCGCTCTGCTACTGTCTTGGAGAGACACAAGGATAAGGAATGCCTGACTACACGGTGACCTCTGCCCTGACACGACGAATCCTCCCTGAAAAATAAAGGGTGAAGGAACCTTCCTATGACAGTGCACCGCCAAGTCAACATCAGTCAAGTGAAAAACAAGCAATGTAAAAACAAAAGAAATGACACAGCCCTGCTGTTTGCATAACACAACCAGACAACAAGAGTCAGGCTGCTCTGGTGCAGGGAGAGTGATGAGCAGTGCTCCAGGGAAATCAACAACAAGTGTGTGTGTGTGTGTGTGTGTGTGCGTGTGTGCGTGTGTGCGTGCGTGTGTGTGGCTATTTTCTGACACATACAATGCCGCACGACCACACAATCTTTCTGGTATGTGGGATTTCCAGGTTCAAAATAGACTCCTCTGAGGGTGGAGGGCAGGAACAAACAGCAGAGAGGAGGAGGAGGAGGAGGCCGTGCAAAGGAGGTGAAGAAGATAAACAACATGTAGGAATGATCAGAGCTCATGCTGCTCTGACTCCAAATCATTTCCACAGTCACAGACAAATTTACCCAAATTGGAATAAAATCACAAGAGTTTTGCTGGAGCTGTGGCTCATCACAGTCGTTTTGTGCAGACTTTGCCAAACTTTCCCCACTGTTTATGACCCAAAACACAATATAAATTGTATCACAAGCACATTTCTGCATAATCTAGCCACTCATTTACAACCACGTCCACTTTCTTCACTGAAAGGTTGGGAAAATTCTGCAAGTTTCTTTGGGGACCTAAAAGACATCTCCTGCGACCCATCTGTGGGCCCCCGACCCAGTCTTTGGGAATCCCTGATTTAGTGTAAGGAGGTAATCCAATCTGTTTCCAGTCTTCCTCGAGTTTTCTTGTTGCACAAACATGTTTGATGTCTTTTAGTCTTGGCTCACGCAAATGGTGCCGAATTGATGAGTGCTCAGCAAACAGGAAGCAGAAAAAAAGAAACAACAACTTGGCCTGAGAAACAAGACGGCGGTGCAATGAAACATGTGGAAACACACAGGAAACCAGAGATTTACAGTAGATGCTGTGCAGTCAGTGACACTGCAAGATCCACAGTCGTAAAAACACGATATGTGACTTAAAAACACGACACTATTGTTTTTAGACGTGAGAATGTCGTTTCGAGCATCTGGTCTGGTCAAATTCAAAATGTTTGGATGAAAATAACTGTTCAGGGTTGATATTTCAAAGAATTTCAAAGTAAAAGTCTTTGTTTTGATGGGAGACAACATTTAGTTCACTATGCAAACATATTATTTATGATGCAAAAGGTATTCATTTCAATTAAATCTTTATTTATATAGCACCGATTTTTAACATGCATTATCTCGAGGCACTTGTCAGGCTGAGGTCAAGACCTATTAATTATTGTAGAGGGAAAACAATAACTCCCTTTTAACAGGAAGAAATCTATATAACTATATAATAAACACCACCAGAGGAGCTCTCATTCAACAGTTTGAGAACCATCTTAAACACAAGCTCAGACGATCTAATGCTTTGTATCCAAATATTGTTGAAACGTCGAGAGTTTCATCAAGATTTAAGATCATTAAAGCTTAAAAATGTAAACATGGATTAGTGATTATTCATCGCCATTATAAAGCTTCCTTTACGGGAATAATGTGGCTTTTCTCTGTTTAAGTTCTATATTCCAATCATTTAGCGTTACACTTTGATGACACATGGCGGAGTCACATGGCCATAGACTCTCTGCCTCGACCTGCCTGATGAGAATCACATGATTTTCTGTTAAATATTTCGATTCAAGAAAACTCCCTGACACCATCAGGGAAAATGAAGACCTCTGCCAAAAAGGCTTACGCCCAATCCCACCACATGAAAAAACAATGTTCTGCCCATTTATCCAGATTTTACTGCTGACAGACAGATGTTTTAAAAGTTCATACAGAAGAATAGAAATGGACTGATAAATTACAACGTGCATTATGTCACAAGCGATTCAACTTGCACAAATGTATTAATTAGTAAAAAACAACAACAACAACAACAAAAACATTTAAAATATTATTTTCTCCCCAAATTCAAATCCAGACCCAGAAGCCACCTGTGCTGACTGATTCTTCTCCACATGACATGACATCTGGTTTTATTCTTGCATATTATGTCTCGCTTTATCCATGTTTTACTGCTTGTTGTTAATTTGTATTAATTTTATTATTATTATTATTATTATTATTATTATTATTATTATTATTATTATTATCATTATTATTATTATGGACATTGAATGTCTTCTTTTTTCATTTAGATTAATACATTGTGGCTATTCTTCTTATTCATCTGTTTGCACATTTTACAGTTACAAGTGCTTCATTATAGAAACCTTTAGTGGATTATGAGATATTAGAAAATCAGTTTCATAGAAAATGATGGGGTTTTGTGTTTATTTGTGTGTGTAATCAAACATGTGCTGTGTGAGAAAAGGCAGCACAGTTTGTTGTGACAGCAGCAGCAGCAGCAGCGAAGAGCATAACTGAACAGTGCGTCAGTCGCGCTGCGCTCTGAGTCACCTGTTGCGCCTCTCAGCAGCTCCACACTGAGCCATGCGTAAACCATGCGGAAAGAAAGTTTCCCAAACACACACACAGACATAGAGGTTTGTTGTAGTCAAACGAGTCTTAAATGGACGGAAGTGGACATTAGAGAGGACAGGCGTGCGTAACTCACCGGCAGTCCCTGGCTCCAGCAGCAGCACAGCGACCAGGAAGACGCATAGCGCTCCCCGTGAAGACATCCAAGTGCGCTGTCCCTCCATCTTTCTGTCTGTCCCCTCTGTCCAAACACTGTCAACCACTTTCAGTGGTAAGTTACCGAGAGTCCAGCGGAGGGACTGTGTCTTCTGCTGTCTCTGCTGGACTGTTGGACTGTGCGCTCCTCTGCGCTGCAGCAGCTGGAGACTCACTGCTGCCGAAGCGCACACACACACGCGCGCACACACACTACGACAGGAAACCGGGAGAGGGCGGGGGAATCTCTCTCTCTCTGTATATGTGTGTGTGTGTGTGTGTGTGTGTGTGTGTGTGTGGGTGCGCGCGTGTGCAATTGCCCAAATAGTATAAGTCAGAAGAGTAAACAGCTCCGTTGCATAAACTCAGGGCCATGAAATGAAATGTTGCCACAGCTCCTCCGCTGACCTGTCCACTCACAGAGGACACACTATGAGAGGTGAAACACTGTGATGTTTGTGCTGCAGATCGTGAAACTTCAAAGGTCCAGGGTGGACATTTTCGGTCAAATACTCTGAAATACTCTCAATCAGAATGATTATTCCTCATTTTTCGAAAGTGTACAAGCAACTGATCGTATGAGTTGTTGTTTTTCATAAGGCCAGAGTGAGGAAATGAAACAAATGAGTTTTGATGAAGGGAAGGAGTTACATACTGTACCTTTAATGCACGACGGAACCAATATTTGTCCACACAGGAAATATAAATAATAATAATAACATACAGATTTATTAATGTGCAGTTTTTGTTATTATTCTACCTCTGTTTGGTCTTTGTAAACAGAAATGAAGTGTGTCAGGCAATACTATCAGACCTGAGTGAGGGAGTGTTTGTCAAACTGCTGAACAAACGGCAGGTTTTTTTGGGCCCTTCTTTGTGTTTTCAGCGCAACGTTGCTCCGTCTGTTTTGACATGCATTAAAAGCACTTCCTGTGTGCAGCACCCCTGGCGTCAGTGATCTAGTGATACAAAGAAACACACAGAGACATGACATTTATTTATATTTAAAAAATAACAGAATAAAAAGCAAACAGAATACATAAGAAAGACAGAAAAATGTTCACTGCCCTTTTTAAAACGTAGCTTAAAACACATTTTTACTCTGGCTTTTGACCCGGTTTGAGACTTTGATTTTATATCTGTTTATTATTTGTGCTGTTTTTATATTTTCAACAGTATTCAGTTGTTTTATTGTCTTTTTGTGCTTTATGAATAAAGTTAAGGATTGGATTGCAGATCAACATTTTTGAAACCTAATATTGCCTAAAAAGTATGAATTTGACACATACAGGCATATTTTAGGTAGCAGGTACAGTTTTTTTTTTTTTCCTCTTTCCTTCTTCTAGATATTGGCCGGAGGCATTTTGTTTTTGCAGACTGGGGGCTCAGTGACAGCGAGACAGTCTGTTTGGTCATATAATGCAGCAGGTCTGGACATGCTGCTCTCTACCAACATTGGAAGTGAGCCACTCACTCACTCAGTCCAGGGTCTGAACCCACACAGTCTCAGAAGAGCTATGTTTGTTTTGCAGCCCTATAGTGCATGGCAACTGTGGTCAAATATGCAGTACGTTATCATTTCATACACAGAGAGTGCATATATGAAGTCGTCATGTGGCGAAATTCTGAGATTTAACTTCCACTGAGGAAGTTACGATTGCAGCCTACAATGCTCTGTTTCCTTGTGTTTTTCTCTATTTGTGGAGCAGCATATCTTCAAACTCTCAGGAGGGATTTTGAAGATATTTTGTGGGAATGTTGGTTATGACCCAAGAAAAAAATAATAATAATAAATTGGTGGTGATCCAGTCATGGATCCTGATACAGGATTTGTTTTAAAACCTTGCAAAATAGGGGAATTGACAGTGTGGGGAAATTGATGAGACTTGGCAGAGGTTTGCAAACTTGGAGAAGCTTCTTTTATTTTGACATCAGAACACTCTCATCTGCATTGCTGCTTCTCTTTCTCTATCTTGTAAAATGTAGATTCTCTATCATTCAGGCCATAGTGATCCAAAAGTTGTTGTAGCAGAAGCAGCTGGACGTTTCGCCTTTCATCTCGGATAAGAAGAAGTGAAAAAGCCCACAGTTTCTACTGATTCAGTGACTTTTGGGTGATTGGACGGATCAAATTTGGTGCAAAGATTCCCAAGTTTCCTGTTTCATCATAGAAGCTATCAAGCAACAGTTTCTGACAAGACGTTTAGCATTGGCTCGTACCTTTCACAGTAATGTACAGTGTGTATTGACAGTAAATGACAGCTGTTTACTGTAACTTCTCAATAGTTGTGTATTTTCATGTTTACATACTATATTTGACTGCATAAATCACATTTCAAACACCTAGACTACCGTGCAAAAGTTTGGGGTCACTTAGAAATGTCCTTATTTTTGAAGGAAAAGCACTTTTTTTTCAATGAATATAACATAAAATGAATCATAATAAATACACTATACATTGTTAATGTGGTAAACAACTATTCTAGCTGCAAATGTATGATTCTTAATGGAATATGTACATAGGTGTATAGAGGCCCATTTCCAGTGTTCTAATGGTACATTGTGTTTGCTAATCACGTTAGAAGGCTATTGGATGATTAGAAAACCCTTGTGCAATGATGTTAGCACAACTGAAAACAGTTTTGCTGCTTCTTTATTTTGAACAAAAATCATTATTTCTAATCTTGTCAATGTCTTGACTTTATTTTCTGTTCATTTCACAACTCTTTTGATGAATAAAATGTACAACACACACAAAGTAAAGCTTGATCAATAATAATGATGCCATTAATTGTGAGTTTACTGTGAAAAAAACCAGATAACACAATGCAATACATTTCTCCATTTGTTGCCAAAGTGAGATATCAAACAACAGTCTGCCATATCAGGTTACTGTGAGACGTTAATTCATTACTTATGAAGTCTGAAGATCACATTAACTCCCGACGAGGCAGCTGCTTCCGTCTCGCTCAGCCTCACACTGGTCCCTGAGCCACAGCTGCCAGAAACCATCTCAGACATCTCCAGCCAGGACCAGTGGAATGACGCGATTGGTGTGAGAGTGGCAAGCGAGCGACAAGTGCTCACTCTGGGGTTATAATTGACGCTGCACACGATAATCTGCAAATGTGTGTTCAGAACGAATCAGATTCTCCAAATATGTGATAGGATTTGGAGTTTTCAATTAGGTATTAGGAACAGTAAATTAAATGTATTCCAGATTGTACAGTCATCTGGCTTGAGCAGCAACAGGCACATCCATCTGGTGCTCAATCACAGGTAGTTTATGACGGTGGTTTTTAATTTGGAGAATGAAGACTGATGGATCTGATGATACTGCTAATACTCGGCAGGGGTGTGTCAGCTCATACCTGAAGCTCACTGTGCTGCACAAAGGTTTTTTTTTTTTTTTTTATCTCACAGGGACACAGGACCCCACTGAGCTTGCATGAATTTAAATGAAGGATTTCAAACACTGAAATCACACAGTTTGCACTTCCAGATGGAGATGGCAGCTCCTGTACGTCAGTGGTGTAAAATCTCTCCTTTTCTCTATGGACTTTGGTGCAGCAGCGATTTGAAAATAGATTTTTTTTCATTTTTTCATTAACTACACTACTGTTCAAAAGTTTGGGGTCACTTAGAAATGTCCTTATTTTTGAAGGAAAAGTTTTTATTAGAATATGTACATAGGTGTATAGAGGCCCATTTCCAGTGTTCTAATGGTACATTGTGTTTGCTAATGGCGTTAGAAGGCTATTGGATGATTAGAAAACCCTTGTGCAATGATGTTAGCACAGCTGAAAACTGTTTTGCTGGTTCTTTGACAAAAGGGCAAAATTATTATTTTGAATAAAAATCATTATTTCTGATCTTGTCAATGTCTTCATTATTTTTTTTATTCATTTTTGCAACTCTTTAGATTAATAAAAGTGTGACCTTTAATGGAAAACACAACAACTATTGAACCATAGTGTATATTTGGTACATATTACACAAACTGTAGCTTTAATAATGACCTGCAGGGAACATGAAAGGCATTTCTGTTGCTGCTTGTATGAATGGTCTTGTCATGGAATTAACAGGTATTTCACATTTTTGGCACTGTTCTGTCAAAATGCTGTGTCTGTGTGTGTGTGTGTGTGTACAGCACACAGTGACTTTTAACCGTGTGCCAAAATGAGTCTGTGATCTTGTGTGTGTATGTGTGTGTGTGTGTGTGTGTGTGTGTGTTTGTGTGGGGGTGTGTGTGTGTGTGTGTGTGAGAGAGAGAGAGAGGGAGCAAGCGACCGTCATGAGCTTAGGTTTCTGTTTAAATTCTTTGAGTTATGTTCACAGCTGTTGTCAACATTCCATACTGGAGTCTGCTGGACTTCCAGGAGCTGGCAAGACACACACACACACACACACACACACACACACACACACACACACACACACACACACACACACACACACACACACACACACACACACACACACACACTGTATTAACTTCTCTTTATTTAGACAGCATAAACAGAGTCTTATCCCTAACCGTAACCACGATTAATATCTTAGCGCCGGACCTAACCACTTCAATCCTGAAATGAGGTTCTCTGTCTCATTAGGACCAGGCTTTGGTCTCCACGAGGACTACTGGTCCTGACAAGGTCAGTGTCTGTGTGACAGAAAAAAGTCCTTAAGAGGTAACAAACACAAGTACACCAGGCAATTGTTATGGGCAAGGATTTAAAGGGAGAAAAATGTTCATCAATCCACTTATTTGTCACTGCATTTACTATTTCGGTCATTAAAAGTTTGTGTGTGTGTGTGTGTGTGTGTGTGTGTGTGTGTGTGTGTGTGTGTGTGTGTGTGTGTGTGTGTGTGTGTGTGTGTGTGTGTGTGTGTGTGTGTGTGCAGTCAGTAGCAGGTGAGTTGATTGTCACAGCTGTAGCCAGTTGACTAATCATGCTCTGCTTTTAAAAGCAGTGAAGAGTGAAGGACAGACGTGTTGAGGGGGGGAACAGCCTGTGTGTTATAAAGTCAGATTTGAGTCAGATTTTTGATTTTTTTTTTTTGTCATGTAAACACGTTAGTCCGAGTAAAATCAACTATTCTTAGTTGGACTAACATACCTAGATAAGCCTGTACATGCTTCTTAAACGGACAGGATTTGGACGTTCACGTTCTGAGCAGGCACCAGAAACGACAAACAACACCATGGCATCAGCTGGAGTAACAGCTGCAGAGAAGACCCACTCAAGATTAACAACAGGTACGAAACATGTATACAGAACCACAGCTCGATCCACCTCACCGTTGTTTCTCTGTGACGTAAAAAAGGTCGACAGCACTAGCTTCTAGAGAGATACAGCGCCACCTGTGGAGGTGGAGTCAGATGTACACGGTCATTAAATTGAATTCAGAGCTCATGGAGGCTGTGTTGATCAGTTCTGTTTCAAATCTGATTCAGGACAAAGACGGTTCACGTTCACTTCCATCTACCTTTAACATGAGCATTATCGTCCACTTGAGCCGCAGCTTACAATTATTTTCATAATCAATTAATCTGTTGATTATTTTCACAATTTTCACCAAATGATTCATCGATTAATTATTAATCGATGAATCATTTGGTCCATAAAATGTCAAACCTGGAAATGATGATCTACTCGAATGATTTGTTTTGTCCACAAACCAAAATTATTCAGTTTCTAATGATTTCTTTGTTGTATGGAGAAAATAAACCAGAAAATATTCACATTTAAGAAGCTAAAACAATCAGAATCTTGCTAAAGAGCTTCAAACCAATTAATCGATTGTCAAAATAGTTGACGATTAATTTAGTAATCGGTTCATTGTTTCAGCTCTAGTGTCCACACACGTCCACACTCTCCTGTCCTCTTGGTGTTGTTGTTTTGCCTATTATGCGTTGGGCAAATGGATCCTATAGAGCTCCAGTAACTGACATCATGCAATCCCATTGGTCAAATCCATAGCAGTCGGGTAATGTCCTTGCCGGCTGTTTTCATAAACAGTGAAGACAGTGGATAGCTGTTGTGTCCCTGGATGAAAAGCATTTTACCAGACCAGCAAATATCCTGAGAGACAGCGGAGGTGGATCTCTGCCATAAAAGCACACTCAAAAACGAGTAGAATAGAAGAAGGGGACAAATTGTGCTTGTGTAGTGGTAACTTCATCAGGGACAGAGTCCGACACTGATTCACTTTGATATCTTTTTTGTCGTCGTCTGTTTCCACACTGGTGAAGGCACCTTTACGCTCGGATAGATTCAGTCTGTCAAGTTATTGCGATATTTTATTACTCTTCTTGGATATAAAGTGCCCATTCATCTTGTGTTGCATGGCCATTAGTGGTGTCACCATTCAATCCTCTTCTCTTTTTTAGCACGGATGAGTCTGCCATTTTTAGACTTGTCTAGTTCAGTCGAGGATGATGCCATGATAACTAATACAATGTTCAGGTCACGTGTCACATCCACAAACACTCCTGCAGCTCAGTTATCGCTTTAGCGCGAGTAGAATTTTAGTAGTAGGCTTTTAGATTAGATTATCCAATCCAACTTTATTTATAAAGCAGTTTTAAAAACAACCGCAGCTGAAACAAAGTGCTGGACATCAGAGTTAAATAAATAAAACATACAAACGTGTGACCTAATAGACCTAAGAAAAACAAAATTAAATCCTGTAGAAAATATAAAAACAAATCAGTCGCCCAAATCAGCGATTGCCATGGTTACTATTAGTTGGGTTAGCGGGAGGAGCTAACGTGTAGCCGGGCATCATGCATCAGATATTTAGCTGATCTAGGACCAAGTTGATGACTGTATGAAAAACAGTCGGCCCTCTCATCTAAAGCTCCACCATCCTCTCCTGCCATTCCCTTCAGTGTCATTTTAGTGTTTTAGTTTGCTCTTTTATGACAATTTATTAATGGTTTGTCAAAAGTCATTTTCACTGTATTGTTTCCCCACAGAAGGATAAAGATCTACTCATGGCTCCCGCTCGTCCAAACACAGCAGGCACACACACACACACACACACACACACACACACACACACACACACACACACACACAATGTAATTAACACATTCTGAGGCGATTAGCGCGACACATGGGAGGGGTTTGATCACTCACACACACATGGCACTAATTGAAGGCCGTCGTTTGCAGAGTGTTGAAGTGTGCGCCGTGTGAGTCTGCCCACCTGTTGTCCTGGAGACTGAGGGAGAGCTAATGTTGCAGCTTACAGCAAATAACATGTCCAGCCTAAAGAGGAGAAAAGAATGAGCAGTTTGTTGTTGACAGGAGTTCGTGCGTATAAAAGTGTCAGTTATATTACATAACGTCGCATGACAATAGAAGCTTCTTCTGGACTTTTATTACTTTCAGCCGATATTTGCAGCTGGATCTTTTTATGATTCTCTGTCCATTTCATTCTTTAAAAGAGACATTATGCAAAATCAACTTTTGAATCATTTAAATACTTATATTTGGGACTGGAGGCCCTATGAGTAGGCAAAGTGGGGAAAAAAGATGATTCAGTCATGTTTTTGTGGTCCTCCTCAGTCTAAGTACAGGAGATAAAACACGCGATGTTGACTTCCACACTCATTGCGACGTCATAATGAGATATTACTGGAATTGTTGTCTCGTGGAGCTTCGCTTTGTCCCTAAAAAAGGCGAGAGTTCAGGCGACAAACGGAAGTCGGCGAAGTGTTTTGTTCTTGGCTTCACAGTGCAGCACAGAGTTCTACACAAACTTCCAGCCTCAGAGGATTTACGTGTCCAGTGGATTTACAGTGGTCATCTATACAATTATTTTGTTTTATCCATTAAATGTCACACTTTTATTCATCAAAAGAGTTGCAAAGTGAATAGAAAATATAGTCAAGACATTGACAAGATTATACATTTTTTCTAAAGTTTTCCAAAATCATCCAATAGTTTTCTAACACCATTAGCAAACACAATGTACCATTAGAACACTGGAAATGGGCCTCTATACACCTATGTACATATTCCATTAAAAACCAGACGTTTGCAGCTAGAATAGTCGTTTACCACATTAACAATGTATAGAGTGTATTTCTGATTTATTTAATGTTATATTCATTGGAAAAAAAGAGCTTTTCCTTCAAAAATAAGGAAAGTGACCCCAAACCTTTGAATGGTAGTGTAGTCCTGCATTCACCAAGTCCTCACCAGATTGTCTATGTTTGCCGACTGTTAGCCTGTTAATCTTCGACCTGGTATGAACTGGACTTGAGCCTTTGTCTTCATCTGTCTCCCAGTGTGTGTTACATTTTCCCTTCTCCCTTTTCTCTCTGACAAACCCCTGTTGTATTCATTTCCAGTGGTTTCAGCTGCTATCATCCGTTCCTCGTCTCTGATTTGTTGGAGTGGCTTGAAATGTCGCAAACTCAAATAAATTGAGAGGTTTGTGACGTGTCTGTGTGTCTCAGCGCAGGTTGTGTTTTCTTATTATTTCAGACTTTGCGACTCTGCCGATCGTGTGCCGATTGGCTGCAAGCGAGTTGCAAAACCTGGCAACCAGCTTATTGCTTGTAGTGGGGTTTTAGGCTTTTGTAATGAAAATTACAACCAGAAGTTGTATAAATACTCTCTGCATCCCTCGGATTTCTTCTTCTTCTTGTGTTTCTCATGTTTCTTGACTCCAGGCCTTGTCCATCCTGTTGGTAACATTCCTTCAGGACTACTCAGCCAGCGCCTGCATAGAAAGGCTGCTGTTAAGAAAAACACTCTCTTCCCAAGACAAACACTGTCAGCATGCAGGGTCAGAGTGGGAAGTGGAATCAAATGTTGTTGTTTGTCTCTGGATGAAAGGAAAGCAAAATGGTCAGGTTGTTATGGGAACCTGAATAATTACCAGTCTACTACATGTATCTTCATATACTGTAATAAATGTAATTATCATGGCAGAGATGGCTTCTTGTCTCCTCCTTGTGGGGAGAAAAAAAGGGAGATGATATTGTTGAACTTTGATCCGTGCAGACTTTCTCACAGTGACGACTGCTATCAGTGTTTGTTTGCCCTTGTGGCTTTAAATCCACCGCCGTCTCCGAGCAGAACAATGTGTTGTGTAGCAGCGGTGGCACATGGGACACACTACATTTCCACTTCCTGCATCGTCCACTAGATAATGCGTCATTGCTGCCGCTTGACAGTTAGACAGTAAGCTCCAAAAACAGGAGTCTAATATGGGCTTATTTTAAACTTATTTCTTCCTCAATTCATACGTTTGTTTGACGGAATGTTAGCACACTTTCAGTCTGAGTGTTTTTGTGATCCACCATCAAGAGGAAGCATTCCGATTTCCAAAGGATCAGATTGCGGTGTGCGTACACATCAGTGTTGTCTAATTTTACAGACACAGAAGACTTCCGTAGTAAACAAACGCTGTTAAGACGAGTGTCCTCGTTCCCTCACTGTCCACTATCTCATTTTCCTCCTCTTCCAGGTCTGTTCGTTATAATTTTTTTGGAATGAAAATACAGCAGTAAGAAAAACGGAAATACGTTCACGTGGCTCAGACACGTAATGGCACTAAACCAGGAAGCCACGATCGGATCAGCATAAACCCGCCCACTGGTTTGGAATTTGTTTTCGATCAAGCTTTTATTCTGATTCCTTGAGTCAGGTGAGGTACAGGCCCCCACATTACAGCTAAAAGTAGATTCTGAATGTCATCATAATGGCATTTGTTATAGAAACTTAAGTATAAAATAAGGGGATATTATGCAAAATCAACTTTGTAATAATTTTTACTTATATTTGGGACTGAAGGCGCTATGAACAGGCAAAGTGTGAAAAAAGATGACTCAGTCATGTTTTTGTGGTCCTCCTCAGTCTAAGTACAGGAGATAAAACACGAGATGTTGACTTCCTCACTCATTGCTACGTCACAATGAGACATTCCTGCAATTATTGTCTCGCGGAGCTCCGCTTTGTCCATAAAAAACACGAGAGTGCAGGCGAGGGCAATGTTATCTGGAAGAGCGGAAGTCGGCGAAGTGTTCCATTCTTGGCTGCACAGTGCAATGTGCCGGCTAGAGTCGGCAAATGATGGCTTTTCCAAATGCTAACTGCTGTTAGCTGCCGGAGCCTCAGTGACGCTGACATAGTTTCCTGTGTCTCATTTGCATTTAAAGAGACAGGCACTCAAAAGAGAGCGTTCTGAACAGGGCTGTTTTGGCAGAGTGATTGAACTGCTGTGGTGCTTCATTTTGACCAAATCATGTCACAGACATGTTCACCAGGGTTAACTAGGTTAACTGTGGTATAGAAATAGAGTATAATACTTTATGTCTACTTTAAGAAAAACTCACATAACTAGTGATGTTTCAGTCGTGAACAGAAAACTTGTGTATTTTACGGTCAGTTTTTTCGGAGCAGTCGACAAGTATTTTTGTCAAAACAAAACACCAAACCGTGTTTAGTGGTTCAACAAGTTAGAGGAGAAAACTCTACATTCCTTATGTCTGGGTCATACTTTCCACATCTGCATATCTTCAGTGGTCCTCTCGGGTCCATGTGACGTACAGTAAATGTCATTATCTGCCCATTTCCACGGTGTTTAACGTGGATGCTATCCGAGCGCACATGGGCACGTCTACAATTTGCATGCAACACTTTCCAGTCCACTTGTTTTGGTTAAAAGGTTAAACACAAAAAGCCATCAACCACGGATGTTTGCTTGAGATTTTGTGGGGAGGTTTTGCTGTCGAGATGAAGATGAGAAAATGCACGCGTGGAATGTTCAGTTGACAAAGATGCTTGCATTCAAACTGCAGGGAGACGACTTAGCATTGCACAAATGCAATAGACACAAATGCAGCGGCTGCAGCAGATATTATTTCCAACTTGTAGACACAGCCATCTTTATCGTGTGTCTCTAGGCAGGCTTTAATCACGCCGAGTGTTTTTGAACAAACAGCTGATAAGCGCGGGCACGTGTTTCACATGTGTGTGTGTGCATATGTGAGGCGGTGGGTGTTTCGTGTTCCAGCAGTATGTGTCTGTGTAGAAGGACTGTGTTTGTTCTTGTATGTGTCACATGACCGCTGCAAGAATGGAATGTGTGGTGCACACACTCATCATCATCACCATAAAAAGAGCAATTTGCTTCATCTGTCACATATGAAAGAAGAAATTAAACGATCCTCATCTCTTTTATTCAAAAAGCTGCCTCCTCCTCGGTGAGGAGAGAAGTACCTCGGTGATATATTTCTAGTTCCTCCCGTGTTTCCTTTTCTTCGTTACCACTTATCTGTGTTTTCCTGGCACGGACAAAGGAAAGACGCACGTCAGCAACACAGAGTGAGGCACTGTTGGGAAAAGGCCGTTGGAAAGGGAAGAGCCCTTTGGATGGAGACAGATTTGAGGATGTGGTGCCAAACACTACATCACTCAATAAAATAGATGAGAAGTGTTCGAGTTTGGACGAAAAGTCACTTTCAAAAGGCTATTAAAATATATGTAAGCTATAATGTCTATTAAATTTGCTGAGAAAACAGAAGCGTGATCGCACACGGAGGAGTGTGTGACGACACGTTATTACTCCAGTGCAAATTCACAGACGTAATCTTTGTTTCCTAATGTCGTTAAAGGCTACACGGTTGCAACCTTTTGATATCACTTTTCCGTGCTGTGCATGGCAATAATAATGTTGGATTTACACACACACATAGTGCGTCAATGCTTAACCATGGGTGGGACCAACACTCGGTGTGTAGAACTCGGATTATGAGCCTGTGGCACAGGAAAAGAGCCCCTCCACCCCACCTCATGCTTCTCCCTAGCGGTCCAACAGTTGTGCAAAAGAAAAGAAAATGAAGTTACAGTCAGCCAACATTAGTGAATAGCTAAATGTGCTTTTTGACAAGCAACACTAGGCTTATAATAATGATTGAGGATCCTTATTAGACACATCGCATCATTTAACCTTCATTAGTTGTCTGATGGCCCAGTCAAGATATCAGAAGGGGATAACTTGGGGCCGGGGCCAATTCCTATCTTAACCCTCAATCTTAACCCTCAAGCTCAACCCTTAATCTTGACTGGCCTCAAAACCAAGTGTTGAGGGTTATTTTGTCACTTAGAAATGGGACACCCCTTAAATGCAGATACGTATTCAGACTGTAGGGGGCAGAATAACGCGAAAGCTGCGTCCAGTCTGTCAACTCCAAAAGTCACGATTATTTATAACAATCCGTTTGTCAGTCAAGTTATTAGGTTGTCAGTTAGTTATAAGATGATACTCATACAAATACCACAACCACGGACATATTCAGCTGACAGTTACCACACACCACGGCTTATTGAAAAGTAAACCATAGCAAAAGATCGCTTGTCTGCACAGGCCGGCTATTGACAAAAGATCGTATAATAAAATAAATGTTACGCAACAGTGACATCAGTAATCCATAATATGGGCCTAAACTAAGATAATACAATGGTTTTCATCATTTCTATATCTCTATTAACAAAGAAAATACTTGTTTGTATCGCACTCGCTTCGCTGCTTTCGACGACATCTTTCTTATGTGAAAACACGCAATGCATTCTGGGTAGCCCTTGCTCCCAAGGGTGGTCTCGGAAAATCTCAATATTGAGGGCGATACAGCCCTTAAACTTGCCCCTCAACTGAATTTTTCTGAGAATCGGGACAACACTTGCACTAGCAGGAGCGTGCATTTTTGAGATTGAGGGTTAAGATTGAGGGTTAAGCAAGGAATTGGAATTCACCCTTAGTCTCAGGGCACTACAAATGCACTACATACGCTGTGTTTCCATTTCTGGCACCCTTCCCGTCGAGTGCCAAAGTTAATGGGATTCAGTCAGCTGATTGGTGCGACAGAAAAGTGTCACTCAGTGTTTTTTTGACGCCCCAATAAACCGTTGTCTGGTGTCACGTTCGACGACCAAGTAGAGGTATTGTTCTCAGTTGAAACGCAAGCCTGATGCAGCTTTGCCATTCCAAACCTTCCCATACTGTACATGGCTATGATAACCACTTAGCTATTGTTGGTTAGCACAGCAATGTCTGTCATGGCTACTTACATAGCAAGAGACAGAGATGTTTTGTCTTCAATTGTTGAGTGAGGAGAAAAACCTTGTCCGAGAGCCCCGTTTGGGCTCTGTGGTGATTTTATTACCTTGTTCCTGTGCTGGGATATTTGCATGATTTGTTTGGCTGAGGCTGAAAATTGAGCATTTTTTAACTTTTGTTGCACACAGAGTGACTGATTTCAGTTCATGATATACAAACTAAGTACACGAGAATCCAGCATAAAACTATGAAAAATCTGTGAATATTATACTCTTAGTATAATAATATATAATATTAATTAGACAGGCTTTATTTTCTTTAAGTTCCACATACATGCAGATTTACAATCTGCCTGAGTGTGTGTAAGGACCCTGTTGAAACTGAAGCCGTTCTACGTGCCTGAAAACACATGGAATTTTCATTTTCATTGCGTCAGTGCTGGTGAAAATGTACGTGTGAAAGTAGTTTGGTGAATGGTCGTGGTAAACTGGAAATGGGAGGGGCAAATAAAATAAATAGAACATTATTAGAAATTAACAATTTGAGTTAATCAAAAAATTATTTGTGTCATTCAGACATGTACAGATGTTATGTTATAAACTTAGTGGCTGCACATTCAATATTTAAAAGAATATATGGAATTACAGCGACAGCCTTATTCTCTGAGAAGTGTTTGGGATGTATGAGAGCAAGACTCGTATTACGCGTTATCTAGAGACACAGCAACATGGGGGAAAAAGAGAGTGTATTCAGAACAAGATGCAAAGAAAATGAAAAGACATTGATGAACCCTATAATTAGAAACACCACAAAATGACTTTGACTTTAATTTTGACTCGTCTTTTGAACTAGAGAAGAGTTCATATGAAAGAAGGCAACAAAGATCTGTGTGTGTGTGTGTCTCGTCTCTATACCAAAATCATGTGTGACATCAAAAATAAAAGGGGTAGCAAGAATAATTAGAAGCAGCATTATCTGAAAAGAATTAGCTAAATTGAAACAGTAACTGATGGCAGTGAGTGGGGGGAGAATGTTCTGCCCTCTCATCTTATTCCATCGTAGGGGTTTTGTTGTTTTTGTTCTGGCTGCACAAGAAGAACGTCAGAGCAGCAGCAGTAGTACAGGGGGAATCACAGGATCAGCCCCTCAAACGGATCATGTTCTGCTGACTAATGAGAGGCTGCAGCTCAGCAGTTAACCCCGTCACCTTTGATTGAATAGAAACATTCACACACCTTCACTATCCAGAGTTTGTTTCCATCTTTTTTTTTTTGCATCTTTTCTTTGTTTAATATGCACCAGAGACTTCCTTTCAGGCTCTTTTTTAAATATTCTTTTTTAATGTTTACCCCCCCCCCCCCCCCACCCCACCAAAGTTCTTAATTTAATAAATCTGGATTTCTTTCCTCTCCAGTAATATTTCTCTCAGATCAAAACATCTCTTGATTTTCACTTACCACCGTGAAGGGTGAGTGTTCAAACAGATGTGTGTGTGTGTGGAGGCCAGAGCACTGCTGCCCTGCCAGCTTGAAAAAGGAGAGGAAGTACTTTTTTTTTAAACAAGCGATGTGGTTATACTTCCATAACCAAACCAGAGCTGTACATCTCAGCTTCTACAGGCAAATTCAGAAATTCCAGGACTTCAAGGGGGAAAAAACCCCCAAAACAAAAGCATCTTAGTGAGTGAGTTAGTTAAAATGTGCTTTTAAACTGAAAATCCTGAAAGTTCAAAATGTGATCGTTAAAGCTGCAGTGTGTAACTTCTGAGCTCTGTGAAAAACATTCCCCCCCCGTGTCACTACTTCACTCGTGTTTCAGAGAACCATGGTCAATTCCTTAACCTAAAGTTCTCTCTCAGCATTCATGTTTCAGAGAACCCCAATTAATTCCTTAACCTAAAGTTCTCTTACAGCGTTCATGTTTCAGAGAACCCCAATTAATTCCTTAACCTAAAGTTCTCTTTCAGCGTTCATGTTTCAGAGAACCCCAATTAATTCCTTAACCTAAAGTTATTTTTCAGCGTTCATGTTTCAGAGAACCCCAATTAATTCCTTAACCTAAAGTTCTTTTTCAGCATTCATGTTTCAAAGAACCCTAATTGATTCCTTAACCTAAAGTTCTATTGTAGCATTCATGTTTCAAAGAACCCTAATTGATTCCTTAACCTAAAGTTCTATTGTAGCATTCATGTTTCAGAGAACTGTAGTTTATTCCCTTAACCTAAAGTTCTATTGTAGCATTCATGTTTCAGAGAACTGTAGTTTATTCCCTTAACCCAGGCGTCTTGAACTTCAGGCTTGTAAAATGAATCTGTAAATAATAATAAAAGATACAGACATTACTCATAACTTGATGTTAAGTTGCGGCCTCATGAAATCAGTTTGATTTCTATTTCTATGAATTCATAGAAGCGGAAAAGCAGAGTTGAAAATGTTGAATTAGTAGAAAACAGGTGAATCTTTAGTGTTATCTTTCAGTTCAGAGCATGTAAACGCTCTGGCTCTTGTTTACTTGTAAAAGCAGACAATACTTTCCCAGTTTTTTTTTTTTAAATCTTGTTTCTTTGTCCCGTCATTGTTCTTTGTGCAGCAAAAACATTTATGTTTTTCCTTATCCTTATTTTCCCAATTTGATCCACAGCAGACAGAAAGTGGGATTCATTTGTGCTGGTAAATGTTGTGTGTGTCTGTGGGTTTCTTGAGGTCATGAATTGTCGTGTTGTGAATGAACATGTGTGTCTTTTGTGTGAGTTTGAGGGGGAAACGAGAGAGAGTGGGTGAGAAAGAGGGTGTGTGTGTGTGTGTGTGCGAGTGAAGGAGACAAAGAAAATTAAAGAAAAACAGAACACATTTGTCCATAATTAGCTCGAATGTTGATGTGGGAACTCACACAAAGTTGCTGTAGTATCATTCATCCTATAACACATGTGATGTGTTTTTTTCCTGGACTGCAGTAACCTTTCACTAACAGAGACCCCCTTGAAAACGAGATGCCTCATCTTGAGGGCTTTATCCTAATAAATAAAATTTACAACAACATAATATTTCATAAACATAGTCCAAAAATCCACTCAGACAAAGACAAAGGGAACATTTGGTACAAGCTGTGCTGTTTACTGTGTTAGATGAAATTGGAGAAAGACGTATATGAACATCCACAGATCTCACCCACACGTGATGTAAAAGTCCAAACGTCGTCTCTATGTCTGTGTACGACCTCCAAACTTCTGATTTCAGACTTTCCACCAAAACCTGACTTTGGCTTTTTGCTCCCATTCAAGGAGAATTATTTACTCCCTTTACTGATTTTGTGCAAATAAAACCCATATTTGTTACAAACCTATGTGCATCACAACACCGTCGTGTTGTAACAGGGGTGAGCCACACATTTACATTTACAAAAAATGGCATTATATTAAAACAAACAAAACGCATATTAATAGTCCCGGAACTGGGATATTTACAGTGTTACAGCAGCAAACACAGTCAAAAGTAGAGGCAATGAATAATTAATATACAATACATTAATATGATGGTAAAGTAACAACAGTGCAAACCTGTAAGAAATTAAGTAAAGTCAACTTATTTCAGATCGATTATAACAACTTATTTATTCTTAGTGGGCACTACTTTACAAAGGTAATGGAATCAACTTAGATTTCTTCTGTTAAATTAGCATAAAATTAATTAAATTAAATTAATTTTTTTATCTAACCTTACTGGTCTCACTGGCTAACCACAATTAATGGTGTTAAGAGTTACACACTGATAATTCTAATTTATAATTAACTTAAATATATCAACTATTTGAAATTAACTTTTTAATGAATGAATTCAACCCCTAGAAACAAGCGATTGGCAATGTCCTGGAAAAATAATGTGTTGATTCAGTTGAATTTTGACCTCACTAGTAAACTACTAGCGGGAATTTTGGTACTTACTAGTACTACTAGTGAGGTCAAAAATGTCTGACTAGTGGGTATTTTGGCGCTACTAGTATGGTCTAGTGCGTGACACGTGCCTACTAGTAGGGCCTTGCAGTGTTACTAGTGCAGCAGCACTTGTAGTAGCCTCCTGGACCATACTAGTAGCGCCAAAAATGCCCACTATAATAGCAATAGTAAGCCATTTTTGACCTCACTAATACTACGAGTGGGCATTTTAGTACTTACTAGTACTACTAGTGAGGTCAAAAATGTCTTACTAGTGCTACGGGTGGGCATTTTGGAGTTACTAGTAGGGTCCAGGAGGCTACTAGTGCATGACACATGCCTACTAGTAGGGCCTAGTAGTGTTACTAGTACAGCACAGTAGTTTACTAGTAAGGTTTGATTGTGCACTAGTAGGCCAAAAGTAGCACTAGTAGTGGAAAAAGCGTTACTAGTAATACACTAGTCATTCTACTAGTGCGCCCTAGTATTTCTATGAGTGTGCAAAATGTCTTACTAGTGAGGACAAATCGCTTACTAATACATGGACCTTAAGTCTGATATCAAGGTTACTGAATTAATGCTAATGTTTGTTATCCTTCCTCTTATGACTTTATCACCATGTGCTAAATAATGTACTACATTATTATCTTTAACTCACTTGCTATGGTGATATACAAGTATATAAATACTAGCTACTTGAGTGTGAATGTTGGAGTTTCTTCTGGGCGCTTCATGATTAAATCTGCCTCTCCCTTGTTGTTTATGTTGATAATACACTTAAGCACAATCAGACGCTCCAGAGCTCTCAGAGCCTCCATCTCCTGTGGCAGTGAGCCGTGACAGTGGTCAAAGGCTTAGTGGAGATCAAACGCTCACTTTAACCAGAAAAGACAAATCAAAGCTCACTTAACCCTGTGTACATGACCATCAGCTGACTCTTCTCTTCTCTTGTGATGTACGCAGACGCTTTAATGTACTTGCTATGCCGATACTAAGGTACACAACAGAAAAGCAGGATCATTGTGATGTTGATGGATAATTTTACAGAAATAAAAGAAATCTCTCATTAAAAGCAGATTGTTCAGGGTTGACCTGTCTTTAAAACCGTCCTGTCCCAAACGACATTAAATACACGTTTATTCAACAAGACAATCTTGATGTCCATGACTGAAAGAGCCACTTATTTTAAAATCTAAATTTATTAAAGGTCACATAGAGTGGTCCTGTTGCACATAAATATTAGTTATGGAGTTCCGCTTTAATAGTTTTTTGGAGAATCTGAGTGGAACCACATGAAGGAAGCAGGAAATGTCCTTTTGGAGTATAACGCCGTTTATTTCGTAATGTACAAGTTAAAGCTGTTCTTGAAGTTTGTTCTTGAACTAAAACAATGTCAAATCATGTTACGCTGCGTCCTTCATCTGAAAATCTAGCAAAAACAGGCCTGACAGAGGGAGCGTTTGTGTGTATACAGCAGCAGCAGCGGGTGGGAATGAGGTTTTTTTGTATTTAACTTAATGGGTTTTTTTTAGCTATTGTTTTCACTTCTGAAACTTTTCTTTTTTTGTTTTCACTCGTCCTCCGACATGTTTGCAGCCGTCTTTGTTGCCTTATCCTGTGAGGAGATCTAAACACAACAACTCTGAGAAGCACAGAGGGATTGTGTAAATCAGCATTGTGTGAACTCATGAATGTGACATGGATTTGTTTATATTTAAATTATGCACAACAGTTATAAAACTAAAAAAAATAGATTTGGTTTTAAGACCTTGAAAATGTGCTATTGATTATTTTACTTAATAAGCTGTCATTTACATATAAACGTACACTGGAGAAATAAAATGAAGTGGAACAAATTTTAAGGGGGTTTCCCCAGATCTTACCGTAAGTGACTAAAGTACGAGGGAATGTATCTGATAGTGGTACAAATATGCATTTGCACAACAAGGACACATTTGTTTTTATCTCTGACTGTGACTCACTGTCTTGTAGGTTTATAGTCTCTGACAGAGCTTTGGGAGATTTTTTTTTGTTTCATGAAACTGGCACTGAGCAGCATGTGGACCATAGTTCAATCACTGCAAAGTGAACAAGGGACAATGTTTAATGTTTGTCTCTCAGGTTAAAGATTTCTGGGATACAATCTTTGATAAAGATGAGTCTGCACAACTCTGCGAGAAGAATTTAAACCACCATCGAACAAGAAAATGTCAGAAAACACAGCAGTTAAGTTATCACTTCGTACTGTGGTCGAGCAAATGATGCTTTGCGTTCAGCAAAATATAAAAATGAATGTATGTTGAATGATGGAGTAGTTGGTGTGGTTCCAATCGGCTGATAATGTGCAGTAGTGTAAAGGCAGAGGAATGCTTCCAGAGAACAAAGCGCTCTCTGTGTGGCAGGGAAATGTCTTCTTTATTTGCCTCTCTGTGGTTTGGAAGTATTCTGTGTCTGTGTCTCACATGAATCATGCAGAACAAGTGGCTGCGCACATATGTTCACTCTTAGCTGGACATGCACTCTTAATGGATCTTTTATTCAGCTGAAATGCCAGAGAATTCGGGCCGTAGGGGTCGCGTGGATGGCGGGTCAGGGTGACAGTTCAGATGTCAGCAGAGTCAGATGAAGCAGCTGATTGTGCTGCACTGGA
This sequence comes from Microchirus variegatus, assembly GCF_963457635.1. Lineage (NCBI taxonomy): Eukaryota > Metazoa > Chordata > Actinopteri > Pleuronectiformes > Soleidae > Microchirus > Microchirus variegatus. The sequence continues at coordinate 19,833,421 of NC_139802.1, read as the reverse complement.
CTCCAGGAATGAGTGAGTAGGTGGAAAAGCAGCGGAGACGCAAGAAAAGGTCAAAGTCCAGATGATTAGATGATCGGCCAAGCTTTGTGCACAGTGTTCCTGATACACACTTTGAACATTTCTTTGCACACACATACACACACATTTGTGCTTTATTCATAGGATACGTCATAGATAACCCCAAAACCTGGTCTCAACCCCCAAAAAGCCAGTTTAAAGATGTGAGGACCAGTCAAAATGTCCCCCACTTTCCCAAAATGTCCTCGCTCTGTATGGTATGGAAGAACACATTTACGTCACGATTATTTATTACGATCCATTTGTCAGTCAAGTTATTAGGTTGTCAGTTAGTTATAAGATGATACTCATACAAATACCACAACCACGGACATATTCAGCTGACAGTTACCACACACCACGGCTTATTGAAAAGTAAACAATAGCAAACGATCGCTTGTCCGCACAGGCCAGCTATTGACAAAGGATCGTAAATAAAAAATAAATGTTACGCAACAGTGAAGTCAGTAATCCATAATATGGGCCTAAAGTAAGATAATACAATGGTTTTCATCATTTTTATATCTCTATTCACAAAGAAAATACTTAATATGTAGCGTACTCGTTTCGCTGCTTTCGGCGCCATCTTTGTTATGGCAAAACGCGCAATGCATTCTGGGTAGCCCTTGCTCCCAAGGGTGGTCTTGGAAAATCTCAATATTGAGGGCGATACAGCCCTTAAACTTGCCCCTCAACTTAATTTTTCTGAGAATCGGGACAGCACTTGCACTAGAGGGATTGCGCATTTTTGAGATTGAGGGTTAAGCAAGGAATAAACCCAACCATAACCATAACCCTAACCATAAAACCAAGTCTTAACCCCATAAAAGCCCCTTAACTCTTTAAGGTTTCTTTGCATTTTGTATTATTTAATTTTATTTACTTATGATAACAGTAACAACAATCAATAAAAAAAAAAATATATATATATATATATATATATATCTGTTCATAATAAATCTGGTTTGCATAATTCATAAAGTACAACATTCAGAACAAGTGACATTTAGTGTTAGTGAGTTCAGCTTGATGCATTTTTCAGTGAGATATAGTGACTTGTGTGGTGTGGTCGACCAAATGTTTGAGTAGTACCTTAAAGGGTTAAAGATGTAGGGACGAGCCAAAATGTCCCAACTCCTATGGTTTACTCACAAAGCTGCAAACGCAAGAACACACACACACGTCTGTGCAGCATTTGTAGTGAGGACCCTCACACACCTATCCCCTTACCCTAACCTTAACCATCACAACTAATTGCCTATACCCTAATCCTAATCCACTTTCCCAAAATGTCCTCACTCTGTATGGTTTATATACTTTTTGGTCCTCACAAAGTGACAAATACAAGAAAACACTTTCCTGCACTTGAGTGAATTTATTCCAGCTCTGAGTCAGGGGCTTTTGTCTTGATATAGCGCTCTCTGGTGGTGCAGTTGTGAAGATGCAGAATGAAGAATTGTGGTCTGCCTGCTGTCGGTCTCCACATGTCTGGTGAAGTTCTGGTTCGAGAATGTGTTGATTGCCGTTGATAGACTAATCCAGTGACAGTAATCACAGTGTGCAACACTTATGGACAATACTGACATTGAATCAACACAAACTCAAACTCATTTCAATGTTTAAAAAAAAAACAAAAAAAAAAACAGGTGAAACATAGAAACCTCAGAATGGCTTGTAACTGAAAAGTGCTCCAGTCTGAGTTGAGGTGACACAGCACTGCCCCCTACTGGCTGTCAATGGATATTACTGCTCTTGACTGCATGAGGTAAATTTCAATTCAGTGCCAATAATTTCTACCAAAACACAGCCACAGAAGGAGCAGAAGATGGAGATTATAACATCCTGATACATAAAGAACTGCGCTAGTCTAATGTCATGGTTCTCAAACTGTGGTACGTGCACCTCCAGTGGTACGCGAGGTGGTACTTGGAGGAAAATCAGTGCATAGAAAACTAATGACAAATAATCATAATTAAATAATAATAATTACAGTCATATTACATTACTATTATAGTAATAGTAATATAAGGCACTATTCTTTAGGGATGGGACTCAGTACCAGTATTGGTCCGATACTGGTCAAAATCACTGGATCGGATATCCCACAGGTGGCATGTTTCACTATCCATAGACTACTACAGTATATAGGTTATAAGAATGTGTAATATAGACTTATACCCCTTTTTTCAGAACAACCTAGGCAATATGATCATTTTTATTTTCACAAACTATATAAACACACCTGAGCTCACTTGGCTCATTTTTATGGACAAAAATAAAATAAAATAACTGTATATTTTTGTGACTTCTGCACAGTTATTGCTACTTAATATCACTACTAAAATGTAAAGCCTGACTATGCGACCTATAACACCCCTTATCCCTTACTGTTTATTCTCCTCCTTAATCTCCTTGTGCTTGGGGAATAGTGTGAATAATTAGATTTTATTCCCTGTTATTTTGCGACAGAAGTGAAAGCTTGAGCTTAATTAAATCTATAAAAGAGGCTTTGGATTTCCGTCTGTGTTGTGTTTACTATGTCTAAAACAAGATTACCAAGGGAATGAGCACCTGTCTCATTATTTGTAATTCTGTTTTATTAATCTAATTTAAATATAATCCTTCATATATGTAAAATGAAAGAAAGATTAAGTGGTCACCCGCTGTTATTCGTCAACTCATGGATTTTCTTACACCCCCCCTGACTCTGGAGATTATACTTTCCACACACACATCACACGACACAAATTAGTCACACATGTGCATAATACGTTTTTTATTACTGAATGCCATATCAGGAATGTGTCCATGGTGCAGATTGTGATTTAACCTTACACTCACAGTATATATACACTATCATTCACCATACACTACCATTCAAAAGTTTGGGGTCACTTAGAAATGTTCTTATTTTTTACAGAAAAGCACTTTTTTTTTCAATGAATATTAAATGAATCAGAAATACACTCTATACATTGTTAATGTGGTAAACGACTATTCTAGCTGCAAACGTCTGGTTTTTAATGGAATATGTACATAGGTGTATAGAGGCCCATTTCCAGTGTTCTAATGGTACATTGTGTTTGCTAATGGTGTTAGAAGACTATAGCACAGCACAGTTGAAAACAGTTTTGCTGGTTCTTTGACGAAAGCAAAAATATTATTTTGAATAAAAATCTTTCTTTTGAATCTCGTCAATGTCTTGACTATATTTTCTATTCATTTTGCAACTCTTTTGATGAATAAAAGTGTGACTTTTAATGGAAAACACAGAAAATTGTATGTGTGACACCAAACTTTTGAATGGTAGGGTATATGCTGAGCGTAGTGAAGGCTGACAGCATGGTCAGTGTGGGTGGAGACATTAAATTTAGCTTATAACAATGATCACCATCACAGATATTTCAAAGTGTTTGTGATGTAGAAATACAGAAAACACTCTGCAATCAGTTAATGGAGCGATTTACATCGGAACCAAGTTGTAAAAAACTTGGATGAAAAAGTACCTCAGGCTGTTGTTAGCATTACCATTCAATAACCATGCACTACATCACGGGAAGCTCCAATTAACGCTGCTTTTGGGTGTGTATCTGCGTCATTACCTCATTTATGAAGCCCTAATGTTTCATAACAAACAGTTTAGCCACTGCTGAGAACCTTGCAGGGTTTTATTGTTTTGCTGAGCTCTCCGAAGCAGATCTGAAAAGTGCTTGCTCGTGACGTCACAACACAAGCCGGTCTCACCACTCCTCTGAACAGCAGCTCCTCCTCCTGCTCGGCTCGCTCTGTTGCTGCTGTAGAAACCAGCACTAGACACTTAGGCTGGCTTTACACGACAATGCTCCCGGGTGAAACCGACAAAATCAGATGTGCCTTTCGTTTAGACGGCGACGGCGTTTTTGGTGCTTAAAAATGCAAAAAAATGAACCCACACTCCAGAGTGGAAATCTTAAAAACGCTCTGCCGTCGCGTTCCCGTCTAAAGGGTTGAAAACGCAAAAGTGAGCTCTGAGCTGCTCACGCTGGCTATCCTCCCGTATGCGTTGACGTCCGATCCATGTGCAGTACAGACGAACAACAACAAACATGTCGGATTATATCCATCAGTCGTACATTCAAGTTGCCTTAGCTGCTCTGATACATATCCAGAAGTCATTTCAGAAATTAAGCCGAGTTAATGTTTTGGTTTTCGACTGTGCGCTACGAGAGAGAAGTAGAAGGACGTTTCAGCGCATGCGCGCACTCCTGGTGTTGTTGTATGACAGTGCTTCACAGCGCCACCTAGACAATTGGCATGAATACTACATCAAATTTCACACACTTTTGTGTCACCGTGTGCATGCAGATTTCGTGTTACTATTTCCAAACCAGTAATCAGATTAAAGTTACTTTTCCAAGTCGCTGTGCGTTACTATTTTTGTCATTTCCCGTGGTAAAAAAAACATAGGCTACGGGTGACAAATCACGTTTCCTCATGAGGAGGTAAACTCACGTGTAGTAGAGACACAAACGTAAACATTGAAGGGAGGAGAGTGAACCACGTTTTCCAGCTGGAATTACATGGCAACATAAAGGTTCGTTGTGCACAAAGTCTTATCTACTTTCAAAAATACAACTTTGAATTTAAAAAAGCATTTAGAGTCACAGCATGGCACAGGCAGCCACACTAAAAGAGCAAGTCCCACTCAGTGCGAGGCAGAGAGCTGCTAATGCAGGAGGAATCCCACCCTCCAAACAATGAAAACTGGACTTCGGTTCAAAACCAATAAGTGGGGGAGAGTTGAATAAGTTGGTCGGGCAGTATGTTGTAGTAGAAATGCTGCCCTTAAACACTCGTCCTCATTTCGTGCTATTATAAACGAGATCCCTACTATCAATGCTGCCGAGCTGCCTCACAGTACATCGTTTTCTTCTTACCTGGATAAGGAGTATGCAGAGATGGAGAGAAATCTGAAGTCTGCGCTGAATGAGGTCGACTTTGTGTGAACTACAGCGGATATGGACAGCTAACTATAGAAGCTATATGGGAGTAACGCTCCACTGGATCAGTAGATCACTTTATTCTTTATTGTGTGTCGGCAGCTGTTGAATGTAATTAACAAAGTAACTTGTAATCTAACTTAGTTACTTTTAAAATCAAGTAGTCAGTAACGTAACTAAGTTACTTTTTGAAGGAGTAGTCAGTACTAACTTATCAGATTACTCTTTCAAAGTAACTATGGCAACCCTGCTCTTAAAGGGACAATGTGTAGTATTTATGGGTTTATATAACCCAAAATCCACTTTTTATACTTATTATGTGCTCCTGCATTGCTGTATAATAGTTTTTGTTTCATTTTCGTAGTGTTTCAAAAAGTCATGTAAAATAACATAGTCGCGGGCCGCGGTTGCATAGCCACTGTTAGCAGCGAGACGTCATGTTTCTACCGGAGCCTGTAAGGACAAACGCGAGAGAACAAATCAAGTGTCTCTTTACTTGTAGCAGAAGTCCCGCCTCCTCTCTCTCCACTTCGTCTGCTACGGACGCGGTAGCTCGCCCTCTCCCTCACCTCACGAACCTCATCTGCTGACACGGAGAAAGACAACGAGGACGACATTTGACCAGCTGCGGATACCGTAGCGCTCAGGGAAGGGAGGGGGTGAGCAGAGGAGCAGTTCTTTGTTGTAAATTTCAGCCTCTCCTCTAGATGGCACTATAAACTACTTACTTCACCTTTAAGGCCCCAAACTGCGAGGAGAGATTTAGATCGGCTCGTTTGCAGCAACTTGGAGGTTTTTGAAGAAGTCTTATTTATATATTTGTGAATAAATTATTATGTTGTGATCAAAAGACATTTTCAGTGTCGTTTTTGCTGTTTTATGGAAGGAAACTACTTTTTCAGATGTCACTAAAGCAGCAAATATTGGCATCAAAGTCACTGTTCTCTGCTTGACAGGTTTCTTCTCATAAGACTTCTCCATTTTCTGGTCAAAAACAGGTGTTTTTGGTGTTACCAACTGACTTTCTACTGCCGATTACTAAAGGACAGAAAAAGATAGTTTCGGTGTTAACATTATCACAAACTGCTCTGTGGGTCTTGGAAATTCAGTCAAAATGCTGTAAACCGCTTGGCAGTATGGGGCTCTCTGCGCTGAAAATGGCTGGTTAAGTTTTAAATTGCTGTAAAATATGTATAATAGATTTTAATAAATACTTATGAGGAAGAAAACAAAGGTTTAATTTTCTTCAATCTTTTATGTACAAAAAAGACAGATGTTCAGTTGCCTTGTTGTGGATGTGTATTTTTAGATGTGGGAACTATATATCACTATAAGTCTCTAAGAAAAATTGCACAGTTCACAATTTAAGGTTTCCAAATGTTAATGTATCCTTTGTTTTGTGTTTAAAAAAAAAAAACACAAGTTGTGTTTACAACTGGACACCTCTCCTCTCCCGCCCCCTGGACTGCGCAGCTGTTCACCTCCACTGTCGTTACGGCCAATCGCGCTAGCCAGCTAGCGCTACATGCTAACTTATTTCCGGAAACGAACGAAACATTAAATAATGATCACAGGTTATGTTGACGGACCATTTGAGACAGAGAGATGTTACAGGGTTAATGCCAATTGCCTACAGATGAACTAGCTTTGTTAAAATAATAATGTTATGTACTTTTATTACGGAAGCATGTTGCATTCACAAACATTGCATTTTTCTGAGTAATTTTCTTTTTTATATATGTATATATAAAAAAGAAAATTACTCAGAAAAATGCAATGTTTGTGATTATATTATATTATATTATATATTGATTTTTCAGTTTTTCTGACTGATATTTTTTTTCCCTGTTTTTCTGTCTATTTTTTCCCCTGATTTTCTAAGCAATGGTTTTCCTGTTTTTTAAATTTATTTTTTGGTCTGTTTTTCGGAGTAATGTATTACCTCCGCCAAGGATGTTATGTTTTCGCCGGAGTTTGTCTGTCTGTTTGTTCGTCTGTCTGTTAGTTAGCAACATAGCGCGAAAAGTCACGGACGGATTTGGATGACATTTTCAGGAAAGGGGACCAGAAACAACTGCTTACATTTTGGGTGTGATTCGTAGACGCTATCACTGGTTACAACACTCACTGTCTGACCATAACGTTATCGCCGTTATAACACTCGTTGCCTGACCCAGGTGCGCCGACAGGCTGTATTTTGTCGGCACTGTGCCTGCAAATTTTTTCACAGGATTTCCCCCCTAAATGATTATACTAAAATATTAACTAGAAAAGGACTCGACCCTGGTGGAGGTCTGCGCTCTCTGAGTCCGGTACGGTAGATAGTTGATGTATACATGTATGCATGTATGTATGTATGTGCGTATGTCGCGAGAGTTCACGATAATTCAGAGAAAAAATTATTTAAAAAACCAAACCGAAAATTAATTACTCAGAAAAACTGACTTTTTTGAAGTGAATGCAATACGCTTCCGTATTTTATGGCTCGGCTCTGAGAGAAAAAAGATGGCGGTTGCCTCGGATTTTCAAATCCAACACTGCGCGTGACGTCACATTTGTTGACGTTGAAATGCTTACCTTGTACATTATGAATTTAACTGAACAGATTATTATGGGGTTTTAACGAGTTTCCACACTTTATTTAAGTTGAAGTTGTTCTTCTCATTTTGTTGTAATGGGCAATGAGTTTTCCCAGCTTGAAAACAACAGTCCTTCTGGCTAAAAACCCAAATCCCAACAGTGTGTGGTGTCACTGGCAGGAGGTAGAGGGGGAGGAGTTGGGAGATGTTGGTCCTTTAATGCTGCCTCCCCTCCTCACCTCCTAGATCCTCCTGGTGCCTCTACTTTCTTCCTTGGAGATACAGGGACGCACAGTCACTCTGCTGGAGGGGAAAACTCCGAGAGCCTCACTTGCCCGCGAGGAACATCTTCACCTCTGAGGACCGAGAGCTGGATGAAAAATGAAGTAAGACTGTTTCACCTGTTATTTACTTGGAGAAAACACTGTCTGTCTTTTCTTCTTTAGTATGGCTGGCTTGTTTACAACAATCTGTCACTATTGTGTTTCTCTGCAGTCATGTATTAAAACGGCATTAAAATCATAATATTGTTCCGTGTCAAACATCACAGTTAGAGTAAAAGCAGTAAAAACACAATCCCATTTTATTTAAAGTATCAACAAAAAGTGAACAGTATTCACTGCTTTCATGTAGGCCTTACAATTAGGGCTTGCAACTATTAACTGCTTAATTGCTAATAAACCCTTCCATAATCAACTGAGTTTTAGTTTATTTTGTCATTGTTCTTTTAAATAATAATACAACAATGTAAAATGTTATTGAAGAAAATCCACAATCAATTCTTGTCTAATTTCTGTCATATAAACACCAAAAAACCCACCAAAAAGTTAAGCATTTCAATTAAATATGAAAATGACTGCATACAAACTATGAGATGTCATCATATAAACAGTGTTTAGTTGTGTTCAGGTGTTAAATGGAAGTATCCTAAGCTGATTATGGGATGGTTTTGAGGTGATAACTGAACACATGATCAGTGATCAGAAGCATGACGCACTTCTTAGTACTCGTATTTTTCTAGTTGAATCACTTGCTGTGACATGTTTTTGAATATTCTATTAAACAGCGAGTGTAGCTCGATCATTGCAGGTCTTGCAGTTTATTGGTTATGTGTAGATTGTTTTTCTTCCAATAGTGCTTCAGAAACATGTATCAAACTCAATAATAAGCAGTGATGTCATGTGATGAAGTCATAATACTTTGTGAACAGTAGTCTGGTGGAGCATCTTGTTCTTTACTTGATTTTTTACATGTCTAACAACTTTCACTTTTTAGTCACACTCATAGATCGTCTTCCGGTTTGCTCGATGAGGCCTATCAGGAAGTAAGAATAGCCAGTCAACATCTTCTACACCAAACTCAAAGTCAAACCATGTCTTTATAGTCCTTGCTTTGTGCACTGGGACACTGTTATTTTTGAATTGAAAATAGTCTTCATCAAAGTGTTGCCACAAAGTTGGACATTGTCCAAAATGTCTTGGTATGCTGAAGCGTTAAGATTGACCGTCATTGGAGATAAGGGCTCTAATCCAAAGCCTGATTTAAACACCTGTGAACAACTCACTACTTACAAATACTTTTGTCCTTATAGTGTATGAGTGGACAGGAGTGTGATTGACAGCTGGCATCATCCAGTAGCAAAATTTGAATTTCCAGGTGGTCAAATTCTTGAATCAGATTCTTAATTGTGACGTCACAACTAGTTCCCACTTGATTCTGATACATTTCGTAAATACATTGCGTACTGGAGTGGGTCAATACATCTATATATTTGGTGATATGTCGTCGTCTTTCTCATGCAATATATCGATATTTTAATGAACAACTGCCGAAGTAAACTCGCCAGGCGTTGCTACTTCATGTCTCCTCATGGTGGCGAGACTCAAATGAATGAGGGGATACTTGTTAGTTACCTGGCTGAAAAAGGAGGAGTTTACGGCAGGTTAATGGTTGAGAAAGAATGTTGAAAACATGGACTTTATGCACTTTGTTTTCTGTGTTGTCAATAAATAGAGAAATTGTGGACTTTTAAATTTTTTCATGGAAGTTTTGTTCAGTTAGAGACCGATATATCGCTGTATGATAGCCTTGCAACATATTGATTATGACGAACCACTGTATCATGATATTATTGGTATCGTGGACCATGAACCCTGTGATTCCCACCCCCTGTTAGCCTTTGTCGTAGAAATCCTTCAATCCAACATAATTATTTAGCTTTACAGGAGTCTTTGTAACTGCCATCACTACTACTTGTCAGAATGAGCAGCCATACAAAGTAATGAGGAGGGAGAGAAGAAAGGGATATAGGAAAGGAATGGATGGATGGACATGACCATGAATCCACAAGACCTTAAAATTCCTATTGTTTGCTGTGTTATTTTTTTTGTCTGAGGTCATAAGGTCCCACATGCCATTTTTGACTTTTGTCCCCTCATTAAAAGTTCCGCTCTCCAGTGCATAGAGTCTGTGGCTAACGGCTAATAAGGCACGACCCCTGCCTGAGGCTGGCCGGTTTCGTTTCTCATCATAATGTCTCTCTCTTGCCACTTACTCATGCTGTACGGGAGCTTTCTCCTATTTGTGCCACCCTGAGAGGTCCCCTCAGGCTACTCCTTACTTCCTGTCAGATTGGGTCCGGGAGGATGAGGAAGGTGGGGGGTGGTGGGGCTAGTTGCCCCTGGAGATTGGCAGACTTGGCCCTTTAAGGTGGCGCGATGTGGGACTGGTAGACTCGTATGATGGTGGAGTTGACGAGGGGCAAAACCATGGGTAACAGTGTTTGTTGTTTCTGCGAGGAAGACGTGGTGGTGATGGTGGTGATGGTGGTTCCTTTGAATCTGATCCTTTATAAAAATCCACTCAACTAAAGGTTCACTTTTGTAAGTCATTAAAACATTGAAGAAGTTTGTAATCACCTTGTGGGAAAAGCAAAAACTAGCATATATTACCCAGACAATATCCTCATCGACAGGACGCCGAGAACATAATATGTCGACAATGCCATTAAGATAACAACCTTTTTTTTTTTTTTTTTTTCTTAATGTTTCATCAAGCGATAATAAAGTTGGAAGTGTCTCTGTTAACTTATGGGCTTGTTGTCGGGCCGTTTACATTGCACAGCATGTTCAAGTGTAAGGATGGATGAATCACTGAGCTGCTGGGTAAATGGGCCAAACTCTGACAAAGCTGGTGCAGTCCTCAAAGAGTGTAGATCACTTCCCTCCGCTCGCTCTCCCCTCCTCCTCCACTCTCCTTCCAGCCTCAAATGACCCTTGCTGGCAAACTGAGCTGTCAAACATCCTCTCTCTTGGCCATCGTCGCCTTTCCCTGAAGGTGAAGTCATCGACTATTCAGCCACTTGTGAATGTGATGCTTCTCTTTGCACTTGTTGCCTGAGCTCTGTCGCTCCCTGTCTTTCTGGGCCATTACCTCTGCAACACATGATGTTGATGTGTCATAAAATATACTCGTAGGATATGAATATTAGCATATCAGTCTTTGCCACAGGGGTGTATGTACATGTTCTTGTATTTTTACTCTCAAATGGATAATTCAGTAGTCAGTAAGGACCGTATTGTGAAGCCCTTTTAATAGATAATAATCATAATTTTGCTTTGTAAACCACTCACTCCTCACAAAGTCCAGAGAAGAACTTTTCTTATGTTTAAGTGATAATGATGACCTGTCATCACCTTTTAAATGGCCAGAAGAGGATACTTCTACAATGAACAAAGCAAAACTAACTCAAACTAAACTGAATTGTAAATAAATTCAGCTTTTGTCTTCTGGAATACAGACCATTTCAAAGTTTGCTTTTTGGTTTACCTGCAGGTGTTAAAGGTTAAAGAATGAAATTAAAGGATTAGATAATCCATATTTGGTGTCACACATTCTTTCATCCTTTTTAGTGTCGAAAAGTCAACTTTTCTCTTAATACCTGAAAAACTAAGACTAAGATAAAAACTAAATAAAAGCTAAACTAAAACTACTGAATTATTTGTTGAATTAACTGAAACTAAACTGAAATAAAAAAGCAATTGTAAAACTAAATAAAAATAAAAACTAATGAAAATGTAAAAACTATAATAACCTTTAGTCTCTTCCCATACCAATATCAGTCGATTTGTATTAAACTACAAAGCTTTAACAACACATGGCAATAAGCAAGCATAAAGCTCCTACTGTATAACAATAGTCTGCAAACAGCCCAAAGCATGACTCTGTAAAAATGCCCTAGTTGCTTTTTCTTGTAATTTTGTGATAGTGAGTATGGTATCGCTTCATTCCAAAAAATAACATTTATGAGACGAGTTACAATGTAACCAGGAACTCTGGACAATTGTTAGATTGCTGCTTGGGCGATGTGCGTCATAATGCCACACTGGAAAAGTTACAGTCTCCCTGTGTGAGACTGCCAAAATAAAGTAGCAGATGAAGAAATGACCACATTCATCCAGGGTGCATTTGACATGAATGCTCATTGTATCTATTTGCATTGTAGACAAAAGCCAGACATTGTTTGTGGTGTTTTACAGCAGGTGGCATCTGTCATGTTGCATTACTGCCCTAATATTAATGGGTGTTCATATATATATATTTTTTTTTAAATGACCTGCAAGTGAGTCATTGGAAGTTATAGCTAAGATTTTGGGGAAAAAAAATGTGCACATGTACCAGAGGGTAACACGTAACGAAACAAGATAAAAAACAAGGTCTTAAAAAGACACAGCGAACATGATTGAGGAATAAAAGGTAATAATGGTAAATCTTGTCCAGTCAAAGTCTGTGGTTTCAAGTCTGAATCAAAATTCAGCTCACACTCTGCAGCTCTGAGCGTCTGAGTCACAGCAGCTAAAGCTCCAAGGACACACAGCAGTCAGTCTGTCTGCGTCACACACACACACACACACACACACACACACACACACACACACACACACACACACACACACACACACACACACACACACACACACACGACTAACCCTAACTCCTTGTTTTTAACCTAACCTTGCCAGTGAAGTTCTTTCACCTACCTGCTGCTTAAAGTGTTTTAGATCTCTCTTTAAAATCTCTCCGAATTTCTTTTGAATTGGTCCCTTTTTATTTCATTGCACATATACAGCCTTATAACCCACAACTGAACCCCTGCCTCAAGCAAGGGTGCAAATCCCCAAAATTACATTTTGAACACAAATGAATAAGGTTAAAAGGCACAAAACCAGCTGTGCTAATTATAAACAGCAAACAATGTGTATTTTTAGGTATTGGGATATTGTTTGTTGACATTATACACAGGAAGTGCACACTGGTTGCATATGGACTAATAAGAAACAAATAATATCATTAATTTCAAGAAAAATTCAAGAATTACTCTCTAAAATGTGTCTTGTTTATTGCAGCAAACAACCAGCAGCTGTGATATAATGTGAAAGTGGGATTTACACATGACTGTATGTTATGATATAACCGCAGTCTAATCATCTCGTTCCTGATTGTGTTTTCTCCACAGGCTGGATGAGCTTCCCGATGTGCTGCTGTGTGCCATCTGTCTCCTTGTCCTGCCGTCGCCTTCAACCTCCCACCATGACACAGGTACACATGCCTCCCTCCCTCCTTTTCCTCCCCATCTCTTTTTATTTTCACGCTAGACTGGACTTGATTAAATCGTTCATGACCTCTGACTGTAAATGTAAAGAGAGTCACTTAATTATGTGGGGACTGAAAATACAGGGTTGTGAGGGGAAGTTAAGTTAAGTTAACCCAACTTTCCTCCCAACACTTCAACCTACATGTTGCTTTTAGAATTATTACCCAGCCTTATGTACAACAAGCAATCTCCTGTAAATAGCAGATCATTTGCTTTTAAAATCTCGTGAAATTAAAGCTCGTCTTCTCTTCAGATGATTCAAAGCTTCTCCATGTGATCATCCCCATGCCCTCGCCAGTGCTGGCCGCACTGGGCGGTTCTCTAACCTTGCCCTGCCTGGTGTCTCTGGCCCACCCTCCGCCCTCACCGTCCACCAACGGCCGCCATGCCGTGCTGTCTCTCCCCCGGGTCAAATGGAGTGTGCTGAATCACGGCCGTGAGACAGAGATCCTGGTGGCCCGTGGGGACAGGGTGAGAGTGAGCGAGGCCTACAAGGATCGAGCCTCCCTGCTGAAATACGCCTACTCCCCCGCTGACCTCACCCTGCACCTGGAGAACCTGAGGAAGAACGACACCGGCTTCTACCGCTGTGAGGTGCAGCAGGGGCTGGAGGATGCTGATGATGTAGCTCACGTCAAAGTCAAAGGTATGAACCATAAGAAGGACCTCATAATATGAAGATGACTATGAGTTTACTTATTTGTTTCTTGTTTTCTGTTTGGCTTGAGTGTTTTTCTGGTCTTATTTTCTAGTTTTCCTCCCTGTGTGGTATGTTTACTTCCTGTTTTATTTTGTAGTCCCGCCCTAGTTCAATGTGATGTCTACGCCACCTGTGTCTAATGAGTTGCACCTGTGTGCAAGTGTGTCACTCTAGTGTACATGGTCTTCATGCTTCCCAGTCTGTTTTGCTGTTTGTACCCATTCTTGCATTTCTGCTCCATGTGTTTTGAGGTATTGTTCTGTTTTTATATTACTGTATGTACATTATACTGAAATGAAACTCTGTTTGGTCAGTGCAGTCAAACAGCTACTGGGCGGTGATTTATATGACATGAGACGTATGAGCTATCAGCAGAGTATGTCCCTCTGGGAAATGCAGTTCAAGCGTTAGCATTAGCACAACCACTAACGTACTAGCTACCATAATATATAACACTATTCTATTATATCTGTTAGTCACCAACTCCTGTATGAAGTAACCTCTGTAATGTTAGTCATCGTCCAATTCAGGATGCATAAACACCTTCGCTTTATGCACATAGTTAAATTGTGAATGAAATGTTTTACAGGGGTGGTGTTCCATTATCGAGACGCATCGAGCCGGTATGCTTTCACCTTCGAGCTGGCCAAAGAGGCCTGCATGGATATCGGTGCTGAAATTGCCACTCCAGAGCAGCTCCTGACAGCGTACCAGAGTGGATACGAGCAGTGTGACGCAGGCTGGCTCTCAGACCACTCAGTGAGGTGAGGACCTGACAAAGCAACACAACCTTCAGTTTCCTTTTGGGAAAGTGAAAAAACCAGAAAAGGGGGCGGAGAACATACTCTTAAAGTAGTGCATGCTAAAGCTGATGTTGTAGATTTAATTAGGGGAGCTTTTAGTTAAGTGGCTGCAATCAGTTTTTCCTTGTGTCCCTGCTGGTTCTAGGAGCTGACTATGTGTCAGTACCTCATTATCCTACCACTTTATCCTCCACATGAGGTTCGTAGGGCCGTTTGAGCCAATCCCTGACCTCATATTCACACGTACGGTGCATGTTTTTGGACTGTGGAAGGAAGCCAGAGAACCTGGAGTTAGCATGTTGTTCATGGGAGAACATGCTAACTCCATGGAGAAAGGCCCCCTGTCCCGACCTGTTATGGAAAAATGTGTCTTAAGATGTTTGATGAGGATATAAAAGCTTGAGTATCAAATGGATTGTTAATACACTGTTTATTTATCTGCAAAGAGAGAGTCAAGATGGACAACACCTCAGAGGCAAGTCAAAATGTCTCTGAGGCACAGAGAAATATACTTTGTTTCATAGCCAGTTCTCACGTCATGAACCTATCTGTGTAGCACACAACAGGCGCCTGTGAAAGGAGAAATATGGCCTTGGGTCTCAGGAACAGAAAGATTAGTAAATCAGTTATGTGTGGGCATTACCCAGTTTGGTGTGAATTCTTAGACAGTAAGTATTTGAACTAAACTATGCAAGAAATATAAGGAATAAGTTATTTTTCATTATATCGACTGAGCCACAAACAGTACCTCACCAACGACCAAATTGATATAACCCTTTGATGCAGCTTCACAGAAACTTTAACAATAAGTAGACATCATTGCGACACTGACATGTTGTTCCTCCGGACGAGGCACCAGCCAGTTTGGCTGTGGGTCACTTTGGAGGGCTGATAGTGGACCATGCTGTCAGCTGACATTTGAAATGCTCTGTATATCCGCACACTGAAAGACACTGATGATTGAGTAGCTAAGAGGCTCTCGACAAACTTTTTGTTCCACTTCAGCGCTCGCTCTGAAAAGAGCTCAGACAAATGTGAGGGTTAGAGTGTTCACAGATGAAGAGGTGCTTGGTGTGTCAGTGCCATGAGTCATTTCTTTCTAGATACCCCATTCAGCAGCCCAGAGAGGGCTGTTTTGGCGACATGGATGGATTTCCAGGAGTGAGGAACTATGGACACTTGGAGCATGATGAGCTTTATGACGTCTATTGCTATGTGGAGAATATTGAGGGTAAGAAAACCAACAGGCCTTTTTTCATGGTATTTACTTTTGTTTATTTACTATTCGTGGTTTGGACCATTTCTAAACAGTCATGTTAAAAACCATGTTGCCAATATTACCTGCTGGGATTTTGAGCTTAGTTACACTACCATTCAAAAGTTTGCGGTCACTTTTTAAAAGCACTTTTGAATGGTAGTGTATATTGATATTGATATTGTAGAGCAAAAAACCTGTGGTAAAATAAATGTCATAATGATGATTAGTGTTATAGGTTATGACTTGGCGTTCATTTACAACCCGTGTCTTTATGTAAAGGTGAAGTGTTTCATGGCTCAGCGCCGCTGCGATTCACCTTCTGGCAGGCCAAGGCTTACTGTCTGAATCATGGGGCGGAGCTGGCCACCACTGCTCAGCTGTATGCAGCCTGGAATGATGGACTCAACCACTGCAGTCCAGGTTGGCTGGCGGATGGAAGCGTGCGGTACCCCATCGTCACCCCCAGAGAGCGTTGTGGAGGTGGTGAACCAGGGGTCAGAACCGTCTATCGCTACAGCAACCAGACTGGCTTTCCTGAGGCTCACTCACGTCATGATGTCTACTGCTTCAAAAGTAAGAGAACAATCTTATATGTGTTGATGATTTTTAAAACGGACTGTCGTCCAATTGCCCTACTATTTGTTTTTGATCAGGATCCCTTCATGGGGTTCCAAACTACATCTGAGATGTATAACAGAGCAGAACTGAAAAATATTTGTACCACCAAAACATAAATTACCCTGACCTTTTTAATTCTAAGGCCAGGTTCTTTACTGTAATTGTGTTTTTCTTGACCAGATTGGAAACAAGCCTACTCCAATTATATCACCCATATATGTACATACATTACATGGACAAAAGGGAATTCAGTACTTAACAGGTGTAGCCAATTACTTTTGTCCATATAGTGTATCTGTAGGTCAAACAAATGCCTATTAGAATTATTAATTATGAGTTTCTCCTGGTTAAGTTGGGAAGAAACGTTTCCTATAGTAAAAGTAAATTTAAGCTTTGTAAACAAGAAAGGGATATGATGCACAATACTTTACTTCCTGAAGAGTGTTTTTGGAAATGTCCACTTCATCTTTAAGTTGTTGAACTCAAAAAAACAATACAGAAAGAGAAAACTGGAGTCCCAGACAGTTATGCTGTCGTATAGAGTTCCACAAACCATAATATTGCGATGCTTTGAGCTCTTATATCTTTGCGTAGCCAAAAACACTGCAGTCAGAGATACTCACAGGTTTTATTCTTCTTTCTTACATGAAAATTAATATATCATTATATATTTGTCTAATTCAATAACAAGTATATTACATGATGTATAGGAGTAATAGTAATTATAAATTACACTTTGTTTTCTCTTTATTTCAGGTGATCACCATCCTTACACTGAATCTCCTCAGGAATTTCTCACCACTGATTCACTGGACAGTGTTTTCTTAACTAATCCAGTTCATGATGAGGTGACCCCTGGTGGCATTTTCCATGGTGAGGTTACGCATGATGAGGTGACCCATGGTGGCATTTCCCATGGTGAGGTTACTCATGATGAGGTGACCCATGGTGGCATTTCCCATGGTGAGGTTACGCATGATGAGGTGACCCATGGTGGCATTTTCCATGGTGAGGTTACGCATGATGAGGTGACCCCTGGTGGCATTTTCCATGGTGAGGTTACGCATGATGAGGTGACCCCTGGTGGAATTTTCCATGGTGAGGTTACGCATGATGAGGTGACCCCTGGTGGAATTTTCCATGGTGAGGTTACGCATGATGAGGTGACCCATGGTGGCATTTTCCATGGTGAGGTTACGCATGATGAGGTGACCCCTGGTGGCATTTTCCATGGTGAGGTTACGCATGATGAGGTGACCCCTGGTGGAATTTTCCATGGTGAGGTTACGCATGATGAGGTGACCCCTGGTGGCATTTCCCATGGTGAGGTTACTCATGATGAGGTGACCCATGGTGGAATTTTCCATGGTGAGGTTACTCATGATGAGGTGACCCCTGGTGGCATTTCCCATGGTGAGGTTACTCATGATGAGGTGACCCATGGTGGAATTTTCCATGGTGAGGTTACACATGATGAGGTGACCCATGGTGGCATTTCCCATGATGCGGTTACTCATGATGAGGTGACCCATGGTGGCATTTCCAATGGTGAGGTTACACATGATGAGGTGACACCTGGTGGCATTTCCCATGGTGAGGTTACACATGATGAGGTGACCCATGGTGGAATTTTCCATGGTGAGGTTACACATGATGAGGTGACCCATGGTGGCATTTCCCATGATGCGGTTACTCATGATGAGGTGACCCATGGTGGCATTTCCAATGGTGAGGTTACACATGATGAGGTGACCCCTGGTGGCATTTCCCATGGTGCGGTTACACATGATGAGGTGACCCATGGTGGCATTTCCCATGATGCGGTTACTCATGATGAGGTGACCCATGGTGGCATTTCCAATGGTGAGGTTACACATGGTGGCATTTCCCATGGTGCGGTTACACATGATGAGGTGACCCATGGTGGCATTTCCCATGGTGAGGTTACACATGATGAGGTGACCCATGGTGGCATTTCCCATGGTGAGGTTACTCATGATGAGGTGACCCATGGTGGCATTTCCCATGGTGAGGTTACCCATGATGAGGTCACCCATGATGAGGTGACCCCCGGTGGCATTTCCCATGGTGAGGTTACCCATGATGAGGTGACCCCTGGTGGCATTTCCCATGGTGAGGTTACCCATGATGAGGTGACCCATGGTGGCATTTCCCATGGTGAGGTTACTCATGATGAGGTGACCCATGGTGGCATTTCCCATGGTGAGGTTACCCATGATGAGGTCACCCATGATGAGGTGACCCCTGGTGGCATTTCCCATGGTGAGGTTACCCATGATGAGGTGACCCATGATGAGGTGACCCCTGGTGGCATTTCCCATGGTGAGGTTACCCATGATGAGATGACCCCTGGTGGAATTTCCCATGGTGAGGTTACCCATGATGAGCTGACCCATGGTGGAATTTTCCATGGTGAGGTTACTCATGATGAGGTGACCCATGGTGAGGTTACTCATGATGAGGTGACCCATGGTGGACTTCTCCATGGTGAGGTTACTCATGATGAGGTGACCCATGGTGGAATTCTCCATGGTGAGGTTACCCATAATGAGGTCACCCATGACGAGGTGACCCATGGTGGCATTTCCTATGGTGAGGTTACACATGACGAGGTGACCCAAGGTGGCATTTCCCATGGTGAGGTTACACATGATGAGACGACCCATGGTGACATTTTCCACGGTGAGGTTACCTATGATGAGGTGACCCATGGTGGTATTTTCCATGATGAGGTGACCCATGGTGACATTTCCCATGGTGAGGTTACACATGATGAGGTGACCCATGGTGGCATTTCCCATGGTGAGGTTACCTATGATGAGGTGACGCATGGTGTCATTTTCCATGGTGACATATCCTATGATGAGGTGACCCATGGTGAGACGGCAGCAAAGGTGGATGAAGAGGTGCTACGTGCACAGACAGTCAGACATGTCCAACAGGTCCATGTGGAGGCTCAGACCATAACACTGACTTATGACAAAGAGCCATCGTTCACAGAAGGCCTTAATCACTATGTCACTTCTCCACCTGAGCATCATGAGCATTTTACCACCCAATATACCTGGGAGCCTGTAGAGAAGGCCAGCTATACAGAGTCCTATCAACCAGCATCTGAAGAAAACCCAGACACAAATCATGAAGAGTCTCACGTACATCCAACCTCTTCAAATGCAGATGATGTGGTAACCACCGTTGAAGACTCACCTCTTGGTAAAGTAGAGTCTTCAACACCAACAGCAGCAGTTGATGGGAGAGAGAGCAAAAATCCCACAGATTTAGAGATGCCAGGTGTTAATGCAACATCTGGAACAGACTTGGACGAGTTGCTCAACAGTTCCTCAGATGTGCATCAAGGAAGTGAGCTTCCCGTTTCCCAAGAGGACCACACTCCATGCATCCATTTAGAACAAGACTTTGACACTAAGCTGATGTTCTCAACCCCCTCTTATGATATTTCTGGTCAACCAGAAGAGGCCAGTGCAAGCAATGCAGACAAAGTTTCAGTGGTGATGACTTCGCACAGTGTTTACCTCAGCACTCCACATGCGAACCACCCAGCAGAAGTGGAGCATGAAGGGGAGAATGGAAGTCCTCCTGTCGTTGAGACGCAAGCCCCAGTAACTCAGGGTGTGATTGGCTCTGGCACCTCTTCCTGTGCTGAAGTGGACTCTGTGACTGATTCAGGTAAGTACACAGTCAGTATTAAAGTCAAGATGTTATGTGGCCTTACAGTTGTTGGCTATCTGTCTTGAAAGTACATCCATTTCCAGTGAACCTGTGAGGATTGATTAGTTACTTTATTCCATTTGCATTTGAGAACATATCTTCAGTCTCGAGCCTTTTTTTTGCCCCAAACTTTATATACAAATTACTGTAATGACCAGTTACTATCTCGTAAATTCATGTCACTATCAGTGTTTTAATTGGAACTTTATTGATCAAATGCAACCAAATATTCTACTGCTGCCCTAACATGGCAGCATGGTACATGTAAGTACGGCTGCAAATAACAATTGTTTTAACAATTGATTAATCTGTTGGATTATTTTCTTTATTCACCGAGTAAAATTTGTAAAAGTTTGGTTTTTACCAAACCTGGAAATTGTTTTGTCCACAAACCAAAATGATTCAGTTTAAATGATTTCTTTCTTAAATGGAGCCAAGAAACCGGTATTCACATTTAAGGCTTGTATTAATTATTAAATGTTTAATCAATAATAATCACAATAGTTGATGATTAATTTAGTAATTGATTATTAATCGATTAATTGAATAATCATTGCAGCCCTGCATGTCTGCATGTTTACTAAATTGCAGGTCTGGGGTGCCAGATTAACAATCTGTCATGTAAAAAGTAGCACTCACTTTTTATTAATATAATTAATCCATTTCACTTTGAATCCAAGTGTTGATCCCAAAGAATAACAAGCATAAACATGCTGGGCAGACAACTTGAAGTTATGGCATACAAAGTCACTGTATATGGCACACTCTTATAGCAGTACTAAAACAACAAATCTAATGGTGGCTTTAGCACAGCCCTGTAAATTTACTGTCAAACAGTGAATTTAGACCACTAATATTATGTCACAATTACTCAATTTTGGAGCCTAAAGGCTTTTGCATTATAACAGCAAGAGAATAAGAGATATTTTTGCTCCCCCTCTTTATTCACAAATGAATAAGGAGCAGTAAAAGCAAATTTTCTTCCTGATCTAAAGTTTGCATTAATGTTGGAATAAATCGCATGAACGCACATGTCTAGTGTACAAAAGTATAAACTGATTATTTCATAATTCTCAATCATTCCCAGTCGACTACGACAACGAGGAATTCAAGAGCGTGACAGTTCCAGTCGAGCAGATTCGACACATCCATGCCACTGAAATCCCAGTCACAGACCACTCTGACTCCACTGTGGATGCTCCTGTCCTGAACAATGACCCTGCCACTGCGTTTCCTCCTACTGGGATTGAATCCATCCCCACAGAGATGATCACTTTCATACCAGAGAGCAACAACGACAGTGAAGATCCTCATTCAGATGTAGAAATCACTCTGTTCCCTCATCCGACCCTGACGCCCGGATGGGAACCAGAACCTTCCTCCTCCTCCACGCTGCAGGAGTCTCTGTCCGATCGAGAATACAGCGCTGAGACTTCCACTGCAGGGGACATGTACGAGATCTCTAAAGAGCAAGAGGTGATCACCGCCAGCAGCATCTATGGTGAGTGTAAGGTGTATTTCTACAAAAACTCAGAAAACATAATGTCTTAGAAACACATCATAAAACACATTGTGGGAATCAGATGAATACAAACAAATATCCACTTTCAATAAAAATAAATAGATAAAACAAGGCAAACTAAGCAAATATTAATTGGCAATTAATAAGCAAAGTAAGTAAAAATGAATAAAACAGGAGTTTGAACTGCATTTGTGATTGAACGAAGAGGATGATTCCTTTCCCTGCGTAGACGCTGTTGAAGTTCTTTTTGAATGGGTTTTTAGTTAGTTAAGGGTTTTTATTGTTTTCTTCCTTTAATTGCACTTTCCTGTTTTTTAAAAACCTATGTTTTAAATGTATCCTGTATTTCACTTGTGATTCCATATCTGTGAAAGGTGCTTTGCAATAAAACCTCAAATGTAAAATATATACTTGTGTGTGTTTAGAAGTAACCAGTGGATGAATGAACTGTCTCAACAGAACACGGATTAGCAGCAGGTGTTGGAGAATCCGCCACATACGAGCCCTCGGATCAAATGAGCACATGGCACCAAGGTTTGGAGGAGAACGGCGACGCAACTCTCACCACAGACGCTCATGACGTGACAGCTCCTGATCATGGCTTCTCCTCCGAGGATTTCAAAAACGATGATGATGATGATGAGGAGGAGGGAGGAGCGTCCCTGCCTGCTGCGAGACCAGGAGCCATTTCAGGTGCCGCTATTGTTAGATGACCACAGAAGCACCACTGCCGTGTGTGTGTGCGGTGTGTGTGTGTGTGTGTGTGTCTTGCTACTATAGTGTGCTACTAATATAGGTATTACTAATGTGATGGGGACCTAAATCTGTTTTCACAGTCACATTATGGGGACTTTTCTTCCTTATGGGGACAAAAAGCATGTCCCCATAATGTAAATTATTATTAAAATATATTACATTTTAAGGTGAAGACACGTTTTAAGGTTAGGTTGAGGTTAGGATTAGGATTAGGCCAGTAGTAATTATGGTTAACGGTTAGGTTTATTAGATTAGATTCCCCACTGTATATAATTTACCACAAACTCTCGACTGGAATATCATCTCTGATACATAAAAAGAGTTTGATTATTCATTCAGAAGTCCGTAATGTTTGTTTTGACCTAATGTGTGTGTGTGTGTGTGTGTGTGTGTGTGTGTGTGTGTGTGTGTGTGTGTGTGTGTGTGTGGGGGTGTGTGTGTGTGTCTGTGTACATACATACATACATCCATACATCCATACATATATATATACATATGTACATTTATTTATATATATATATATATATATATATAAATGTACATATGTATATATGTATATGTATATATACATGTATAAGTTTATAGTTCTATATTATACAAAATAATTTTGGTATGGATCAAAATCAACAGCAGCCTTTTGTTGATTTGGTTCTCTGAAAAGGATGTATCATGAATAATAAGATACCTTCAAATTATTATTATTGTTATTATTATTATTATTATTATTATTATTATTATTATTATTATTATTATTATAATATTTGGTTTTGAAATGTCACATTGCTCTTCATACACAATGTAAAACTGCAGCGCAGCCTTCAATCCCATTATTAATGTAACAGCTCCCTCTAGTGGGGTTTATTTATTTAGCTTTAAAATATTTCACCAAATGCTGTTTTCACTCAAAAAGTCAATTGAATAATTTAAATGAAATTTCCCATAACACAATATATAAAATAGTATATATATATATATATATATATATATATATATATACACATTATATATATATATATATATATATATATATATATATATATATATACACATTATATATATCAAGATATTAAAGATATCCAGACTTTGGCACTTTACAGTAAGAATTTGAATCTGAGTTGCTGAATAAGTAATTATTATGATATAATATATATCATAATATATAAAATATGAATATTGTGTATAAATAGGCAGATACATGCATCCCATCCACATACAGACCAGCTATATATAGATAGATAGATAGATAGATAGATAGATTCACAGATTCACAGATTCACAGATTCACAGATTCACAGTTATTTTATCATGTGTGCAGTTTCCTGCCTGGAGACCTCGTGTCTAAATGGAGGCACTTGTGTCGAGGGTGAATCACCGAGGTGCTTTTGTCTCCCTGGTTACGGAGGAGACTTGTGCCAGACAGGTGCAGTGTAACCGTCTGAGACCCCCACACTCTCGACACGCAACAACCCACCAAATACAAATAGAAAAACCTTCCAACTGATTCCCAATTAATACTTTTCCCCTCTGCTCCTTCACTGTGTGTCAGACGTGGAGCAGTGTGAGCCAGGCTGGGAGAAGTTTCAGGGCTTCTGTTACCAACACTTTACCAAGAGGCAGAGCTGGGAGGCGGCGGAGCAGCACTGCCGCATGTGCGGCGGACACCTCATTTCCATCATGACCCCTGAGGAGCAGGAGTACATCAATGGTAAAACTGTAAACACCGTCTGTCTCGGCCATAGGTCAAAACGGTGAATCTCTGCACGTTTTATCCAAGGTCAAATCCATTTTATCCTCTAATACTTTTGAATGTCTTATTCATGTGTTTGTCATGGCTCGTCTTGATTACTGCACTGCACTTTACGTTGGCCTCGGCCGTGTCTCACACTGCCGCTCGTCTTTAACGGGTACGAGTAAATGATCCTGTTCTTAATAGAAGTTACTCAGCAGTTTTTTTTTCACTAAATACTCAATTACTCCTACTAATTATTTGGATGACTAGTTTTTACTTTTGCTTGAGTCATATTATTCTAAAGCAGGGGTGTCATAGTCAAATGATCTGGGGGCCATTGAGTGTCTAGTGTGGTCAAGAGGGGGAAAAAGTGGAACAAAAAACAAGTGTTCACAATATTGCATCATGATATCAAACGTATACTTCATAATACTATTTATGATGCAAAATTAATGTATTAATATCAAAAACGGAGACATTTATTTCAAATTAAGTAAATAATAATGTGGACAACTGTAATTAAAGTTGTGCCAAGAGCTGTTTCTTCCACTGCCATTCGTGGCTCGGGCCCTAACAAGCTTATTTATAGATGTAATTAAATGATGTATGTGATACATTCAATAATGTGATAATTATGACTGAATGTCTTATTATTTCTGTTATAAAAACATTGCTAGCAAACATATATTATATTCTATAACCTTGCTGGTTTAGTGTGTTTAAAAGACAGTGAGGTCGTGGGCCATGTTTTCATTATAACATGATATTAAGTGGGGGGCCGCATGTCATCGATTGGGGCGCCGCATATGGCCCGCAGGCCCCCAGTTTGACACCTGCGTTCTAAAGTAACAGTGCTCTCTACTTTGCCCACCTCTGCATATGACAATGCATTAAGTAAATGTCTCAGAGTTCAGTTTCATCTCGGAAATATGGAGTCATTCATGCTTTTCAGTGCAAAACAGTGACCATCATATCGTTTTCGAGACACAACAATAACCTTTCATGTCGTCCATTGTACTAAGTCTTCTTTCACGGTTTTGAAGACAGCGTTGGTATTTGGTCTGGCAACACAGCCGTGAGATAGTTATCTGGCATTCCTCTGGCGGTGGCAGCGTTTGACTGTGCGGGCGGTTGCCATGGAATAGACTGTATAGACTTTGTGCAGCTTTAATCCTGCTCTTTTAAAAACTGCGTCTTTATTCCTTCTCGTATCTTTTAGACAAATACAAAGAATATCAGTGGATTGGACTGAATGACCGGACCATCGAGGGAGACTTCCACTGGTCAGACGGGAATCCACTGGTGAGTTCTACCGCATTTAAAGCAAGTTTGTATTTAACCGTAGACTGTAAAATAAGACTGACACCTTGACAGCTCTCCAAACTGGAGCAAAAACACCTGGATCGCCCTCTGGTGGATGGCCGTGGTATAGAACATTAATTTTGCCCCCACTTATTACATGTCTGTTAGATGGTTTTAGTTTTGTGTAGCTCTCGTTACATGAGAACCTCCATAGACATCTCTATTATATAACGTAGGTTCAATATTTTATGTCTCATAAAATCAATAACTGATTTATACATTACCATCTGCCAACACAGATGTTTTCAGAGCCATGTTTTTATTTTTATTTTTTAATCACGTGAGACCAAATTTGGATGAGAGATTGGAGCCAAAAACCTGGCAGGTTTATGGTCTGCTTTATGGTCTGTTCGACTATTTAATGGGACCATAATTAATGATCAGTTATGACATAATTATGTGTATAATATGAAGTGCACTCACTCCCTGATGGACATTCAAGTGAATACAGCCTTCAAGCGCTTCCATATTAGCCTCACTTTCCAGAATCAGACTCTGTGTCCATTATTATTTATACACTTTCTATTGTGGGTCTGTGTTTATTAACAGTTTATAGTTTTAACTAGTACACATTTATGAGATGTGTCTTTCAGATTAAAGTGAATAAAAGGCAGTATTTAATTAAGTTTTATCCTACATGTCACTGTGTGCGTGTGCAGCTCTATGACAACTGGCACAGAGGTCAGCCTGACAGTTACTTCCTCTCTGGTGAGGACTGTGCCGTGATCGTGTGGCACGACGACGGCCAATGGAGCGACGTACCCTGCAACTACCACCTGTCCTACACCTGCAAGAAGGGCGTCTGTGAGTTGACTTGTTCTGCTTTCGTGTGCTGCAAATCACCACACAGTGATTGCTTTTCATGAGTAAGAAAATAACTTCCATAACTTTAATTGTGTCCAACAGCCTCTTGTGGCGAGCCCCCTCAGATTCCCCACGCCAAAGTCTTTGGGAAGGAGCGTGCGCGTCACGAGACCAATGCCAAAGTGCGGTACTATTGTGAGGAGGGTTTTGTGCAGAAACTGAACCCTGTCATCAAGTGCCTGCCTGGTGGTCAGTGGGAGGAGCCTCTGATGACCTGTGTACCTTGTAAGTGCTTTATGTGACTTAGCTCTTTTAATTAATTACTTGATTAAAAACAACACATTTGAGCAATCTATACTTTTATAGAGATTCGGCTTCACAGAATCCATATTTTAAAGAATTTACAAATAACCTAGCTAGCTTGCAATTTGTATGGTAATTAAACACTAGAAAATACGGATCAATTGATCAGGACAAGCTAAGTCAGAGCTAGCCAGTTTGCTAATGCAAGCTAGCTTGCTACCCATGGGCTTTGTTTATGAAGTTCATGAGTTCTAGCTAGCTGGTGAACAGTCAGCATCAGCATTTGGTCACTATATTTTGTTTTCAGATTTATCATTTGATAATACTTCCATTATACAGCTATTTCCTCACAATCAGAATAATCTGAACCTCTTCCCTGTGGGTATATGAAATTATATATACTTATACTTAATAGCACTTGTTCTGCAGTATACATTCATATTTGCCTCTGCTGTGCCATTTTTCTGCATTGAACGGTGCCAGTGCAGTTCTTCTATTGAATTGTTTAGTGCACTAAAGGTGTACTTGACTTACGCCTAAAACTCAATTGAAGGATTTCACTTACGCCTTTTTGTTTTCAGCCTTTTATTTGAAAAAGTAACTGTTATTGAGACCATTTTTTACCATTTGATAGAGCTCATCAAGACCTTTAAAATGGTGTATAAAACTTATTTTCTTATTTCACTTAGGCCCCTTGTGCTCCAAACTCTTGCATGGCTCATATTCAACAGGCTGACTTGCCAAGACCAAAACAGAGACTAGATAACACACAGAGTATTTTTTTATTTGTAAATACCAAAATCATGGTCAAACAACACAAATGATGCAAACTTAAAATTAGACTATCACCCATCCACCCATCCATTCATCCATCCATCCTTGAATGACTGTAAACTTTGCTGTATTTCTCCCCATACAGTGGAAGAAGACACCGTCACCTCACTGCTTCACCAGCATGGCGAGGTCATGGAGGTCATGAGTGCGGCCACAGAGGAAGCGACGCCAGTGTACCAGGACATTACCCAGAACGTGTAAAGCCTCCTGCTGTCCATCTCTCTCCTTTTTTGTATACCAGATATTTACTTTATACTTTATATTTCGATTTTTTTTAACGCATATATTATGTAGGGTTCAAACAAGTCACTCTTGGCCCGTCAGCTTGTGTTTGATGATGACAAAATCTGGGACAACAGACTTTGAGGTGTTATCTATTCATGCTGAGTGAAGATAAATACTTAGATAATTGGAGAAGCTTTTTTGTTGTTTGTTGTTTTGAAAAGGGTTAAATCGTCACTTCCATATAAGGTTTGTAGGAAAAGGCTGATTCTTGCCTTTACTGGCGAACAGCTGTTAGCTGCCACACTGGTTTTAAAAATCACATTGAAACATTTCCACCTGTTTCGATGGGAACGTTTGTGTTTAAACTTGTCTTCATTGTGGGTGCGATGTGTCACTGAGCTCCTCCTGAGGTAGTTCTTTGGCAGATCCGATCCCAACTTGCTTCATGAAGGTAAATTTATACCTGAATCAAGATCAGATTGATCACCAAAAACAACAGATTATGGGACTTTGTACTGGGGTTTGCGCTTATTATGAACTGTTTTGTATGTGTAGTCACATCTGCAATAAGTGGGCGGGGGGGGGGGGTACTTTTATGTTTGTGTGGTAAGACATAGAAATGTAGAATCTAATGAAATGTGAGAAAGAAATATCAGCGCACTGATGTGAATGTATTTTATTTAGATTAAATAACATCAAATAAATTTACATTTATTTACAAACTGGCAGGTTTGCAGTTCTGTCAACATTATATGATTGTGTTCACACACCATGTTTTTCACCCTTTACTACAGAGTATTACAGTGATTACATGTTATTCAAAGTAAATGACAGTAAACACGTGTCAAAAAGCTTTTTTTCCTTCCAACCAAACAACCTGTATCTTGATCACGGATTTTGAGAACAGTGAAAATAACCTGCGATGGTCAAAATTAGTAGCTGTTGACCACACAATGTATAGAAATATGGTTCTTTATAAATCAGTTTCAGTTGGTCAGTGAAACATGGCTGCAACCAGGGGTCAGCACAACAACAACACCACTGTTTTAACCTTAAATCCCTGCTTTGGTCAGTGGACTCAGGTGTGGAGGAGTTTGTGGTTTACAAAATGACACAAAAAAAGTCTGTCATGTCTTTGTGTCTGTGGTCCCTGGTCATAGCCGCGTTTGCCTAAGTACACTTCAAAATCCTAAGCTATCCATTTAACATATCATTTTTTTCTGCCCTAGTGTCAAATGGCAGAAATGAATTAAATAAAAAAAGATGGAGAAGCTTGAAATCATTAAATTTGTCACTGAGAATTCAGATTAGAGATGATAGTAATTTAAATATAACTACACTCTGACGGCTTTGCAGTCGGTGGATCAATCCGGTCTATCTAATGCCACAGCATAAATAGAAAGGATATGATGGAAGCCACATTTACACATTTCTTTTAATTCCGATGTGGTGACATAAGGGTTATTCGGTAGTGATAACATGGGAAATTAAGTGACATTCAATACCTTTCTTAAGCTACCTGTAGCAATATGCACCGTAAAGATGCGTCATCTTGTCGGGGAATCCAAACGAGCGCACCCCCGCCTCAGGGATGCCTCCACAGCGCTCCCTGGGGTTGCTGATGGGGAACCGTATGCTGCCGTCTCTCAGCCATCCGCCATCACACTGGTCATATTTGTGGAAGTACCAGGCAGAGTAAAGCTGTCCGACTAACGCCAACTCGGACGCCTGACGTTCACAGGCCTGTCCTGCCTGCTCGAACGAGAAAGACCCACGAATATAGACGACAGAGCCTGTGAGAGGAGGAAAGTGTTATGAAAGTGTTATGAGTCTCCCAACATCTCCTTTGTCACATTCTTCTGTCTGCAGTGAAAGTTTCCAGACGCAAAAAACATGGCCAAGTGTTTTCCCACTGACCTTTTGGCAAATGTCTTATTAGCGGGCTTTATTGTCCTCAACCTACTGCCTTTTCCACTGTCACACATTTGACGGCTAAAGGTCAGTCTGTGGCTGCTCAGAGCTGACAAATGAGAGCAAACGACACACTTCTCTGCAAGTGGAACTGGAATTAACAGGACGATCCAGTGTGTCATGACTTTCTTGAAACCAGAGTACACCTGTCTTCTGGTTCCAGACATTTTTATGTCTGTTCTTATGCATTCAAATTTAGTTTTAAGTTTATTCTCTGTGTTTTGGCCCTGCCATGGACTGGTTACCTGTCCAAAGTGTACCCCACTTTTCATCCTATGTCAGCTGGGATTGGCTCCAGTGTCCCTGCGAACCTTATATGGAGGATAAAGTGTGACCCTGCTGGCTGTACCTGACAACTGCACACGCTCCAGTCCAGTTGGTAGCGCACTTTTGGACAATAAAAAGAATACGGACCCTTGTTTTGAAGTGAGAGAAGCCGAAATATCCACATTTGCACGACTCATCAATGACGGTATTACGACACATACATGGGAGTGAACTCAAGGAGAGCATTCACAGATACACACTTGGTCATGGTGACAGCAGTGTGCAGACAGAAGTGTGATTATCTCTGAGACAGATATTGCACCACCTACTGGAAGGAAATGGAATATGGGATCTGGTACAAATGAGTGAAATCTCAGTGGACATGGGAAATGGAAAGATTGTTTTTTTGTACCACTGCATTGCTGATAAGATGCTGAACATTGG
Source organism: Microchirus variegatus (assembly GCF_963457635.1). Classification (NCBI taxonomy): domain Eukaryota; kingdom Metazoa; phylum Chordata; class Actinopteri; order Pleuronectiformes; family Soleidae; genus Microchirus; species Microchirus variegatus. The sequence goes on along the minus strand of NC_139802.1, from coordinate 19,802,807 downwards.
TGGCTACTGTTCCCTTTGTCTTTCCAATGATCAAATCTGCTCCCAATTTTCCGCCATCAATCGAGTTGCCTTATAAGAACGACACCTAACATGATGGACTCAAAGCTTACCACGTGTCCGGGACGTGAAGCAGAAAGCATCAAACCGATCACGATGCTTATCCTTTTGTCCATAACTGCGAATGCCCGGGAGCAGCTCTCCTCCACAGATAGGTCGAGGACGGATAATTGGATACTGAACAGTTCCGTCAATGAGCCAACCTGCATTACACCAGTCCAGACCCTCGGTCCACGCTGCAGGAGGAGACATGATAAGAGCAAATGAGAGATGCAGGCTACATATTATAGGTTGACACTTGGCGACACTTACCTTTGTAGAGCTGGTTTTGTGTAGCTAATGTGCCATCTTGCTCAGCACACGCCTTCTGGGCTTCATAGAACGTGAAGCTGTAGCGGCCGTTTTTGCTCTGGTATGGAAACACCACACCTAGGAATAGGAGCCATCTTGTCAGTGTTCATTTTAAACTATGCCTTGTCTTTCATTAAAAGCGTGTTTTCCAAACACAAACCCTCTTTCTTCACAGTCTGAGAACCATGGTTTTACATCAATTAAACCATTTAATTCAACTATTTAAACTCCAGATATTCCTTAAAGATCCCACGACATGCTACTTTTTAGATGCTTTTATGTTGACCTTAGGGGCCCCCAAATACTATATCTGAAGTCTCGTTCCTGAAATTCAGCCTTGGTACAAAATTACAGCCACTACGAGCCAGTCCCTAAACTAGCTTTCCTAAAATGAGCCATTTCTGTCTGTAGCTTTAAAAATGCTAATGAGGAGGCGAGTGATAGGTCAAGTTGGAGGGTGGGGGTGTGGCATTGACCAGCTTGCAGCCTGGGCAGGTACAGCAGAGAAAGCGGAGGTCACTTTTCCCCTTATGACGACAAAGTGAAAATTCCAGATTTGCCCATCTGAGCTTATGTTTTTTCAAAGTTGGAGCAGGATACCCAGAGTGAAAGTGAAATGTTCAAGCCATGGGACGTTTAAAGTTAACACTTTGATCACTCAAATGCTTCATTTACCTTCAACCCTTAATGTGATGACAACACTCTCGTCCTCGATGCCATTAATAAGTTCACATCGATACACGCCGTCATCTTCCAGCTCAAGATGGCTCAGCTTCAAGGAGGCGTCCATGATGTGGGCCTTCCGGAGAGAGGCCCGCGCGCCAAGGCGGCCGTACGGCTTGAAGGCATGTGCGTTTGATATCATGATAATGTTCTCCGGCCCCACGTGTTCTGGCTCCAGCTTTGTCCATTTCACTTTGTAATGGCTGGGTTTGGTTTGCAGGATACATGGCAATGTGACGTTATCTCCCCGTCGTCCGCTGACCTCAGCGAACACAGGAGGGTCGATTAGGTACTTTAGCTTCTTGGGTTCTATGGACAAACAACAGGGGTCAGCGTTTGTGATAAACAGTGTGGTTTACTGACAAAATACAAGAGTTAGCATTTCATTACTAACTTAAAAATGAATAATGCAAATGTATAAACGCAATTTTTAAGACAATAGAAATACCACAGAAAATAAGGGGATTCGCTTGTCTAAAGTATTCAGACCTCTGGCAGATAAGGCTTTATAGACCAGCTTGTAGATCTTTTTTAGGCTCATGATCATTTTGTTTTCTTAAAAACTGTTAGCATTAGCAGCAGACAGGAATCTGGTCTCTACCTTCTTTGCTGGGGATGTTTATAGCTGAAGACCAGGAGACGCAGAATGATGCAAACAGAAGAATCTCAGAACACTTCATTTTGAATGTAGTCACTCTTCCAGCTCCTACATTTGGTAAGAAAAACACAAAACCAGCAACATTTTCTCTGTTTTAACACACAACCTGGTATTTTCCCGCCAATATCACCCCACCTACAGGTGAACTTTATATTAACAACATCCTTTTTTTTATGTGGACAGGAGGAAACAAAATGAATTCAAACCTGTAGGGTTAAGAAGCTGCAGTTTTCCAGTCGTCCTCCTGCACTGGTCCTCATGATGCCAATGTTTGGTAAGTGTCCAGTTAGAGGTTTAACGCATGATAATATAAGATAAGCAGAGGCTGCCGTTGTATTTACTGTTTGTTGCTGTGAATGTCGAGCGGTCGAACACACTGCATCTCTCACTTCTCTCTCTCTCCCTCTTCCTCTCCTCACTCTGGTCATATGGTCCAGTCTGTGTGACTGTAAGAGGATTATTGTTCTCTCTTCCCCAGATGTTTTACTGATGTTGTTTATGATGCTCACTCCTGTGACAAATGAAAAGAAAACTTACTAAACTAAAACACACAAATGCAGGTTTAAATTAATATTTAAATTTATTACTGTGATGTTGCAGGACAAAAACCGACACCTATATTGGCCAAAGTGGAAGTGCCTGAAACCTGTCTTCTAATGAATGGCCATCAGGGGCAACGTTTGTGTGTAAGTCACCTTTTAACTTAATTTATAACATCACTCTTGATCATTTGTTTTACATCTTATTCAATACAATATAATGTCACTTTTGTTAATTATGCTCCCATTATAAGTGAAATACATGACAAAGCAGGGTAGGGCAACTATCATCCAATAGGTGAATGTGTAGGTGAATGTGTAGTGGACAAGCTCTTACAAATCTCTTAAGCATGTCCCACACTACAACTCTTAGAAAAAAGGCTTCCAAAAGTGTTCTTCTACAAGGGCTGAGGTTCTACCTGGAACCATTTGCTTCTGAAAAACCCATTCTTCGGGAAAGGGTTTTTCAAGGGTTCTTGGTAACACTAATGGTTCCAGTAAGAACCATTTTGATCCAGAGAACCCTTTAAAACCCCTTTCCTGAATAAAGGGTTTTAAAAGGGTTCTTGGTGGAACCCTCCAAAAGGTTCTATACCTGGAGCCAAAAAGGGTTCTCCAATGAGGACAAGCCGAAGAACCTTATATGGCTCTACTTAGTAATTTTATTGGTCAGAATTTGGTCCTGATCTGGCTCTTCCGACAATCTTGTACCTTCCAATTTTAGACGGATTTGAACAGATAATCTGTCCAAATTATCCTGGGGTGTGAGGGGTTAGCAGAAGCGATATTAAAGTCATCAGGTGCATCAGAGTCTTCCCCATTTGAATCGTAGGTATTAATCATGTTTAGTATTTACGACTGACAACGTTGACGGTCCGTCTCCATGTCTGTTTACATTCTGAATTCACGCTAAATCACACGACTTTCTGTGAGATCCCAAATCCCTGTAAGCTCCTCCCTAAAATTGTTTCTTTAAACGCTAAGTGTGTGGTGCTGCATCTTGGCTGGATCGTGTCGTCCGTGCTTTGTCTTTTTAAAGGATTAAAACCTTGGATATTGGTTAATCCAACAGCATATTGTAGCAGAAAGTGATAATCACCACTGATCCTGGAAAACAAGCTTTATTGTGTCTGCTAACCTCTCTCTCTCTCCTGTAAAAAGAGGACTGTAAGTCGCATTCAGCCATCTCTGTTATTGCCCACGTGTCTCTGAGGAGCAGCAGGAGAGGAAGCTGTGTTGCTCTAGTTTTCTCTGTTGCTTTGGCCTCTGTGGAACAAGGGCCACATTATGAGAGCCACAGTCTCCACACAATGACAACAGGCGGCGGTCACATAAACACGGCCCAATGTGGAAAAAAGACGCAGTAATGTGAATCCTCTGTTTTTGCTTGTGTCGCCTCTCTATTGTTCTCCCTCATCAATGGGATTCTTTCTTGTGCTCCAATTAGTATTCAGCCAACTTTCTCTGCAGCACAGTGTAGACACCAGTCTGTGAGTATAGATACTCCTGTCTAAGCAAGTCGGTAGACAAAATGTTCTCCCTTTTATATATTATTGAATTTATATAATATCTGCTACAGTCGGGTCTTCAATCAGCCCTAAAAGAACATGTCACCCCTCTGTTCATTGGGCTCCACTGGCTACCAACAAGGTTATAAAAAGGTTCTACCTGGAGCCAAAAAGGGTTCTCCTATGAGGACAAGCCGAAGAACCTCATATAGTTCTACTTAGCACTTTTATTTCTAAGAGTGTAGCTTAGAAAGTGCTTCATGGGTTTGCCTCCATCTACTTAAATGCTCTCATAAAAGCTTATGTTCCCCCTCGACTACTCCGTTCATCAAAGGATTGTCATCTGGCAGTGCCAACACCTCGCACAAGACAATCCAGACGCTTTCCGTGTGTCGTTCCACACTGGTGGAATGACCTAGTGAGTTCAAGCAGAACAGGGACGTCCCTGTCTATCTTCAAGAAGCTCTTGAAGACCCACCTCTTCCAAGAGCATCTTCTGTCCTAGCACTTTACCACCTCACAGGCACCATCTCCTTCTGCACTTGGATCCCCTTCTGCACTCTTATCTTGTGGAGTTCTTTCCAAGAATTCTATGTAGCTTATTCCTCTTGTGTAAGTCGTCTGCTAAACGCTTGCCTGTAAATATAAAAGTAAATGTATTATTTTTCAGTTCTATTTTGTGTTTCAGTTATGTTTGCTAATATACTTGACATGGTGCTCTCTAGGGGCCACTTGGTTGGTTCAGTGATTAGCACTGTTTCCTGTGCGGAATAAACACTCGGGTTCGCAACCAGATTAGAACAAGCATGGAGTTTGCATGTTCTTCCCATTTGTGCATGGGTTTTCCCCAGTTTCCTCCCTCAGTCCAAAAACATACAGTGGTTAATTGGACATTTTAAATTGACCATAGATGTGACTGAGAGAGTGAGAATGCGACCCTGAGAAGGACTGGTGACCTGTCCAAGGTGTGGCCTTTCTCTTTATGTCAGCTGGGGTTGGCGCCAGCAGTCCCATGACCCCCATGTGGAGGGTAAAGCGGTAGAATGACTGAATTAATGATTGATCTTCTCTCTACATTTGTCATTGTCAATAGTCCTGCACCAGGTTGGGTTGGGTATGGTCACATTGGCTATTTGATGTTGTGCATCTGTATTCATTCATGTGATGTTCTATGTTACAGTATATGCAGATATTTATAATTTGCAGTTCAAGTTTACTTTCAGGGCAGTATTGATTGTGTATTGATGTGTTACTAGGGTAACATGCACTCAGGGCAGCTTACATGAACTGCTTTACATCCACTCAGGTTTTATCAGTTAGTATTTATAAGTTTTAACAAACAGTAGGTCAGGTCAGAGGTCAAACAAGTTCAAAGAAGAACTTATTTGACCTTCTTCCTCCTGCTCTCTGCAGCTGCTGACAGTCTCACGCTAACCTATTTCAGCCTCCAGGTGAATACCACGGGCCCCTCAACATTTTCTCCCTCTCACTCTACAGCGCTTGCATTTCCATGTGATTGATCGTTTTGCTGTCACTGCTCTGTTAGATATTGATGCTCTTGAAACAGTGATCAGGACTGGAAATAGATTGATTGTGTTGAATCTACTTGTTGGCCTTTTTTGTTGTTGTTGATTAGTTTAATTTAGTTTCACTTACAAGAAAATGTTTATTGAATCGCTCTAAAATCTCCAAACCCTCCACCCAATGCCATAACCCACCATTTGTCATCATTTGTAGCGTTGAATGACAAAATATATGTATCCACCTACAATAGATGAACAGAGGTGATATATGAGAGTAGGCCGGGCCTGTCTGCAGCCAGTTAGCAATGCGCATTTGTGCGTGACTCTGTTGACAAAAGGAATGACAAGTGGTTGGGTCATGAAGGCAGCCCTGTGGATATACACAAGGACATACCACCCCCCCTCCCACCCACCCTCAGTGGAGGCTTTTCTTTGAGCACAGTGACAGATTTACCCTCCTCACAGTTAAAAGAAGTGAACGTTCCTGACAGCTCAGACAGGCTCCCCTGTCTGACCCACGGTTAACCTGGATCCATTTACCTGATATTCATGCAGGTAAATGAGGGTTGTTTTCTTAGCGTACTGTACCTGGTGTACCAGAAAACTGTCTGTTTGCATTCCTTTCCATTTAACTACACCAGTAGAGCATGTTTGTGTGTGTACCTGTACATACATACATAGACCTGTACATATCAAAGTGCTTTTTCAGAGTTAAGACCTGGTTTTAGAGTTAGGGTTAGGCCCTTTGTTTTGATGTTAAATGTTGGGGCTGTGTGTGTGTGTGTGTGTGTGTGTGTGTGTGTGTGTGTGTGTGTGTGTGTGTGTGTGTGTGTGTGTGTGTGTGTGTGTGTGTGTGTGTGTGTGTGTGTGTGTGTGTGTGTGTGTGTGTGTGTGAGAGAGAGAGAGAGAGAAAGAGAGAGCTCCTGGTATTACTCATGTTGTGGGGACTTAAATCTGTTTACACGGTCAGATTATGGGGTCCCCCTTTTGGGGACAGCCAGCATGTTGTTTGGTTGGGGTAAGGTTTGAGTGCATCTCTGGTAAATCAATGCAAGTCAGAGTAATGTAACTATGTGTGTGTTTGTGTGTGTTAAGCAGTATTTAGAAGTCCTTTCACACTACCCTGTATCAACCTTTGGCCACACGGGGGCACCAGAACGGCTGTAAACACATCACTAAGATAATTATCTATGAACATGTTTAACACCTATACTTACTTGGCTCTCTAACCATACTTATATATATATTACCTACCCACACATTACCCATACCTTTTCCTACACACTGTATCTATATATACCTACCAACTTGCCTGCCCCACAATTTATGGACCACAATGTAACATAAATTGCCTAGAATGCAAAAAGAAATATTCCACCCACCACCCTCATCAACACACATGGGAATGATAACAAAGCAAGTGATGATGATAAAACTGTCTAACTGTCTGGTGAGGCTTAAAATAATACCCCAAAGACAAAAAAACAGGAAATACAATACATACTCAATCTAAATACATCTTAAATGTACATACAAATGTTAGTAACATAGATAAAGATGAAAATAAATTAAAACTTTACTTTGATAGGCATGTTTTTGTTCATATCTGCATGCACACACATTCCCGCTGAAGCTGTTAATACTTTCCCTGACAGTTGTCTGTCATATGACAAAAAACCTGGCATCACATGACAGGGTGCTTTTCATGTTATCATGTGACTGTCTCTGACACTCACTGACGCATGTACTTGTTGTGACGGTAGCGCTGATCAGTGGTAGGAGATTCTTTTTTTTTTTTTTAATGTCACCTTATCACACTGTGGTGATCATTGTGTAACATGATCGGTACAGACCGAAATGCTGGCTCTTCACCGCTCGATCAGGAAAAACGGTTTCATAAAATTTAAAGAAAACTGCATGGAGACATTATTCGTGGAATATTTATGAATGTGGAAAAGTTCATTGAGTCCATTCTCCTCGTCTCCTCTCCTTGACCCTCGTCAGTAAGGATTTACTGCCGAGCCTGAAGCTCCTCAACCAATTACTTACCTGTCAAGTTAGTTTTGTGACACATGGACGCCCCGTGTGTTTGCCGCACAGGTAGATAAAGATCTGAGAGCAGGAATGGGAATGAGAGACATTACTGTTCCCATAGCGTTCTTCTTCTGTTTGGCCTAGAGCTCCCAGTGTTCTCTTCACAAAATACCACAACACTAAATCTGATTTCCAGGGAAATGCAAAGGAGAATTTCATAAAAATGCTCCAGAAACTCGAAATGTGGCAATGTGTTTGTGCGTGTGCGTGTGCGTGAGAGAGAGAGAGAGAGAGAGAGAGAGAGAGAGAGAGAGAGAGAGAGAGAGAGAGAGAGAGAGAGAGAGAGAGAGAGAGAGAGAGAGAGAGAGAAATAATGAATGTGTGAAATGTGACAAATGTTACTTGTTTATTATGTTATATATATATATATATTAAAATTGCACATCGTAATATAGACACAGGCTGGAAATAGGTAAGGGAAAGACTTTGGTTTTGCTTAAATTTTATTTGCTGGATTAGTTTTTTAAGGGAATATACTTTGACCTCATGAATGAAATTCTAGATGTTTTTGCACTGCACACAGTCCCTGTGAAATGACTGTGCAGGCCTCTAACGTGCAAGAGCTTCACTGTACACTGTACAAGTTACCTGTGTGTGTGTGAATGTTAATTCTTGTCGATATATGTTATCTCAGCGTTATATAACAGGCAGGTTTGTTCTTGCATTTATCTTGAACATCTGGTGCCACAACTTCTGTTGCCTCCATGAAGTTACTATTGATTGGGAGATTGTGTTATCACTAAAGGGCCCAGGAGAGGCTGCACCAGCTGCACAGATTTAGTGACAAGAACCACCCACTTCTACAGGAAAAAAAAAAAGCCCTGTACATTTGAACTTCACCACAAGGAGTCAGGTGACATAAGCAACACTTCAAACTATATTTAAAAAATATAAAAAAAGAGAAGCAAATAGCTAATAATAAGAATAAGGGAAAAAAGGAAGACAAAATAGCTAATCAAATCTGTGACATATGCCTGTGTCACTATGACAAGTAGCCTGAAAAGTACATTACATTATTATTGTGGGCAGTCTCTTCTGACTACACAATAGTTTTGTCTTTCATGATAATCCTAAAGTAAAACGTTTCAGAATTAAAAATAGTCAACTACAAATGAAGTCTCAAATTAAGTAGCTAGCTAAGTTAGTCAGCTAACTTTTTGCTTACTTCCTGTGCTTCTGTAAGCATACCTCACTCAGTCAGTCAGGTCCACTGAGCAAACAATGTTGAGCTTTTTAACATTGACTGACAGCAGCTGCAGTTTGCTCACATGGGTTGTATATGACAACACTCATAACTACGAGTAAACTATTTTCAAAAAAGTAGTTGACCTGTGGACTGCACATATCGTATATTTTTTTGACCCATGCAAGCTTTCATGATTACACCAACATTGTAGGCTAGACTAGCTAGTTAGCTCTCAAACTTTGGTGTTGCTAGCATTGGCTTTAATCAGTTAACTGGTTAAGGTATTGTTGTACTGTAGAGTAGCTTTACATAGTGTATGATGGTTTTACATTTTGGTGTTAAACTGCTGAAGTATTTTATTCAATTCTTCAATTTGTCTATTTATTGCCAGTGTTCCTTTCATTAACATTACACGCACACTAGAGCTGGTGCTGCTATTGCCTAGAAAGAATGCTCTCATCATTTCAATCAAAACACCACGTCATAAAAGCAAGTTTTTAAAATAAATAATTGAAGAATTGAAGAAGCGCACCAACATTCAGAGCGAACAGAATCTAAATAACTCTTAAATCGTGTGCAGGAGTTAGTAAATACTTGACTGTTATTTGACTTTTCATCCAGTATATTATCAGATGAAAGTGGTTTGTAAAAAAAACCCCAACCCTTTCAATAGTGCTTAATACCAAAACGTTTGCATGCCAGCACGCTAAGTTACTGGGACTTATTGCAACACTTACAGTGATTGCAAGCATTTTAGGAATCATGTTTTATCTACATCATGACGCGAGTGTGTCATACGAGACTCGCACAAGACTTCAACAGTCTGCCACAAATTTCTTCTTGCTCTGGAATCACAACAATGATTATTAAATTGTTATAAAATAATTAAACATACTTCAGCTTAAATTACTAGTAGCAATTTAAGGATGGACTAAAAATCATGGGACATGGAATATTTGTGCTTCTTTCAATCCACTTCATTTGGCCAGGCAATTAAGCTAGCAGGTTATCTTAGCTGGTGTGGCTTGTATCTCGTTCCAACTATTCAGCTGGTTCTTGAGGACCTGAACTGAAATGTATCTATCTAAAAGCAGATTTTTTTTAGATGCAAATAGAATATGACATTTAACTTGAATTTTTTCTAAAACTGCACTATATATAACAGTGCTGTGCAATTGAACATGTACGCCTAGGTATACAAATAATATAGCACAGTCCTTCTCAAATAGTGGGGCAGGCCCACCTGGGGGGGGGTAATTGCACATCCACATCCATAAATTGATGCACTTTAAATCTTCTCTGTAACAGACTAAAAAAACAATGTTAATACATTTATTCTTTGTTGTAAGTTGATCTATATTTTGTTTTCTTTAATGTTAATAAGCAGTTTTCTTTATCCTTAGGGGGGCATAACAGAAAATAATTGAGAAGCACTGATATAGTTGAAGGCTTGTCGGTTTAAGTGAAACACGTAGCAGTGAGGAATGATGACAGGTCAGGTGAAAAGACAAGATGAGACTTGACTGCATTTAAAGCGGTTGCATATGCCCTGCAGGAGAAATCTGTGTCAGGTTTCTCTGAAGCCATCAGTCACAGTCACAGTCATGTCTTAAATAATGAACTTTTAGATTCTTTGTTTCTCTCTGTCAGTTGGTCATACTTTGGATTAGGGATGGACTCGCTGACTATATTAATCTAGTCTGATGATACTGTATCATACAAATGCTTCACATGGCACAGGCTGCAAACTAGCTGAGTCAGACATGAACTCTAAGTAATATTTTCAGAGAACTGGGTCAAAACATTTTCTGCTTTTTGCCATTCATGACGACAGGATAATCCAGATGAGGGGTTTGCACCTGGGGCAGAACATTAGCCTACTCACTTGTAGATAAGTATCTCCTGCTGTGCTCTCACACGAGCTCACTCTGACATTATCCAGGGATTTGACAAAATGGATCTGATGAGAGAAGTTCCTGGAAAAATCCAAATACATTTGCATTTACATCCCCTCTAGACAATTCCAGAGGTGCATGTCCAGGGTTCAGTGTGAACGATGCACAGTTGGAGCAGTGTGTTTGGTTGTGATGTGAAAAAGACTACTTACTGATGTCAATATCAATAGACATGGTAGTGATATTGGTATCTAGCACAAAATGCAGGATTAATGTATTGTTGGTGTTCATTTAATGACAAGAAATAAGCCAGATAATGTCGGACTAATCTGAGTTGAGGGCAGACAGGATGCTGAGCAGACAGAGAGGCCTCTTCTGTCGCAGCATCTCTTTTGACGCCTGTGGTCTCAAGTGATAATAGTTCAAATTCCTCAAAATCAAAACAACATTCCTGCCAGTTTGTTCACCTTTCTGGAGAAAACACAGTCTTCACTGATGGACGATGCTGATACAGGTGTGAGTGACATCTCTTGTTAGGCCCGACAGGGTGAAGAGGGAGGCACACACAGGTATTCCATTACCTAACTCCTCCTCCTGGCTGTACTGTGGTCACTGAGCCTGTAGTATCCACGGTCCTGTTCAGAGCTGGTATTTGGTTTGATCACACATGCTCGGCTCAGACGACAGATAGTAAAGATCTGACATGAGGAATATCAGTTTCTGAATAGAAAATAATATTTTACTCATTTGAAAAGAAAAGAAAAGTGCGCTTACCTACAAATATTTTAGCAAATTAGTGATCAGATCGACACCTCCTTGTGTGTTCTCTCCACAAATGCACCATCATGCCCCTATCCTCTCTGTACTGCACTGACACTAGATATTTGTTCTGAAAACAAGAGTTTTTTTGTTTTTTTTTTATTGAAAACTCATGGAACATTTAAGCCAGAGGTTATTGTAGAAATAACATCGTAATATCATAAGTGTGAGGCTAAAAAGAGCTCCTTTATCATGTTATACCACAACACAGGTGTAGTGTTGTTGAGAGCTTTAAAATAAATTGTGTGATTGTTTCTGTCAGGAGTTTTTTTAAATAAATTTTCGTAAGGTAAGCTCAGGTGCTTTTGTCACCATAATGCTCCAGCTCATAACTTTTAGAATTATGACCTAAATCTGTTGTATATTAAACTGGACCCATTCACGGGAATGAGAACAAAATGAGAGCAGGACACCGCTACAATGAGAGAGCGTGAGTGACCTCATTTAGCAACAGCTTGATTAGAGGTCCCATATTATGCTAAATCCAATTTTTAATCATTTAATACTTATATTTGGGACTCTAGAGGCCCTACCAGTTGTGAAAGTGTGAAAAAAGATGACTCACTCATGTTTTTGTGGTCCTCCTCAGTCTAAGTACAGGAGAACATAAAACATGAAATGTTGACTTATGCGCTCTTTGGGATGTCATAAGACGCTAAATTCCTGGAATTTAAAGCTCTGCTTTATCCATAAAACCCGCGAGAGTGCTGGTGAGGGCAACGGTATCCGACAACCGGAAGTCCACGAAAAGTTCTATTCTTGGCTCCACAGTGCAGCACAGAGTTCTACACAAACTTCCAGCCTCAGATGATTTATCTGTCCAGTGGATACATGTTATATATGATGGCAATGTGCCTGCTAGAGCCTGCAAATGATCACTTTTCCAAATGCTAACTGCTGTTAGTTCCCAGTAGCCTCTGTGGCTGATGTTATTTCTTTTCCCTTAAGTTTCGTATTACTTTTTTTTTTAAACTACTAAACCAAGCGTTCTGAACAGGGCTGTTTTGGCAGGGTGATTGAACTGCTGTGGTGCTTCATTCTTATGGTATTTTGACCAAAGCACATGTCACAGACATGTTCATTAGGACACCAGGGAACTAGGTTCACTTGGAGAAATAGGGTATAATATGGGACCTTTAAACTAATCTAAAAGTTACACACTACACCTTTAAGTGGAGTAACGGCAGTGCGGCTCAAAGTGAAGGTGAAGAGGAGGCAGGTCTGGTGGGTGTGGTCAAGCCAACTCTTGTGTTGTATCTTTGATCTCCTCCCAATCCCTCACAGCTCTCCTCCACACCCACTCACACAGACACACCCCCTCCCTCTGCACTGAGGACACCTCTGGGTTGTGCACGAGACAACCAGAGTGTGTCTAACTCTCTGTGCCGGATCTTTTTTACCTCCCTTTCACTCGCAGCTCGAACAAAGCATTGTCCCACCGCTGAAGACACCATGACGGACGTGTCCACCAACATGCGGCTGAAGCTGCCACTAACCTGCCTCATCCTCGAGATCATCCTCATCATCCTCTTTGGTGCACTGGTGCAGTATGACCATGGGACGGATGCAAAGGCATGGCATAATCAGACCCACAGCGACTCCAACAATGACTTCTACTACCGCTACCCAAGTGAGTGTCTGGGGTCAGAGGTGACAGTAATGTCACATTGTTTTGTTTTTTTTGTGAAACAGCCTTTGGATAAAGAATTGAGCAAAAGTTCTGTGAAACAAGTGGTAACAACTTTAGTGACTTAACTGAAATGGGTGTTGCCAATTGGATTTGAACATATAAGAACTTTGCATTAGTGTTTTGCTGCACAACAGATACTATCAAAAATAAATAAAATTGACCAGCTGCTACTATGACGCAGCTTGTCATTCAAGCAGAAATCATTAACCATTAATTACGACATTCAAAGTTGTGTTCAGGAGATCCTGAACTTTGAAGCTGTGTTCCCTCAAGTATCAATCATTTGTGTGAGCTTGCCTTACTTACATGAATAATATGAGTAAATAACCAGCAACTACTAGAATGACAGCACCAACTGGTTTTCATGACGTCGTGTATTTCAGATTTTTCACTTGAGTTGAAATATTTCAGCTCAAAACGGGAATTTTGCATCTTCGTGGGATTTGCATATGTTGCACATTGCCTGGTGCAACTGACATGAATGCTGCCTTTACAGTACTATATTTGCAGTGACTTTTTATGCAGTTGCACCATGCAAACAAATTGCGCCACTTTCATTGTGAATGAACATGACTGTGTTTAAATTGGCTTGTCTGATGAGCAGAGTAAACACAGCATATTTGTTCGAGCGTTGATGACGAGTGAAGCAGCCTGACTGACTCTTAAAACAGAGACACAGAGAATCAGCACTCCTGTGTTGAGGATTCACATTAAATCCTCCGTACAGGAGCTGCCATAGGACGAAAGGTGGGGCACACCCTGGACAGACCACAAGGGGAAATACACCAACAACCATTCACTCACTGCACCTACAAGTCATTTTAGAGTGTTTTAATCTCTGCATCTTCTTTTGGACTGTGGGACTAAATCGGAAAACCCAGATTATATTGCATATCCATGCATATGGATATGCATATGAATGCACATGAATTCAAATAATAGTAATAAAGTAAAAGTAGAAATGTGCAGTGAAACGTGTCACATTCGCAGGTGTATATGTGCAATAGGACTCACAACAGACTCCAGAACAGATCACTGACTGCGTTTCCTCCTTAGCCCTGAAAAATAACCCAACTAAAACTCCACGTTTTTGTCGTATATGATGCTCCCTCTGTGGTTTTTCTACTGGCCTGTGAGCATACAAAACATTTGGCTTTCTGTCAGCGCCTGATAAACTGTGGAAAAAGCAGCAGGGCGAGCTGTGGAGAAGCAGTATCTCACTAATTGGGATTTGGCCCCGTTCTCTCCGTGAGGGATCACTTTGATGAAGATGACGTCCACTCCGCTGATGTTCCACCGGTTGCTAATTTGCTGATTTATATGGTGAAGGGAGAAAACGGGCCACGACAGCGTGTAAAAATGCTCATCATAGACGTTTTCAGTGAAAGCTTGGCTGCCTGGGGACACCAGGAAAAACTAATTTTAGCCACTTGAGTGTGTGTAAAACCGCCCACAGAGAAAAGCCTTGTTTCTCCCAAGGAAAGGTAGTGCAGTTTACTCTAGCTCGCTGCAAAAACTGCAATATATGGATTCATTATGTTGGTAACCTTCTCAGCTTTTGACGTGGAAACACAAATACTTGCCAAACTGAACCAAACTTTACTGCTTGGTGGAAATGTGGTTAATGTGTCAATGCATCATACAGATTATAGACCTTATAAAACCTGGATACACAGACAGAGAGATGTTACTTCTATAACATGCTTGAGCGGACGTTGTCACTGTAAAACAAAGTGAAAACCCCCATTACTCAGTCACACAACACCTTCACCTTCACCTCTGACACACTCACTCGCCCCGCATTCACCTGCTAGTCTCAGCAGAACTGATTCTGAGGAAAGAAAAATAAGGGAAGAGAGTTTTCAAGGTCCATTACACTTTACAGCTCCATAATCTTTAACTTGGTATATTTCATGGGAAGTGAGACAGAGGATCACTGCCGTTGCGTGTCACCGATGTGCACACAGACTTTATTGCACACCTGAAAGATTCTGTACTCTAAACAAACCACAGTGCGGGGCATCTACTGTATCTGACATGTTATTGCAGCAGTGTAAATCTTGTAAATCCACTGTTTGTCAGTGACGATAAAGTCAATGTAGTCTGATCTCTTCTGTACATGCGTGTGTTTAGATTAGATTAGATTAGGTACAGCTATCGGTGTGTTGACAGTGAACAAAGTAATCTGTGGTTGTGTCAGAAGTCAAACTTTTGACCTAAACAGTATTTTAAAGAATTAATCACATTTACATTCAGGGGCTGTACATCGCATCAGCTATTTTATACATATAGTTTTAAAAACTAAGAACTAAAATGTTTTTTATCACCATAAAAATTAAGCTTCTGCCAAAATCCAGTAACACAAAGACACTTGCTCTGTCTCGGATGTCACTGTTTGTAGTATCTGGGCCAAAGGATCAACAGGGACGCTTGCAAAACCATGACGACAGTTCTCTATATCAGTGACCTGAGGGCCAATGAGCATCTAGTCTGGTCTGGAGGGAGTTCGTCAACTGAAAGGAAAAAAAAGTCCAACTTTCTGGGAATAAAACAACTTGTTTTGATATGGAATGATATTAAGTTCACAAAAAGCCCAATTTTTGATGCAAAATGTATCTAAAATGATCAAAAACGGACAGAAATAAATGTAACTGTGCTCTTTACTGTGACAGTGGCTGTTTTCAAGTGACTCAGTTGTCGGCGGTGCACTTCTACACTTTTTTCTCTAGATGTATTTCAGAAGAAGAAGATCTGAGGTCAATCTCAGGTTATGCACACATTCCCCACCTGATTGGACGATATCACGCCCAAAAATACCAGCCGTGAATCAAAGTGCTTCTTGTTCCACCTCATAGTTGTTCGAAGAACACCATTTCCTGCCCTGACCCTTTACCCGAGCATCATTTTAGGATTGATCATTTAGATAATTTTGTCTTTAGATTTTAAAAAGGAGACACAACCACTTGCATCTGCTGTTTTGACATAAGTCATTATCATGTAAACTTGTTTTAATTTGTAAATTCCTGACAGGAAGGAGTAGGTTGAAACAAATACCAGTGCAATGACTACTACTATTAACTACTATGACTAACTAACTAACAATTTTGATTTTATTTTCAATTTCAATTTTCTCTCTCTTTCAAATAAAGGACATTTGCTGCTTTTGTGAGTTTACATCACTTTAAAATTTAATATCTCTTATTTTGGAGTTTTGGTCACACAAATTGATCAGTTTGTAGTACCAAACTAAGTGACAACACCTTAACAACATCTGGCGAGAGCTGAGTGTCATCTGCGTAACGAAATACAGCAGAAACCGCTTCAAAAAAAACATAATAAAAAAGATTATTTGACCAAAAACAGTTCATTACTGTGTATCTAAACCTCACAAATTCACTGCAAATTCCACAAACTCAAGGAAACCATTTAAAGTGACTCATTATAATTCATCTAAAACAACCAGACCAGACCACTTGGTCTGCATTATTTGCTCCTTTACGCTACTGTCAAGCTCAAAGTGCTTTCATTGTTTCTGCGCTGTGCAGGTTTCCAGGACGTGCATGTGATGATCTTCATCGGTTTTGGCTTCCTCATGACCTTCCTACACCGCTATGGCTTCAGCAGCGTGGGATTCAACTTCCTGATTGCGGCCTTCGCCCTGCAGTGGGCGACACTCATGCAAGGCTTCTTCCACGGCATGCACGGAGGCAAAATCCACATCGGAGTAGAGAGGTTTGCATGAAGACACGACACAAACACACAAACAGTACACCCAATATGAAAAGTGTGTGTTTGTTCTCCACACATGCCCAGAACCAGACTGGATGGTGCACAAGTAACCACTTTCTCCCATAATGCTCACTGTCGTCACATACATTACAACACTTCAACATCTCATACCGTATATTTTACAGATAAACACCTAGGCCATTGCCATGCTTTCCAGCTCTGACTAAAAGCTAATAAAGGTTAGTCATGTAGTGTCTACAAATCGTTTTGAGAAGAGTACATTTGTGTGCTCATGTAAGAAATCCTGATCATTCTGCTGTTATGATATGACTCTAGTAAAGGAAAGCAGACATTAGAGACAGGAAATGCCAATTCATAGAAGATCCACTTGCTTTGGAGGTTACTTTTTTTACATCCATCTGTCTGAAAAACTGCTTTTCAAAAGTAAATTTCAGGCAGTTTTATGCATGAATGGAGTATATAAGCCAAGGAATAAACCATTATATTCTGGAGCAGCTCTGGATAAGGGAGCAGGTTGGAAGCAGAGATGATCATCAGGTTTCTTACTGTGGATTTAAAGCTGGAATTGACACGTTTTGGCTTAAAGCTGTGATTTTGATTTTGAGACTGATGGAACAGGGACAGACCTAGTATTGGGCAGCTGAAAACAAAAGTCCAATATTTCTATTGAAGGGCTTTTGCACACGAGGCAAACAATCAGGGAAAGGCACAACATTTTTTTGCAATCTGAATTCAAAAATTCATGGCTCTAAATGTTTGTATTTTAAGTCAAAATGGCTTTGAAAAAAATATAAAATATTGAAATTGTGATGTCCGCATTTTTATTTCAGACATTCAATGACACACTACAATTATTTACGTGTTTATCTCCTGCCTAAAGAAATGAAACTCACATCACCTGATCCAAAACTGCTGCAAGTTCCTGTCTTTTAATTCAGACTTTGACTCTTTTAGCATGATCAACGCTGATTTCTGCACCGGCGCTGTGCTCATCTCATTCGGAGCTGTTTTGGGTAAAACCAGTCCGGTTCAGCTGCTGATCATGGCGATGTTCGAGGTCACACTCTTCGCTGTCAACGAGTATATCGTGCTTTCTGCTCTGGGGGTGAGTTACAGACTACAGACATTCCAAAGGGGAAAAATGAATCCAGTGGTTTGAGACCAGAACCTTGAGCTTTACTCACAAACTCCACCTGTGCACCTATAACACAGTATCATAAACTTTATTTCAGGCCAAAGATGCTGGCGGCTCCATGACCATCCACACATTTGGAGCATACTTCGGCCTGATGGTGACGCGGATCCTGTACCGACCCAACCTGGACAAGAGCAAACACAGGAACTGCTCCGTCTATCACTCGGACCTGTTCGCTATGATTGGTAAACATCTGGCAAAGTTGAAGCCAAACGCCACATTTATTTATTTCAGGACACTATTATTTCCAGGCTTTTTTTTTTCATTATAAATAAAAGTGTTATTAGGAAATAAAAGTGCCCTGAAAAGAACTTTTCAGGGCACTTTTATTTATTTCTATTTTTATTTATTTATTATGTTTTTGTTTATGTATGTTTTTATTAAATTATTTCAGGCTTTATTTATAATTAATTTAAGTTTGTATTTATTTATTTCAGTCTTTACTTATTATTTATGTAAGTTTGTATTTATTTATTTCAGTCTTTATTTAATATTTATTTAATTTTTTATTTATTTATTTCAGTCTTTATTCATTTATTTATTTCAGTTTTTATTTTTTTATTTAAGTCTTTTTTTTATTATTTATTTCAGTTTATTTATTTTTATTTCATTTTGACTGCGATGGCTCTCCATATTTACCGAGGGTGAATCTGCTGCACTGATCTGTGCCGTATGATCATGGTCGTTTGAGTGCGTCCTGGTTTTGGATAAAGTCTTCCTCAGGTTCTCCAGAGACGTTGTCTTCATATCTTTGTCCAAAATGTTGTCCTGACTGTTGTGTCTCTGCAGGTACACTGTACCTGTGGATGTTCTGGCCCAGCTTCAACTCTGCCGTCACGGCTCATGGCGACGACCAGCACCGCACAGCCCTGAACACCTACTACTCCCTGGCCGCCTGCACTCTGTCCTCGTACGCCTTGTCGTCCCTCACCGCACATGACGGCAAACTGGACATGGTGAGGACTCTCGTAGCTGAAGCAAACCAAAAAACAAAAAAGTTAAGGATTAAAAGCGCCATATGTAAGAATGTGGCCAAAAACGGTTACTACACTCAAATTCAAATTACAGGTCTTTTAGGTTTCGTTTTCTCCACCATTGTAGCTCAGACGTAACTGGCAGCCCGTGGTTGCTCGGAAGCTGACTCTACTGACTGCAATGATTGGTAGACGGCGGTAGGTGGCGCCACATGCAAAACATGATTACAAAACATAAACATGATTTGTGGTCCACAAAAGATTTGTTTAACGCAAATATTTTGGCCGTACTGTTGTTGTTGGTGAGTTCAGTTTGTTATATGAACATTATTCCTGAGTCTCTGTGACATATTAGGAGGATTTTATGGCCAGTTGCTTCAGATGTATTACATAATGCACCTTTAACTAATAACAGGGTGGTGCAGTGAAGACACTGAAGTACTTAAAGGAGATTATGCAGCCCTATGAGTAGGCAAAGTGTGAAAAAAGATGACTCAGTCATGTTTTTGTGGTCCGCCTCAGACTAAGTACAGGAGATAAAACATGCAATGTTGATTTCCGCACTTATCACAATGTCAAATTCCTGGAATTGTTGTCTCGCGGAGCTCCGCTTTGTCCCTAAAAAACGCGAGAGTGCAAGCGAGGGCAATCGTATCCAGAAGAGCGGAAGTCGGCAAAGTGTTCTATTCTTGGCTGCACAGTGCAGCACAGAGTTCTACACAAACTTCCAGCCTCAGAGGATTTACATTTTATATATGACGGCAGTTCGCTGCAGCCGCTGATGCACTCAAAACCGAGCGTTCTGAACAGGACTGTTTTGGCAGGGTGATTGAACTGCTGTGGTGCTTCATCCTTAAGGTATTTTGACCAAAGCATGTCACAGAAACAGGAAACAAACGCAGGAGTCAGAATGGCAGTCACTCAAAAGATAGCAGCCGATTAGTCACTAACCTGAAGTCACATGAGCTGTCAAAACTCAGCAGCAAATCACCCTCCAATCAAGATGGTACATTCCTGCAGTGATAGTAATCAAAGCTGAGTGAGCCACGCTCAGTGCACTTACACTTGACAAATGGGGGTGGGGGCATACCATACACTGCAGCCTGCTGATAGTCAAGTCAAGCTAATCAGTTGATGGCATCGACTTGTCTCAGATGCATTCCACCCGCGGTGTAAAAGAAGCTGTGACATGTTTCAAACTGGTTCCTGGTGAATGCCTTTTTTCCCTCCTCAGGTGTGTCGGCCATTTTGTGCTGACATGATTTCATACTTGTGGGCTGGGGCGTGGGGGTTAGGTTAGGGTGAGTTTATGGTCGCCGTAGTGTGCCGGGCGCGCGACAAAAATGACGCCATATCCTGTGTCGGACCAGGCGCGTCAGCTCCAAAAGGTGTCACGGCGCTTGGGCGCGCTCCTCTGAATTTTTGTAACTTTGTCGGCTGCGGCACGCGCCAACTCTTCATTTTCATTGAAGGGAAGACAAGCAGGTCCGCTTGTACAAGCATGAATCTTCTGTCCGAGAGCACCGAGAGTCAAATGGCCTTAAATTCATCGAAGGAGATTGTTACAACATTACAACATTTGTATTTATATCTTTGTGAGGTCCATGAAAACATACAGACTTATCCTTGTGGGGACATTTTTGTCTGGGAACCAACAACTTTGAGGGGTTTTTTCAGGGTCAAGACCTGGTTTAAGGGTTAGAATATGGTTTAGTTGAGTTTAAGGGTAAGGGTTAGGGTTAGGCACTTAGGGAATGCATTATGTTTATGAAAACATGTGCTTGTATTTTGTCACCTTGTCAGGACCACTAGTCCTCAGGTCCACTTCACAACTTCATTAGGATTTAATTAGTGGTTAGTAGATAGATAGGCCAGTAGATAATATTAGTAGATAGTAGTAGAACGAATGACTGGAGCATGATAATAATTAATTTATTCAATATGTTATCC
This sequence comes from Microchirus variegatus, assembly GCF_963457635.1. NCBI lineage: Eukaryota > Metazoa > Chordata > Actinopteri > Pleuronectiformes > Soleidae > Microchirus > Microchirus variegatus. The sequence continues at coordinate 19,781,895 of NC_139802.1, read as the reverse complement.
TTTCAAGGTCCACATCCAAAACGCTGCTCTGGCCGGTGGAGTTGCAGCGGGAACAGCCGGGGAAATGATGCTGACACCTTTTGGCTCCATGATCGTTGGATTCTTGGCTGGAATCATCTCTGTCCTGGGCTACAAGTACCTCACAGTAAGGACTTTTTCAGAAGTCTGTTAGAGTGCATGTCCCAGGCACAGCGGCAGCAGCAGATTTTAGCCACTTAACAAAAGACTCACATTATAAAATCTGCACCTGTTAGAGTATCTTCTGAATATGATTGTCGGTTTAATCTTATTAGAATTAGAATTAGATTGTGTTTTGTGTGCATGACAAACTGCAGTGAGGAGCTGCTGGTCTACTGCTGCCTCCTTTGGGCAGTTTGAGTTGCTGAGGTAGATCTGAACAAAAGATTTCAAACACCAAAGTCACAACATATCACATTTGAACTGAGTAGTGGATCAACAACTCCTGTGTGCTGTGATGTAAAACGGCTGAAACTTTTAATAGCGACATAAAGGTGTGAACATTATTCTTCAGAAGCTGACAAAAATAGGACAATGTGAAATCATAACACCATGCAGCAGAGGTGTAAAAAAACAACAAAAAAAACAACAACAGCAACACTCACACACCATCTTGATTTATTTTATTTTTTTCTCTCTCATTTCAGCCCATCCTGGAGGAGAAACTGAAAATCCAAGACACCTGCGGGGTGCACAATCTGCACGGCATGCCAGGCGTGCTGGGTGCGATTGTGGGTGCAATCACTGCCACTTTTGCAACCAAGGACATTTATGGAGATGGGTAAGTGATATATATATATGATCAATATATATATATGTATATATATATATATGTATATATATGTATATATATATATATATGTATATATATATATATTTATCTGTGTGTCTTCCTCAGTTTGGCAGACGTGTTCCCTGACGTGGCCAGTGGAGACATTGAGGCATCTTATCAGGGCGTCCGTCAGGCCATCTCCCTCGCTGTCACCCTGGGCATCGCCCTGCTCGGGGGGCTCATTGTTGGTGGGTCTGATTTCCTCCTCTACATATTAGTCAAAGAACTTAAATCCTTGATTTCTCAGTAGCTTCATATGATTTTGTATTTCGGGCTTCATGCATCAGGTCAAGAGCCTGATGCATGATCGTAAATGACACACACTCTCTGTCTCTCTTCTCTGATGACAGGTTTCATTCTGAAGCTTCCTATCTTCGGTGCTCCTCCTGACACCATCTGCTTCGAGGACAACATCTACTGGGAGGTGAGTTTCACAGACTGAAACCACATGATCACAGTATATGTGTGTGCAAATGTGATTGTCATGAAGACGAAAAAACATATTTTTAGAAATCTTTCAAAAAAACGAATTTGTATTATTGTTATTTATTTGCCAAATGACAAAGTGAAATTTCATACCCAAATGTGAGCCGGCTCACTGGACTTCTTCTTCTCCGAGACGTCAGATATGAATCGAGCATAACATTCAACCACTATAACTATTAAGAATACAAGCAAATAACTATAATTTAACATCTTCATCGAGACATTACAATGTGCTTTACAATTCTTTTGAGTTTTTGGCGTTTTTTTTGTATTTGAAAACTCATGGGAGCGTCTACATACTGGTGTATTAAACCATTAACGGAACATTAAAAAAAATCACTGTATGTGATTAATTGGAGTTTATGTCATAGTATAAACGTTTTGCTCCTGAATGAAAGTTTAGAAAGCAGTGATGGAGGTGAATAACCACCAGGTGGCGCACAGTCACCACCACTTGCTGTCAGAGAGAGAGCGAGCGCTTCAGGCCTTGTCAGTTCAGGGCTGACGTCATTCAGAGTTTCCCATATCATAGTGTTCAAGTGCACTTTTACTGTGTGTTATACAGAAACACAGTGATTCAATTTTGTCCAAACGTTTTTGTCCAAAATTTGACCAAATAGAGTCATAGTATAGTATGTCGTACAAAATTTGACAAACAATTTTGACAATTTGTTTTTATCCAGAATTTGACTAAAAGAAATTTACATTTTTGGTACGAAATTTGACAAAATATTTTGCCAATTTATTTGGTGCAAAATTGGACAAAAAAAAAGTCGTAGTATAGTATGTTGTCCAAAATCTGACAAAAAATTTTGATTTTGACTAAACAAATGTTTAATTTTTTTTCTGTCCAAAATTTGACAACCAAATTTGACATTTTTTGTCCAAAATGTGACAAAAAAAAGTCATGTATAGTTTGTCGTCCAAAATTTGACCAAAAAATGTGTAGAAATATTAATTGTACTTCTTTTAATTTGGAAAATTAAATAAAGAAATAATAATAATAATAAAAATATCTAACATTTAAAATGTGTAATGTGTTTGTTTGTCAGGTGCCTGGAGAAGAGGCGGCTCATCATGATGACCAGCTGACCACAGTGAGGACAGAGGAATCTGAGAAGCTCAACAGCTAGATGGACACACACACACACACACACACACACACACACACACACACACACACACACACACACACACACACACACACACACACACACACACACACACACACACACACACACACACACACACACACACACACCGAGGTTTTATCATCCTAACACTTGACAATTATACACTAAAGGTGGTTTGAAAAAGAAAAGAAAAGAAAAACACTGCCTATTATTCTACTTATGGAGGAAATGGTGTGGACAGCTGTGACCACCAGAGGTCGACGTTGAGCTGCAGCGGCCTGTAAAAAAGGGCCCACTTATGACTGTCAGTCACACAATCATCATCACTTCAAACCAAAGATAGATAGATTTAAAAGTGCGTTACATTTGCATAAAAACAATAGTTTTTGTGACTTATATTTTTTAAGTCAAGGATTTTACCTGCAGAACCTTGAATGAACATAATGAGGCATTTACTCATTCAAGTGTTGGACTTTCTGTGATTTTATTTTTCGTATTAAACTGTATATGACTACTTAGAATAGACTTATGTATCTTGTTTGTTTGTTTGGAGTGGGCAAAGTTCAACACATTTTTATATTTTTAGTGCAAAACTATTTGATGAATCATTGAAATGTCCCTTCACTTGAAAAATATTGGACATTTTTCTTAATTTTCTTGTCTTGTACCATTTGTAAGTTCCTGTACAATATTATGCCATGATTAGAGTGGATGGAAGGTGGAATAATAAGCATTGTCATGCAGTTACGTATTTTCAAAATTAAAATAAACAGAAATAAAATGCATTTGCAGGAAAAAAGAGAAAAGATTAACTTGTGGGGTTTTTTCCTGACTGAAGAAATTAAGATGCAATAATTTTATAAAAACGTGGAAGAGAGACAAGTGGAGATGCAATCAAGTCTCTGCTTGTTATGATGAAGACCAGCCATCATTAGTGCTTTTTTTTCTTCACTTGAAGGCTTAATGACTGTGCAGCAATCATGGTGGAAGGGGTTAAAGCCTCCAATCCAGATGGGGTTTTGATCACTTCACAGAGATCAAACAGCCACAGAAAGCAGGCGTCCCTGTTAGATATGGTCTCCTCAGGACGATCCATGCCACTGAAGAAGAGGACAAGGAGGACATATTTATTATTTTTAGAGCAAAATGCACATTATATAGACCACTGCTTTTAGTCTGTGGTCTACTTTTATATGTTTACAGTGGTTCTATGGGGACCCCAAAGTCTCTTGACCAGGGGTCTCAAACTCAGGTGACCAGGGGGGCGCTGAACGTCTAAGTCTGGTCCGGAGGAGGCCGCTCATGTGAAAACAAGTCAAAAAAAATTGGGGGGAAAAAAGGCATTCAGTGTGGATAATAGTAATAATAATTCTGATAATATTTCACAGAATTTCAAAATAAAAGCCTTTCTTTTGAAAAGTAAACACTATATATATATATATATATATATATATATATATATATATATATATATAAATATATATATATATATATATATATGTATATTAATATTCACTTAATACTTAAAGGAACACTTAAAGGAATATATATATGAAATTCCGATTCATATGTGACCTCTAAAGCAACAATATATATTTAAAAAAAATGATTGATTCAAAATGAGTGAGGAAAAGTGATGCAGTGCCGTATAAGATGACCTTGAGTTTCACCCAACTCCTGATTTAAACACTAAAGAAAAACAACAGTTCTTGAAATCAGGTGATTTTACACTCATAATATTGAGTTTGGATCATAATTCACCTTCAGTTGCCCACCAAATGAACAATAATTTCACCAAAATTGTACACAGTAAAAGTTTTCTATTTCTATCATTAGCATATCTTTACCATGTCCTTCCCGGCCTACTTCCCTTTGACGTTAATCACCCCTCATATCGAGGGCCCCTCTGTATGCTGCAGGGGCCCCATCTCACCACACACACACACACACACACACACACACCCTCACCCCCGATCTGATGGCGTGAACGAGCGCTGCAGCCTTTTCCCAGGATTGAGGAGACAGGTGGACAGCTGTTTACTCAATAGGCTCACACTGAAGAGCTTAATTGAGCTCCATAGAGCTAATTAAAATGCAGCGAAAAATAATCATGATTATGGTAATTATTCTATTGTCTAAATACGTCTTCTGGCGGTGGGATGTGCTTGCTTTGGGGGATCATACCTGCAATATGTGGAAGACAATGCAAAGTAAAAAAAAACAACAAAAAAAACATACCACAGTGTTCATTACACTGGATGAAATTATAACGTTAATTGTTTTAAATTGTGAGTCTTAATGATTATTCTGCAGCATCCAACATTTGATCACATGTGATTACATCCCGTTTGACCTTAATGGTCACTTTGATATGAAGGAAACAGAGAAACACAGTCATTTGCGTGAGTGCTCATAGTTATTATAACTTATATAACTTTCATACACTGAACTACTTGTGTGAATGTGTTAAAGGACTCTTTATAGATCATTTAAAAATTCTACTGTGAGTTCACCGCCTCTCCTTACACTACCGTTCAAAAGTTTGGGGTCACCTATACAATTTTTTGTGGTGTTTTCCATTAAAAGTCACACTTTTAGTCATCAAAAGAGTTGAAAAATGAATAGAAAATATAGTCAAGACATTGACAAGATTAGAAATAATGATTTTTATTCAACATAATAATTTTGCCCTTTCATCAAAGAACCAGCAAAACTGTTTTCAGCTGTGCTAACATCATTGCACAAGGGTTTTCTAATCATCCAATAGCCTTCTAACACCATTAGCAAACACAATGTACCATTAGAACACTGGAAATGGGCCTCTATTCCATTAAAAACCAGACGTTTACAGCTAGAATAGTCGTTTGCCACATTAACAATGTATAGAGTGTATTTCTGACTCATTTAATGTTATATTCATTGGACAACAAACTGCTTTTCCTTTAAAAATAAGGACATTTCTAAGTGAGTCCAAACTTTTGAACGGTAGTGTAAATGAAATATCACATGTAAATCCAGGAAACCTGATCCCATTGTTGGCCTTAATTACTTCTCTCCATGTGGACCTTGAGCAAGGCATGGGTGTGGGAATGGTGCCCGATCAGTGCCTCGGGGGTACACACACACACACACACACACACACACACACACACACACACACACACACACACACACACACACACACACACACAGAGCAGCCGTAGAGCCTCCTGCAGCTCAGCCCTCGGCGAGCATGTGACTGTTGCCCTTAATGTGGATCTGAAGATGAACATAATGGGTTAATAGGCTCCCCCAGGACCTCCGGGTCCCCTCGGGAGCCTTCAGCCTGTTCAGCAGTAGCCTGTTTTCAGAGGGTTTTTCGAGGCTAAAGCCATCATTTCATCTGACATGCTGATGGGACGGAAGATCCGCGCCAAGGTTAAAGCGCGGCCTAAAGCTGACGTTAGGCTTTTTTTAGTTGGTGGTAAAAAAAAAAAAAAAAAAAAAAATGACGCATCTGTGATTGTGGACGTACAAAAAAAAAAGTATATTTCAAAACAAAAGCAGGAACAGAAAAGATGATAAGATGTGCTTCAGCATCAATACAATATTTTAATGAGTTTTAACTGTCAGTATCCATTTCCTGGTTGTGATTGTGGCAGTGACACAGTGGTAATGTCCCCAAACACACACTGGACACGTACCATCGTTTCTACACATATTCTGACGTGTGTGAAATAATAAGCAGAATTAAAATGTCCCTGAACAGAATATACAAAAAACAACATTTCCTGTGATCTGCAGTAAAAAACAACAACATTTACTTCCTGTTCTCTCATTACTCCTGATTACCTGGCCACACTGTGAGTGTCCTCACCTGTGTGTAGTTTTACTCACCTGCCCTGACGTCTGCGTTCTCCTCCAGTTTCCTCTTGTCAATCTCCAGGCGTCAGTGCTCCAGCTTTTATCTCCACAAATCTGTGAGTGTTTTCTTCTTCTTTTTCTGCTTCTTTTAGCCTGATGTTCTTTGAAAACCTCTGATTATTCTGTTCACCAACTCCCTCAACGCTCTGTTTTTGTGACTCAGTGTGACTTTAAGTTGCTGCATTTGTGTTCTGTTTGTTGGGACACAATGGCAGTCTCCATTCCATGTTTTGGATTTGGATTTTTCAGGTTTTTTGTACGTTGAAATTATGTCATGTCATGGCTTTAAAGCACACATTTGTGATCTGGGTGATCTGGTTCTGCTGCTCGGCAGAAGTCGACAGGTGAGAATTCTGCTCGTAGTTCTTGATAAAGTCACAAGAACATTTTCCACGAAGTTGTATTTACCTGGGGGGAATAAGTCCCAGTAATGTGTGGGATTTACATCTCCACCTCAAAGTTCTGGTAAATGTATTTAAATCAGCCTTTCAGGACCATATTTGAAGATTTCCGGGGACCAACGGTACTTTTTCCCCCTCTTTTTTTAACAGTACATTCACATACAAATGCACTGTTTATATATATATATATATATATATATATATATATATATAACAACATGTCGCCCAGGGCTGTAGTTTGGACACCCCTGATGTATAAGAAACTGCTGCACATTTAGTTCTGCCAGCTTGTCGTACATTTGGTTGTTTTGTGTCGCCAAATCGAAGTCTTTGTCTCCTTTTAAAGGTCTTGTTTAAAGCTGGGTTGCAGCCACACTGGCTTAAACAGCTGCAAAATGTGTTTCACCAATCAGCACACAGCCCCGCCCCTCTAGAGTTCCTGGTAATCTGAAAAGTCCCGAGTCGTGAGAAGTTACTTCTTTGGGTGAAAGTTTGGGGTTGAGGGGAAAGGCTTTTCCCCAGGTAGTTTCGGTTTTTCAAAAGCAACATTTCCGTCACTGTGTCCTCTTCGCTTCTCTTCTGATTGCATAAGTAGTCTCGGTGGGTGTGTTTTGATGAAATCCTTCAAAGCAGAATTCTCAGGAGAATTAAACCAACACTTTTGCTGGTGCCTGTGGAAAATGCACACCCTCATTTCAGCTCATTTAACACTCATATTTTTTTTTATATTTAGGCTCCGTCCCAACACCTCCCCCTTAAAATTTCCCCTTGGTTTTGAGTGCCCTCAACCGTAAATTCCCCTCGTTAAGGGAAGTGGTATTGGGACACCACTATATGCAAATGAGCGTAGTGAACGAACGTGCTAACCTACGTCACATGTTGACAATTCTACTGGTGGAGTGTGCTATTCAGGAAAAATGCCGGCGGATCAGCTGTTGTTCTCCGTCAACGCCGGTTTTTCTCCGTCCTCGTAAACGCTATATCATGAATGTGATTGAAATCTGCCAAGTCAGGATTTCCGTATACTATCGCCCTCACCTGCACTCTCACGTTTTTTAGGGACAAAGCGGAGCTTCGCGAGACAACAATTCCAGGAATGTCTCATTGTGATGTAGCAATGAGTGCGGAAGTCACGTGTTTTATCTCCTGTACTTAGACTGAGGCGGACCACAAAAACATGACTTTTCACACTTCAGAGTCCTCCAGAGTACCAAATATTTCATATTAACTACAATGATTAAAAAGTTGATTTTGCATAATATGTCCATAAAATTGAATTATTGTGTTAGTCTGACTAAAGCTGGACTTTTAAAAATGGGTTGATTTCACTAAATCTAATCTCTCAAAGTCATTCTGGGTTAGGAGATGAGCTATGTTGCTGGATTTGGCACTTAGCTTCACACTCTACAGTCCCAATCCTTAGGCTTTAATCCCAGATTAATAGAAGAAGCAGGTACACAGAGGAAGAAAAATAGTCTTTAATGAAAGAGGTACGTATATCACTTTATTCAACAGCCTGTCGTCCAATTAAAGACTTAACTGTGGACGGAAACACACTGAGAGTGAGAGGTTGTGACTGACGCCATAGTGAGGAGGGTGGTGACGTTGTTGCAGGAGTGTCATGGGCAGGGTTGGGATGGGGTGTGGCCCGCTTCCCTCCCCCGCTAAATACAGGAAGTCATTGAGCTGGAGAGCGGCTTCAGCCACTTGACTGAGGGTTCGAAATTGTTGCCACTGCTGCACGAGTGCTGGGAAGTGCTACACTTGAGTTTTTCTTCCGTGTGAAAGCTAAGTCAACAAAGGCAGCGCCAGTGTTGGGTGGTTGGGCCTCGGCGATTGTCCGTCGTCGTGTGAAAGTGGAGCGTGTGACACTGCTGCAGGTGGACCTCGTGTTCAATAAAGCATGAGCGAACATTGGCGATGACTATTATTTCTGTGCAGATGTACTTTTGTATTTTGTTTAAAGAGGTAGTTGTTCATTTTGTATCAGGTTTTAATGTGTAATCAGTGAGTTAAACTCAGTTGATAGTGTGTTGCCTGTGTGGAGAGAAGAATGAGAGAACTAGGATGTGATTTATGCACAATTATGGGGGGGGGGACAATCATCCTTTGATGATTTAAGTTCAGTTAGAGTCTGATATCTCTCTTTCTGTGTTTGATCCCAACTGCTGATCTGTCACACAGCTCTGAAATACACAATAAAGCCCTGAAAAAAAGATCCAAAATACAGTTAGAATCCATCCATCCATTCATGAACTACCGCTTTATCCTCCACCAGAGGGTTGTGGGGGTGCTGTGCCTATCTCAGCTGACATAGGGCGATAGGTGGGGTACACCCTGGACAGTTTGCCAGTCCATCACAGGGCCACACATGGAGACAAACAACCACTCACTGACACATTCACACCTACGGTCAATTTAGAGTGAACAATTCACCTAATCCCCGAATCTGCATGTTTTTGGACTGTGGGAGGAAGCCGGAGAACCTGAAGAAAACCAACACACACACACATGCAGGGAGAACATGCAAACTCCATGCAGAAAGGCCCTTGTTCCAACCAGGGGTCTTCTTGCTGCAAAGGCAAGAGTGCTAACCGCTACGCCAACCGTGTGTACAGTTAGAATGTCACTGATATTTAATCTTTCGACATTTTCAGACATAAACCTTTTTTGTCCACCACATGTGATGACAAATGGGACATTGTCTTAGTCTGATTTACAACGGCATCTAAGCGAGAGCTGGAGGTGAGTTATTTGTGAATGATATTGTTCTTTTTCAAGTGGCTTTTTTCCCTCTTCATACTTTTTCTAAATTATTTCAGGTATTTATATCATTCATGTGCCACTCTGTACTTCACACTTTTCTTTATCCTTCCTCAAACTGCATACCAGCCTTTTAATTCTGCCTCAGGTGACTAAGCAAACCCAACATTTTAGGCCCGACGATTGAACAAAAAGAGGCTTTTACAATTAGGAAGATCTTAAGAAATCATATTCATCGACCGGCTGAATGAGCATTGCGGCAGGGCATGGGATCACATTTAGGGGCAGAATGGGGGCAGTCAGTAATCCCAGAGCTGCGGCGTCATCCCCTGGCTTAGCACCCCGCGTGTTAACAAGGCCTCCCTCTGGAGCCATTACCAGAGGAAAAACCAACAAAGGCAGTTATTACACACTCCTTTTAAAACCCACCAGGGGTGAAAAGGGGCCAAGCTGGACACCAACAGAACAAAAGAGCCCTGAGTGACCCCCCCCCCCCACACACACACACACCCCGTCTAAAATCAACCCCTTCCACCACAAGCATGCCTCTGAGTGTGGTCGGTGTGGAGGTGCGTGACACAGATGTGATAGGGGTCAGGAGAGGTCGGGGGTTTTCGTGTCCTGTTAATTGAGTGAGCCCTTTGAGGGAGCATGTGGCTCAGCAGGGCCTCAGTTAGTGAACGGTAGGGTGGGGTTGGGGGGGGGGGGGGGGGCTGTGCAGTGAGGAAGTCACGCTAGGCCAGAGAGAAAGAGTGATGGGATGAATGTCTGTCAACTTTGGTTAATGGTGACAATGCTGTTCAGTTCCAAACAGAAAGCATCATCACCTTAGTTCGCAGGTCTCTCAGGTCACATTGCTGTTGTCGGAACTCTAAACAAGTTATATGGAACTCAACAGTGTGGTCCAGGATCCATCCATCAAGGTAAATGGTGTTGTAAGTGGTGGGTGCTGTACACCTATTCACACGTCTTTCCAAAGTAAACATTGGCTTGTAGACTAGCAGAGCCGGGAACCAAACTCACAACCTTTTTAGTTGAAAGACAACTCACTCCCCCACCGAGCCACCGTCGCCCCATCAATCCCTTTATCTATCCATCCCTCCTTCCATCTATCCATCCATCTCTCCATCCATTCATCCCTCCCTCCTTCCATCCATCCATCCATCTATCCCCATCCCTCCTTCCATCCACCCGTACATCCACCCATTCCTCATCATCCCTCCCTCCAGCAATCAATCCTATGCCTTTATCCACCCATCCATCCCTCCATCCACCAGTACATCCACCCCTCCCGCATCCATTCCTCCCTCCATCCGTTCATCCATCTCCCCCTCCCTCCTTCCATCCCTTTATCCATCCATCTATCATCAAGAAGCCTCTCGGGCAGCCCAAATCGGATTTGTCAGCAAATCCAAAGAGAATCTGATCTACCCGACCAACTGTTTTAAACATTATAAACTGCAAGCGATGTGTGTGTGTGTGTGTGTGTGTGTCCATATTGACATAGTCGAGTCTTGTCTTCTACATGGATTGTTATAGTTACAGGCCAGAAAGCTTTTATTCTGGGAAAACAAATAAAAAACACACACAATGTTACACCTGTGTTTGACTTCATCCAAAATCATAATCTGCAAACTGTCGATGCTCAGAACATCTTGAATTACAAACTCCGGCATATGAGGTGACTGAACAAGTTGACGACTTAGAATGCCAACTTTAGGACACATTTCAACAGAAACTTTAAGCTATAGAAACTATAAGCCAAGTGGCCTTTCCACTTGGCCATGGGTTGCCCAATCACACCAGAGCCACACCATAAAGCATCACATGGCTTGTGGTTTGATTTGACACAAAATGGAACCATGATTAAGAATGGCTTCAAATCTCCAGACCTGATTACTTCATCCATTTTATGAGCACAGTCTATGGCTGGGACTCTGTGCCTGGACTTCATATCATGAATCAGACTTATGAGGTGAAACTTCTGCCTTCTGTGAATTGGTTCAGTTTTTGAGAAGACGAGGACTGACTCAACTGTCCTGTGGTCAGTTGGCGGTTATAGCAGAGCTCAGAGGAGCACAAGTTATTATAACAGACCACGATATTCACTCGCTGTCTGTGTTTCGAGAAGGATGCAGAGGGATTGGAGGCAGAGGGAGGGAGGATCCACCGAATCCTCATCGCTCACTCCGCTCACTCCACTCACACCGCGCATTACCTCATTCTCATCAGCGGAAAAAGACAGAAAAGGAAAGCTACTGATAAAAGACACCCAGAATACAATCGAAAGAGAAAGACACGGCGAGAGCAAAAAAGACGGGGGGGCATGCGTTAATTAAGAAGCGACTAATCTCAACCAAATTAATAACCGGGTCATGGATGTGAGGGAAGAGAGGGATGAAAAGAGGAGAGAGGGAAAATAAGAGGAAAGGAGGAATGTTACATGATGTCTCTGGGTACGCCGATGGGAATTTTGTCCCTGTCTTTTCCCCATAACCTCTCCTAACCTCTTCCATTCTTCCTGGCGTTCCGTCCACAAACCCTCTTTGTGGTGCACCCCAAAAAAAACCTTTATCGAATGCCAATTTGCATAAAAGCAACAAGCAACAACACTTCTTTTCTCCCCTGTGGCACAGGACAGCAGCAGCTCCTCCCCTAGCAATGGCACTGCAATTCGTCTTGTTTTTGGACATGCACTCACACACACACACACACACACACACACACACACACACACACACACACACACACACACACACACACACACACACAAAGACGCACACGAGCATACGCGCGGGGGTGACATGGTGATGAATGTGCATGTTTTGTGACTCCCTCTGTGCACATACTGTACATTTGTGTACAGTGCTCTCTCGCACACACACACATGTCGTATATACACATTCATAAATGCAGCGGGCGCACACACACACACACACACACACACACACACACAGCGCTCTTTAGAGTGTAATTAAAACAGGAGGTGCTCACACAATACGCTTTTGTCTTAGGGTATGGCGAGGGGAGGCGGGGCTGAGGGGCCACTGCATATTAATTAGAAGGCTGTGGTGTGAAAGCCAATCAGGCGTGTTAAACAGATGACATACTGGGACAAATATGGCACTACTTTTTTGCTGTTCTCCCACGGTGGCGTACGGATACAATTGGGGGGGTTGGGGGCACACTGCCACTTCCGACCATGGCACGCTGCCAGTGGTTGGAAAATTAGCAGCAGGAGCTGTTTGGATGAATTAGCGGCCTGAACAATGCAGGAGGCTGCGTGCTACACAGCAGGGCGACGAGAGGTGGCAGACTAATGATGAGCCAGTAGATGGCGATGTTGAGGCGAGCAATATCACACCAGCTACATGGCTCCTTTTATTTCTTCTTTTTGTCAGCCGCACAGTGTGCGTTCGCACCTGAGGTGAAGTTAAATGGCGGTAACCAGAAAAGGTAAAGCGCTGAGAAAAAACACCAACAATGGCGTGAAGAGGAGGCGACGTCACATGGAAACCATTGCGCCAGACAACAGACTTTTTATTCAGGGTGAACGAAACTATATAGCACACAATGGCCCCGCGGCTCTATTGAGAGCCCGGCTGCCAGTGTACAGTATTTCCCTGACAACAAAAACCGTTAGCTCAGATTTAGCGTCAGATGTTGGACACATCTGTTTGGTTATCAATAACGAAAGGGGCAGCTCCCCTCTTTCTCTTCCATTCACAACGCTGTTAAAGGAGAACAATTCAGGTGTTATAAATCACAGAAAGTGGAACAAGCTGGCGAGAGGGTGACAGGCTGTACAGTGGAAGAGGGAGACCTCTAGAACCCTGCCACCGTTTTTTGTGTTTTTTTCTTTTTAATCCTGCTGGGCCACCCAGCTTCATTAACGATCTTAACCTCCGCTTCTTTTTTTTTCCTGCTCACTTTCCCTTTTCTGCTAGGTCTCTTTTATCTGGCGCTCTGTGTTTGGTTGCGAGGTTTGTAACCCATTTCCTCCGCTTCCTTTTTTTTTTTTTTTTACAAAAAGAAGTCCTTCCTCCAACTTGCCAGTTGAAAAATCCTATTTTGCCCTTCTTTCTTTCTTTCTTTCTTTCTGCCGCGGCCTTTCCACACCTATCCTTTCATTTTTGCTTTCCCCTCTCATTGCCAACTCACCCCTCTGTCGTTGTCACTCTCCCTTTCTCATTCTCACTCCCCCTCTGCCACTTCCCTCCCTCCCCCAGCTCTACCCATCTCTCTCTGCCATTTTCCCAGTCAGGGGGCACTTTGCTGCTCCTGTCTTTCGATCTCCGCTGTTGGCACTCAGTTCTGAGCGACCGGCCCAGTGTGTGCGGAGGGGAAGCTGTGTGTAAGCAAACGGGTGCCCACGCCTGCCCCCGGCGCCACAAAGGAGCTTTTCTTCGCCCATCAATGGCTTCCATTAACGCTGGGCCCTCTGCCTCTGGAGGGGATGTCAGGCTTCCCGAGATGGCACACAGAGACGGCCATTAGAGGCAGGAAGCCGGGGGTAGGGGCACCATGGGAGAGCTGCCAGGGCAAAGGGGGTGGGAGGGTGGCAAAGAGGGTATTTTATTAGGGCGTTTTATGTTCACCCGTGTGCTTTTACAGACATTAACTCCCACAGGGACATATCTCTTCCGTTAAACACACACTGATACATGTATGCATGTGTGTGTTTACACATGATCTTGTTCAAACCGCTTTTTCTTGAGTGTGACCGTGTCTTCTTCGGGATGAAGTGCTTTTTAAACGCTCACCAAGCCAGTCCTGAAAGATTTTGTTGCGCCACTTTGTAACATTTATATTATGTAGATGATATAACTTTATGTACCAACACAACTCCTGTCCAAATACCAGTGGAAGAGCTTTATTTCCATCATTATACTCTGGCACGCTGAAATAGCAGGAGTCTTGGGTCTCCAGATAGAGATATAAAAGTGTAAAATTTAAGCATGTAAATAAAAACAGTAATAGTAGCACAAGAAATTGACATAAACATTGCCATAGATGACAATAAAGAAAAGAAAATGGGACACATTTACAAAGCATGGACATAAAACACATTAAATGATAGGTCTGGTCATAATTTATATTGTTATTACTAACAAATCTATCAATAAGAGCCAACAATTACCGTCCCTATCTGTTTGCAGAATAAAGATTTAAATCTGAGATATGAATACACTTTATGAATAAAACATGAACATTTAGTGGGAGAAATAGTGTGTTTGTTGGAGACTATTTTCAGCAGCGTGTTTATGTACATTCTGTGAGTATGTGAAGCAGCAGGGTGGTATATTCTGGACAAATAAACCGGAGCGAGTGTTCTTGGCGATAAAGGAACGATGTCAGACATTGTACGTATTCCACACAGAAAAGGACATTCGTCTTGTTTGTTTCATCTGTATTTGTGGACATCTAATGAACGCTTACGAAGATGGAGGAAACGGGAAAAATGGGAAATGTGGTAGAACAGGAAATAGAAGTTGAAGTCAAAGTGAGACAGTCAGTTTTGGACTATTCACAGTAGGTAGATTTTTTCCCATCCTCCTCTTCCTCACAGATACTTCACACACTGGTAGAGTGAACTTAGACTAAGATGGATGCTCGAGACACTTCCACATTGGCATCACATTATGAACCTGTTTCTATGGTAAAACTGACTTGAAGACAAACATTTGAACCTGATTTCATAAAAACTCTTGAAGATGACAGGAAGTGCTGCAGTTTTTACTGCAGGATATTACATCATTGTCTTTAGATGAGAGGGACATTTTTTTAAGGAGAGGGAGATGTGATCAGAACACACACTTGAACCGCACTACATGAAGACACATCTCCCGGCTCTTCCCGTGGGAGTGGCAATCCAGTCCGAGCTCGATCACGGTGACAACTGAGGGTAAGATGTGAGAGGAGGCGGGTCGGCCTTCTCAAAGCCTTTCTGAGGGGACGCCACAGGGTGGTGGAAGGGAGGGTCAGCTCTGTG
This sequence comes from Microchirus variegatus, assembly GCF_963457635.1. NCBI lineage: Eukaryota > Metazoa > Chordata > Actinopteri > Pleuronectiformes > Soleidae > Microchirus > Microchirus variegatus. The sequence continues at coordinate 19,766,367 of NC_139802.1, read as the reverse complement.
GGGGCAGAAAGGGGGCGTGCTGTGAGAGCAGGTGGGGTGGTGCAGAGGAGACGGGGAGTGTGTGTGGATCAGAGGAGTGTCGGCGAGCCGGAGACGGTCAGCATCCACTGATCTAATGACGGCCCGACTTCTGAGCGGCGCTGGCTCACTTTGCACAGCACCAATTAACTCCAAGGGTGGGGACAGTTGATGGACAAGTCTATTATTAGTGTGTGAGGAGCGCTGCGGAGCCTCAAAGAAATCAAAGAAAGAAAAGTCTTGAAGGAAGTGGCAAATGCAAAGTGAATGCATGTGATATGCTTCATTGGCCCAATTGTGGCTGTATTGCTTTCTTCTACTATTCCCCCCTCAACAACAGCACCACCAGCGCTGCGTCTTATGAGCAGGAACTACAACACAACTCTGAAAATGATGTATTTTGTGGCTTTGCAGAAGTGCCCCCCCCCCCCACACACACACCTTCTCTCCACTGCCAAACTCAATTATACCACTCTGAGAAACAAAGGAGGAAAAACACCCCTTCATTCAAAGATGCATATCAAAGCTGTACCTCAAATCCTTAAATCCTTCCAGCTGAGTCAAGCGCTGCTCGTTAGCCCTCCCCTTTCATCCCACGACAGTTTAGCCATTGATTGGACTTCATTTCAACCACATTTCTTGTGTCCACTAATACGTATCTTCAAGGACAACCACTGAACCAGTCCCACAATTACTGCATCAGACTTAAAATTCAGTTCCTTATGGATCATAACATAAAAAAAAACAAAAAAAACATTTGGGGCTTTTAGCCAAACAGTTGAGATGAGTCTTTACTGCACAAATATGGAGAAGATACTTGTAGGACATGAAACCTTCTTATTTCCACATTGACAAAACCATGGTGGGGAGTATCGCTCAAGATGTGACGACCTTCCTCAGTGAAGAGACAAGTGTGACATGGACCAAGTGTGTTAGAGTTAAAGGGGACATATTATGCAAAATTAACTTTTGAATCATTTAAATACTTATTTATTATTATTATATATTTGGGACTCTGGAGGCCCTATGAGTAGGCAAAGTGTGAAAAAAGATGACTCAGTCGTTTTTGTGGTCTCACAGAATTGTTGTCTCGCAGAGCTTCGCTTTGTCCCTAAAAAACGAGCTAGAGCGAGAGTGCAGGCGAGGGCGATAGTTTTTCGGAAGAGCGGAAGTTCACAAAGTGTTCTATTCTTGGCTACACAGTGCAGCACAGAGTTCTACACAAACTTTCAGCCTCAGAGGATTTACATTTTATATATGACGGCAATGTGCCGGCTAGAGTCGGCAAATGATGGCTTTTCCAAATGCTAACTGCTGTTAGCTGCTGGAGCCTCAGTGACGCTGACGTAGTTTCCTGTGTCTCATTTACATTTAAAGAGGCATGCACTCAAAAGAGAGCGTTCTGAACTGCTATGGTGCTTCATCCTTAAGGTATTTTGACCGAAGCATGTCACAGACATGGTCATTAGGACACCAGGGAACTTGTAGAAATAGGGTATCATATGTCTACTTTAAGGCAGTGATGTTGAAAAAAAAACCATTGCAAAAACTATCTTTAAACAGCATTTATTCTCGAGAAGTTGGACAAAGTGATATGAACAGGGTTCCAAAGGGTATTTGAAATCCTTGAAGGGTTTGCAAATTTGAAAACAAACAAATTAAACTCCAACCTTTTTGAAAATCACCCTAGAGTAAATAGACATGGGTCATTGGAAATGCTTGAATTTTGAGCAAGAAATAAGCAGTTGAAGTGCACCCATGACAGGTCTTTATAATAGCAGGGGTCATATTTAGTCACATCTATGTTCCTTGCAGGTCAAAAGGCCTAAGTCCTGCTTTGGCCAGGCACATCCCAAAGTAAACATCGTCAATGGGAAAAATGGGAATGGACGGAGACATGTTGTCTATGTCCTTAGCTGTATAGCTAGACAGGAGGATGCCCCCACTACAATAAGAGGGGTATGAATTTGACTCTTGTACTTGAACAGGGACAAAATATTTGCTATGTGGGTCTCTGATGGGTCCAGTATTCTGCATCAAATGGCCATCAGGTGTTTGCCTCCGTCATTGTCAAGGCTTTGGAGATATCTTGTCTGTGTTGGCAAAAACATAGTTATCGCCATTAAACAAGAAGCGAGCATTTGGGCAGGTCCTCTCCATCCACTCAAGGAAGAGTATCTGCTTCACTGTGAGGTTGAGGAATGTTTACCAAGTTACCAAGAATGTCATTGAACTCACGATGCTCCAGGTCAAGCTGTTTGTTCCATCTCAGTTTTTCCAAACCGGTATCAGTTGTTCCTGTGATGAAGACCCTGTGAATCTTCTTAGCACTCTTTAGCCCAGGTTTTGCGCAGGACCTCTCTGTTTATTGTCGTTTCCGGGGGAGCTCTCAATGACCATTCTGACATCTGCAGATTTATGAGCTCCTCCACATTTGTCTGGAACATCCAGTAGCATGAAATGGTGACAGTGTCGATAGGACAAAAAGTCTTTAATTTGACTTGGAAGAGAGCTGAAATCTGTGATGTTCGCAGCAGATGTATTTTTCTTGTAAGTCACTTTGGATAAAAGCTGCTTTTATGCTGCTTTTATCATGATGATGTCCTAAACATCAAGTATAGTGTCAACATTCTATGTCGCAAAAGCACGTGGCTGAAGAGGTGCACGTGGTGACTGTTTACCTTTTCACATTTGTTGTGATTACATCAGAACAAAGTTGTAAAAATCTTGGACGAAAAAGTACCTCAGACCATTAAATAACCATGCACTACATCAGTGGTTCCCAAAGTGGGCCGTGACACTATGCAGGTGGCCCATGAAAGGTCATTAAAGGCGACATAGACCAGGAAGCTCCAATCAATGCTGCTTTTGGGTGTGTATCTGTGTCATTACTTCATGTATGAAGCCCTAAAGTTTCATAACAAACAGTTCAGCCACTGCTGAGAACCCTGCAGGCTTTTATTGTTTTGCTGAGCTCTCCGAAGCAGATCTGAAATGTGCTTGCTAGAGACGTCACAAGCCGGTCTCACCACTCATCTGAACAGCAGTTCCGGAGCAGGAGGAGGAGCTGTGTCAACTGCTCGCTCTGTTGCTGCTGTAGAAACCAGCACTAGACACTTCATAAGCTGCTAAACATCTTCTTAAGGGCTCCACAACTTGGTCTGCACCACAACTTGGTCTGTAACGGAGAGATTTAGATCAGCTCGTTTGCAGAAACTAGGAGGTTTTTGAGCAAGCAAGTTAATGTTTCTAAGTAGACCTCCTTAACTCACATATATGTGAGCGTCATCTCATCACAGATACTATTTTGTGAGCTACACTGCTAAACAGAACAATACATGTACAATACACACAACACTGGACATAATAACCTCTTAACATTTGAACGGCCTGTCGTTTGTGTGCCACCACATAACAACTATGTGTCTCAGTAAAGTAAAGTAAAGTCTCGGGAGCTTACCCAGGAAACCGACGTTACCGCCGGCCCTGGAGAAAATAGATCTCCCGTGTTCCCCGACCACGGTCAGGAGATAAAGCAGGAAAGGTTAACACGGGGAACATAGACCGTACATCCAAGTTACATTCCTGTCCACATGTATCCAAGCTTATCAAGGATCACCGATGCATAGAAATTTTACCTTGATGCTCCAGGTTGTGAATGACAATCAATAGGTTCAGACATTAAGACAATGTAATCCAATATAATGTAGCGACCTGACGGTCAAAAAACCTTATTACACCAAACGTAGTACAGCTTAAATGGACAAACACATCCAACCTGCTAGATATTTTCAGTACATATCTCTCCCGATCCCTGTTTGTATCATAGCTGTCACACATATCAAAGTGTCTTATGAACCTTACCTTATACCTGCCAGCCATTTTCTAGCATTTTGACCCATCTTTCAAGACCCACAGAATATGTAAACAGTGAAACTACCAAAAGAAAAAAAACTTTCTTTCTACCTTTTTTGTTATTTAGTAATTGGCATTAGAAATTAGGCTGATTTAACCAAAAACACAGTTTTTGATCAAAAAACTGAGAAAACAGGCTTTTTGTGAAAATAATCATTTCAAGCAGATCAGTGACTTTGGGGCAAAAAAAATGTTGCTTTAGTGACACCTCAAACATCTGAACAGTGTTTTCCTTCTATAAAACAACAAATGCAACACTCATAAATGGCTTTTGATGGCAAAACAATCTTTTATTTACAAGATTTGTTAGTTGAGCGCGATGCAAGAAATGCGGCGTCTCACAGCTTCCCCCTGGTTTTGGAAACCACACGGCTACTACCAAAAGAAAGAGTAGACTCTTCTTTCATCATCAAGACCTACCCTTTTCAGTCCTTCAGTAATAGTAATAGTAATACTATCTATCTATCTATCTATCTATCTATCTATCTATCTATCTATCTATCTATCTATCTATCTATCTATCTATCTATCTACGATGATGTGATAATGAGTAGGAGGAAGTCTTCAGCGGCTGCTTCCACACTGATGGATTAAAGTAAGCAGAACATGTTGCAGCCTTCAGGTCAGATGAATAATGCATGTTTTCGGGGGATGATTTAAATTTCCAACAGTATTAAAGAGCCGCGGACAGAAGGTCATGCTCCTTTATGCAGCCACCGCATTCACCTTGATACTAATAAGAGCTGCGGGATAACATGCATCCATTTATAAATGTGTCACACCGTTCACTCTCAGAGTGAGAACGGTCCACAACAGGGCTGGAAATGAGGAGGAGGGGAGGGGGGGGAGTGTGGATCATGTAAAGAAAAAAATGTGAAGCACAAGTTTTCTATCTTTATTAGTCTGGGGGAAAAAAGCACAACCAAAGGTCATCTGAACCAAGCACCACATCATTCATTCATTCATTTTCAACTATAAATGCCTTAAATGATATTATTTATTTACATTAAGACAATGAGGAAATTCGGGTGATAACCATTCACTGGTTATGGTGTGTGTGTGTGTGTGTGTGTGTGTGTGTGTGTGTGTGTGTGTGTGTGTGTGTGTGTGTGTGTGTGTGTGTGTGTGTGTGTGTGTGTGTGTGTGTGTGTGTGTGTGTGTGTGTGTGTGTGTGTTTCACTTGAGACATTGTCTTATGACTCTGGGTCTGACTCCGGGTCATAAAAGTCATAATAATGAGTAGCAGTGCATCCACTGTTCCAGAGGGGGGAGCTGCGCTTCTGAGAGCGGGTGTGCTAATGACGTCACTTCCGGGTACCTGGCTAATCACAAGACAGTTGGGTAAGCTCTGGGCTGGCCAATCACAACACAGTCTGTCTTCTGGGGGTAAAGATTTCGGTCTGAAACAGAGCGGCTGACGAGAGCTTCAGTGAGGAGAGATTTCTATCAACTCGTTTGCAGCAACTAGGAGGTTTTTGACCATAAAAAAAGACCTCCATAACTCACATATGTGTGCGATAGGACCACTCTATGGAAACTTTAAATTGTCATGATAATGGCCTCTTCAGTTTATGCTCAATGTACAAAGATTTGTCATCATGCGACAGATTTTCAGATTCAGATTTCATTTACTGCCGTGCTGTCACGTCCCATGACGCTGCCTTAGAACAGCTGCCCCGAGTGTTCATCCATACGTTACTGTCACTATGAGCATCGCGCTGGTGCTAAGCAGTCACTGATGAGGACAATATATTGAGAACTTAGCACATGATTGAAGGGTTGGCGGTTTGATTTCCTCAAGCAACGTGCTCGATCCCTGTTGCTTATTGTGAATTGGACACTCTAAATTGACCCTAGCCGGTCGGAAAGCCCAGGTAAATGGGAGGGCATCGTCCACTGTGGTGACCCCAAGACTGAATATCAACTAAGCCTAACCTGGATATTTATCCTAACCCTCAGGGTTGTTTTATTGGCCCTCACCTTAACCTAACCCTTACCTTAACCTCAGTCCTATCCAGGGGTCCTAACACAAACCTCATTCTCCGACTTATCTGCTCAGAGAAGAAGCCTGTCTATACTGCACCTTTAATTCCAATGGTTTTGTTCACTCGCGCAGAACAATATGCTCCTTTCCAAAATACGGAGTCACAACTTCAAAAATGGGATTTCCAAGAGCGCAAAAAATCCTTGCATTGTCAAACGGAGACTAAAACGCTGACACCTGTTAAGATATTGCTGTACCGATGTCTCTGCATCATGTTCTGTCCTCCAGAACTTTATTGACAACACAACACAGCACACACTAACAAAAAACACTCACTATAAATCTCACATTAATTCCCCTCTCACAGTCATTTGTCCCCCTTTAAATCTAATTTCTGCTTCCTGTGCTTTGAAGCTGTTTTAACTGAGTCTGTTGTTGTTTTATCTGTGACTTTGAATAATAAGTGGCTTGTTTTGTGCTCATTTTGGTTCACAGATATATCAGGGGTCTTGAGAGGTTGCACGTCGGTATAAGACAAAAAAACAAAACATAATACAAGACATTATATGTGTAGTGAATATTTATAGATGTTAAAATGCCTATTTATTGTTTATTACCATTACTTTTGACTGTCTTTGCTGCTGTAGATCCATTCATTTCCCCTGTATGGGACGAATAAAGGACATCTGATCTTATCTTGTCTTATCTTATTTACGCAACTATTCTACTTTCTGTTTCACTTGCACTGTTGTCCCGCATGTATATATATTGTATCTACTGTAGACTTAATGTGTTTATTGTTAATTAAGATATCATTTCTTTATATTTACTTAACTTAATCAGTTTACACGCACGTAGCTTATCTATGTGTTCTTATGTGTGAGAATATTGCTTTTCCTCTGTTCTTCACATGTATCTGCATGATGTTTAGTTTCCTCCCACCACTGGAGGAGGAGGCCGGATTAAAGTATAGCTATAATCTCCAATCCAGTCCTCCTCCTCCTCCTCCTCCTCCTCTCTTTCGTTCCTACACTCTCCAGTCTCCAGTCTCCATGCAGCTGGCACCTTTTTTTTTTTGCTGTTCCACTTCTCCGCGGCGGCTTTATTCATGAGGAAAGAGGGGACGAGGGGGAAAACAAGCAAAATGAAAATGGCAGCTGTTTGTTTACGCGTTCCCACGACTCCATGCCAATTAAGCATCGTCATTCCGTCGGCCGCTTGTCTCCACTGATTAGACAAGCCTCAGCAGACAAGAGCAGAGAGAGAAAGACAGGGAGAGAGCGCGCGCTTGTACCCGAGCACTGCAGCAAACCGAGGCCGCTCCTCTGTTTTTCATTTAGCTTTTTATTACAATGGTTATTTAGAATAACAAATAATAATAATGATAATAATAATGATAATAATAATCCGTTGCAAAACATTCTCTGTCACGTGCAGATTCAAACTCATGTCCCGTTTTACACTTTACAAAAGAAAAACTCAACTGTCATGTTATAATGTCCACGATTTTTTTTGCGGTAATTATTATGTTGTTATTTTTTAATTAAACGCATTAAAATCCACAATCAAGACACACTTTAGACCTTAAATAAATTAGTTTCTGTCTTTTAATATATGTAAGAAAGGACAACACATTTTTCTTTAAAAAGAAATAAATAATAAAATAAAAACCCGCCCTATTTATTCAAGTTATCGCAATAAAAAAATATTTCGATAATAATAATAATACAAACTATATATATTATATGTGCAATATTAATTTATCAATAATAATTCATTTCCGACCATTTATATATACTTTATATATATATGTTGATGTTTGATTATATGTAAACTGTTTTAGTTTAACGCTTAAACAAATAAGAAAAGAGAATTTTGTGTGACGTGCGTCTGATAATCAGAGTTTATCAACGGTTTAGCAAGTTTAAATGTCTGCCCTGACACTGTTATGTGGTCACACAGGAACGAGTCTGGAATTATTAATAAATAATAACAACAACAACAATACTAATACAGTTTTTTTTCATGTAGCAGAAATAATATGAGGCCTTCAAACATACAAATATATAATAATAACAATACACGTCAAAAACAACAAAACCACCTAAATCCAACAATTTCTTCATCTGATCACAATCTTTCATCCCCAGAGCATCATCCAAATTCTTTTTTTTGTTTTTGTTTTTTAACTGTTTTAATTGTGCTGCTGACACACAAATGGAGTCAAAATCACAACCTCCTTGGCAGAGATGCCAATGAAGTTAAAATTAAAGCTAAACCAGTGCTGGCCCATGTCTTCTTTGTGAGGCCCTTAGTAGAGTTTGATTTTAAGAATTTATAGTTATAATGCTATTTGTTTGTTTGTGGTCACAACTGTAAAACTATCATTTTATTTCACTTCAGTGATTTGCAAAAGAAACATTTTTTTTTCTCTTCCTCATGTCATCCAAAGGTTTTGCTGGACTGAAAATTAACCTGTTGATGATTTTGATTATAAACTTGATTCTTGGTTGACAGCAAAAAGCCACACCTACTGGTGCAGTTCCACTAATGGCCACTAGATGCTGGCTACAGGAAAACTAGGGTGACTGGGAGAAACTCTTTATTTCTGTCCATGACAATGTGATTTATTTTACCTGTTGGATAATCACTTACACACCAAAGCTGATGCTTTATTTGATGAGTCATTTTATGTGTCAGTCCCTTATTCAACCACACCTACAAAAAGCGGAAGTATCACTCATCAACTTTGATTTGTTCATTATCTCAATTCTCAAATATCTCATAAGCCAAAATAAAGTTGTATATTTTCAGGCTGTAACTTATTATTTCCATAATGGAGTAATCCGTAGATTATTTTCCTCGATGAATCAAGTATTTATTTGGCCCATAAATTGTGAATAATGTTTCCCAAACCTGAAAATGATGATTCATTTTCATTATCAATGATTTCTTTGTTATATGGAGCATAAGAAACTAAGACAATATTAACATTATTAGAAGCTGAAAAATCAGACAACTAGTTTTAATTGTATATATTTTTTTAAACTCTAAAAAACAAAAACAAAAATGTTGTTGTAGCTGCTAATTCAGTGCAAGAACGAAATGACATCATCGGTCACTGCATTTGGATTTTTCATCTACTCGGATCACATCAGAAAGAAAAAATTCTCAAAAGAGGATTTTAGAAACATAAAAAAACAAGAAAATCCTCAGAGTGAAGATGTGATGTGGTTTATTAAAAGGTGGAAATGTCTCAGTAATATTCAAAGGTAAGTGTTTGAAGACCTGACGTCAGAAAACAGTGACACAAAGAAATGTGCATTATGCACTCCAGGCCAGCAGGGGGCAGTAACGAGGGCAGCCTCGTACCCATGATGCAATATAACTCACGTGGGCATTGTCACTAAGATGAGTAGAGAAGCAGAACACAGATGGTGACTCAGCTATTTTCAGGTGAGTGAGTTTTAGGCTACTGTAACTTTAACTCAGAAACAGTTTATGTGACTCTTTATCAATGTGAAAAGCCCAGATTTGGTGAGTTAGCTCATCTCAGGAGTCTTCTTCTTCTTCTCAAACTGAGGTTTAGGATTCACAGCTTGAAACAAAATGGAGTCTTTGCACACGGTGGCAAAGTGTGTGTTCGAAAGTTTAAATCATTCCCTGGAAATATTGAGGATAATCTATATACAAATTGGCCAAATGTGTAACATAAGTCCAGTTTTTAGTCATCTTAATGTGGACTAAATGTTTCCTTTTAATACTAACTCAACTCACCCACTAACCTCTTCTTTTATTTCCTAAAACTGTTTGTGTTTAATGATTTAGTACATACTGTATATGCCTCATATGGATAAAAGGAAAACTGGCTTTTATTTATTTATTTATTTATGTGCATAAAAAATCAGAAGTCAAATAAGTCACTGGCTTTAACCCAGAATAATAATTTCTCAGGGTTTAATATGTGTCTGTGTGTGTGCACAGACACATATAGTCTAGTATTTGTTTAGTTAATGAGTTTTACACAGTTTTGCAGCATATAGAAGTACAAAAGGCAGTAAATGTATCTGTGTTATGGTTATAAATTTGTTCTTATGGAAGTGTCTGAACTATGCATTCTCTTGAATGGCCATAAGGGAACACTCTTCCACTGGAGACACTTCTGACTTAAATCATAACTTTTCAGTAAACGTTTACCTGAAAATTTTATTGTCTATTTCCACGTTGTCAAACTATGCTACGGAAGATTCTTAGAGTGCCCTATGTCAGCTGAGATTGGCACAGAGACCCTCCACTGAAACGGTCGATAAATGGATATGGATGAATGGAAATGGAAATGGAATACATCTGCCTCCTGTGAAAAGTCCGTAGCTTGACCTACTTTACACCACTGTATTTCAACGTTGGTGATATTTAATAAAGGTATAAGTTAATATTTGGTTTGTTACCCAAACTCTTTGGCTAAATAAACTGGGAAATTCATGCCAGACTTTATTTCCACATCCATCCTTGCTTGTCGTTAACAATGATTATTGCCTCTTCAGGACAGGATGGGTCCCAACACCCTACATATGTTGGATCGGAATATAATTGTGCTTTAAATGTATATTCTCCTCCTCAGTGACATTTGGTCTCTTCCAATGTGTCTCCCATGCCCCTTTTACGCTCTATTTCTTAAAGCTCCCATGGACCGGAAGTTCCAATTAACACCGTTTTTTGGGTGTGTATCTGCACCATTACCTTGTTTACGAAGCCCAAACTGAGAACACTGTGTTGTATTGTATTCTCAGGCTCAGCAAGCGGCGGGGAGTCGTGACCAAACCATTTTTAAACATTGTTAAAACAATGTTTTGATAATGAGTAGCAGTGCATCCACCATTCCAGAGGGGGGAGCGGAGCTTCTGAGAGCTGATGTGCTAATCACGTCACTTCCAGGTACCTGGCCAATCACAAGACAGTTGAGAGAGCTCTTGTTGGCTGGCCAATCAGGAGGTTTTTGACCATAAAAACAAGTTAATGTATGTAAGTAGACCTCCATAACTCACTTATATCTGCGATAGGATCACTCTATGGGAGCTTTAAAGTCATAAATGCACACATTTAAAAAACAAAAAAACATCACAGATCGTCATAGATTCGTTTCACCCACAACTTCACATTCATAAATGCCGCCGTCCAACAGCACATACTCGGCAGCAAGCACCAGCCCAGGAATGATGCGGGGCTGATTGTGACAACATTACCATGAGAAAGCACCTCCATCTCACTGCACTTATTTGACCTCTGACCCCCCCCCCCCCCCCCCCCCCCCTTTGTGCCTCCCAGAAAGCAAATCGCTGCGGTGGTAGTGGCGGGGTCACTCTCCGCTCCACCGCTACTCCCGTCCATCCCTGGCGCTGTGCTCAGAGGAGTGTGGCTGGGTGTCTCTCAATCAAGTCGTTTAGTGGCAAAGTCAATTCCCATACACACCCACCCAACACACACACACACGCTCCCACACTCGTAACCAGACAGGCTGGAGGACTCTGTCTCAGCAGCCTTTCTTTGCCACCCTGCTCCTGTCTGCTCCCCCTCTTCTTGTCTGAGTTTTAATGAAGAGAGGGGGACCCGACTAAGGGACATGATTAGGGGGGACCCTGAGATCCTGAGGCAAAGACCGTGGTTATAAATGTGTGTGTGTGTGTGGCTTTGGAAGCTTAATCCCATAGAGTGTCAACGGGATGAGAAACATATGCAGCATATCAGGGTGCATCATTCACGGCAGCATCAATGGCCTCCTCTGTTTTACCATCAAAGCCTGGGAACGTCTTTGGCGTTCGGCGGTTGCCATATGGTAATATCTGCTTTCAACACTGGAGCGCGTCTGATGACAACAATGTTGTTTTCACGTTTGTGTTTGAAAACAAATGTGTGTTTTTGTCTTTTAATAGACGACCTCATTATCATCCAGTAAGTGTGGCGAGGGTGTTGTATCTTTCTTTTTTTTGCTTGTGAAGGACAGAAGCAGCTGTTGGGAGTTTTTCTGTTTGTTTGTTTTTTTCACTTATTTTGCCGCGTATTTGTACTTTGGAGACGTGTTTGAAGGCCTCGACTGTAATCTTTCAGAAATGATAGAAAGAGCGCGACATCATTCCAGCATGACGCAATGTAAGCAAATGATCCACAAATAATCCAAGAAAGATGACCGCGACACAGTAAACACTGCCTCTAATATATTTATATGGCAGGTTTTATGTTTTTCCCACTCCTTTCTCGTCGCCCCAAAAAAGACTCAAATCGGTCAACTGCAATAAGTCTAGTTCTGCTCTTTAGGGGCCAGACAGCTGGTCAGTGGTATGTCCCCCAACAGAAGTTTGATGGTACAGATCGGTTATTTTGTACACTTTACAACTTTTGACAGTTGGAATTTACAGTCATAATTACTTTTCCCATGAGACGCTGTAGTTTAATTTAGGGCACTTTTTCCACAACAGAGTTCCAGCTCAACCCAGCACGGCTCGACTCTTCTCTGCCTGGTTCCTTTTGTAGTTCCTGCTCTGGCGAGGTTCCAAGCGAGCTGAGCCGATACTACGAAAACGTCATCAGACAGCCGAGTATCGTCATTGGAAGAGTCATAAGCGCGATGTCCGACACATGAATCAAACCGAACAATGTCGAACTGTAGATCAGTTAAAAACACTTAACCCTGTAAGACCCACGGTTGTAAATTTACAACGTTAACTTTAGCCATCCCTAAAAACAATCTGTTATATTTTATCTGGTTTTTTACCAAATGTACATAGTCATTGGGTCTTATTGTTCAGTCTCACAGTGTTAGTGGATGTTACATTTGTTTATAAGTCCCACTTTATGGCCATAAACGCACACAACTTTTCAAGATTTCCTCCGAACAAAACCTCTTTGTTTCATTGGACTGGATTCATCAAATTAAAGTAAGTCAAATGTCTTTTATATTTTTTTTGGATGTTATTATAATGTGTAGAGCATGTACATATGTTGTTATTGTGGAATAGATGCATCAAATTTCATTTAGAGCATGTTACATAATTGTTGTAATTTTACAACACTGGGTCTTGGTGGTAGCAAAAATAGCAGGCTTGTTTCAATGGACACAGACAGGTGATATTCACTCCACTACACCACTGCCTTAAACAGAGTATTTTCTTTATACATGAACAGTATACGTTACATACATTATACCCTTGTGTTGTGTTCTGGTCAAATTTGACTGATTTAAAAGTTTTATGTCTAAAAAAATACCTAGTTAATTTGATCAGACTGAGCTAAAATCCCATGTCTTCGTCCACAAAGAGGATATCAACAGACAATTCAGTTCTGGGAAAGGTGTAAATGTTCCTGAATGTGGGGTGTGGATGTAAGTGGGGGTATGCATGTTTTTCTTTTAGTATGATAAGTAGAGACCATAGGCTCAGACTATTACATTTACATTTAGGGCATTTAGCAGATGCTTTAGTCCAAAGTGACTTACAATCAGCAGACAGTATTGTTTGCCTTGAAAACATTTCTACACAGAGGACTTGGTCCACCACCCTATCTATTCCTTCAGGTTATGTACTACAATATAAAAAGCATATTTATATGTGTTAATTCATTGCTTTTTTTCCAGAATGCCACCAGCAAGGAGAGAGCTGTGATACAGTGTGCAGGATGTGATTGAGATCATCCAAACTGGAGAGAGTGAAGTTGAGATGGAACTTGATGACACTGATGAGAGTGATGAAGACTCAGATGAAGATGTCTGTCAACAAGTGGACAAAGAAAACCAACCACCCATGGACTGTCCAGCTGATAATTACGTGGACATCCAGCCAAAAACAAACAAACACACCATGCACCGTGACAGGTGTCGCTGGCCGAAAAAATATTTCATCAGTCACAACACAGATTTTTCTGGTCTGGATTTCATCTTCAGACAAAGAGAGTCCAGCAACACAGACAGTGACATCATGAAGCCTCTGAATGCTCAGAAGAGACCATCCAAGAGATGTGCACACCTGTTATTGGATGTACGCAAGGACATGAAGACAGGGAGAGGATGCTGCAGTAAAGGATTCACCAACACACAATGCAGCAAGTGTGATGTTCACCTTTGCTTTTCAACAGTTTTTAGGACTTTCATGAACAATGAAAGTTTGTCATGAAAAGAAAAAAGGAATGAAAAAGTTGATAGAAAAAAACTTGAATTTTATCCTTTTGATGTATTTATTTAGTTATTTTTAATAAATGCTTTCATAAAAATATGACTAATGTGTGATTATTTTTAAATGTTATATACATTTATGGAGCTAAGTAAGCAATCACACTTGCAAATTAACCCTTAGTTTTTGTGAATTGTTGTTCAGACAAAGTGAGTACAAATACAGAAATTCTGCTACCACCAAAGCCCAATGTTGTAAAATTACAACGTTTCTCTAAAAACGTACATAAACATTTTTTTTCCAAAAACTCTTTGGTTTCTGCATCTAAGGCCTCCTACAACAACATCTGAATGGTCAAATAATTTTTTTTTTAGGTTTTTCTTAATTTGGGTCTTACAGGGTTAAAGTGGACCTAGACCGGAAGTTCCAATTAACGCTGTTTTTTTGTGTGTATCTGCGTCATTACCTTGCTTAAGAAGCCCTGAAGGTTCTAAACAAACAGTTCAGCCACTGCTGATGTTACCGGCCTCAAGCCTAGGGGTACTCAGGCCGGTAGCTATTGTTGTTACACAGTTATAATGACTCAGGAACAATGAGAAACAACACGGTTTCAGCAGTGTGCGACTTCCTCAAGCACCATTTTATTCTGCCTCCTATGTAAAATGTCACACATCTCATTTCACATTCAATGGCGAATTATCAGCCTTAATATCAGAAAATTGCTTGAATTTATAACTCCAACACATATAAATAATAACAAAAGAAATGACAGTATACTGTGGCTACATGGTGAATACACCAAAATCATCAAAAGATTCTAACCACATTCAAAAATTACATAACTTTAATAACATGTCTACCTGTAGGCTATTTCATTCACTCCTGACACAGTATCTCCATTTGCATGAACCAATATTATGTGGTGGCGACTATTACAACAACTACAGCGCCATAAACCACCATAAACTTATTAGAATCATGTCTCAAGTCCAATGCATGCAAACCCATTACCTGCCCTTCACACTGTCGGCAGTGAAAACAATAGCTAAAATGCTAGCTTGCTACATAACAAACATGAATTAAGTTCAAACTCGGTTTTCGAACACTTTTAAAACCTCATTAACGTGACCGAATGTTTTTACAATGTCTAAGCAGTGTACTGACCAATTATTAAGTTGCTTTTCCACGTTTTACATGGAACAACTGTGGAACAATGAGAAACAACACGGTTTCAGCAGTGTGCGACTTCCTCAAGCACCATTTTATTCTGCCTCCTATGGGAGGAGGATGGACTTGAGTTAGGAGTTTTCTCACTGAACCTGGTATCACAGTACCACCTATGGTCACAAAGTGGAATTACAACCAAATGACCTGTATGGGAGTAACTTGAATGAAAATAAAGAGAAAGAAGAAAAATAAAAAAATAAGGGGTGCGTGTGTAATACATATACTAATGAGAGGCTTTTTATTTCCCGACCTCTACACTGAGAACGCTGTGTTTTATTGTAATCTCGGACTCAGTGAGATCTCTGAAAAAACCTGGCTCCGGTTACGTAAACACCGGCTCTCCTGAACAGCAGATCCTCCTGCTCCAGGCACTAGTCCGGGCACATCCGGTTGCGTACATTGAACCGCAGAAGAAGAATAACGTCAGTTGTGGAGGTGTTTCACGAGCGTCAGTGTCTTCTGACTCTGGGTCTGACTCCGGGTCAAAGTCATAAAAGGGACTGTGGCGGGGAGTAGTGATGAAGTTATTTTTTAAACATTGTTAAAACAATGTTTTGATAATGAGTAGCAGTGCATCCACAGTTCCAGAGGGGGGAGCTGAGCTTCTGAGAGCGGGTGTGCTGAATATGGCACTTCCGGGTATTGGCCAATCACAAGACACTCTGTCTTCTGGGTGTGAGAGTTGAGTCTCAAGTCTCGCGGCTGGGAAACACCGTCAGAAAAGAGAATTTCTATCGGCTTGTTTACAGCAACTAGGAGGTTTTTGAACATAAAAACAAGTTAATGTATGTAAGTAGACCTCCATAACTATATGTCAACAGGCCTTTAAACATCCTGAAAACATTTGTTAAACCCCAACATTTAGCAAAGGAAATGTCTAAAATCCAATCACGATCCAAATCACAACCCGTTCTGTCGTATTTCAGTTCAGTGACTGTGTCAGACAGAGTCTGTGCTCCGGCCATGCAGGAAGTGCTGAACAAATCTTTTTAATGAACTGATTATAATGATTCAATACCAAAAAGAATGTCGCGGCAGTTTAATGCAGCCGTTCTATACGACTCCGCCCACGTTGGGGAGGTACTATAGTGATGGAAATGATAACCAAACTCAGTAGTGTCGAGCCGTGCCAAGCTGGAACTGTAAAGTGGAAAAGTGCCATTAGTCTACAATCGTGTTTGGTCATGAAAAAAAATGCAGTGTGGGAAACTTGGCTTCATTTTGACGGCTGAACGTTTCCTGTGGCAGCGCTGTCTGTGATCGCTGCAGTGTCTCACATGTTTTGCACTTTTCCCTTCTTCTTCTTCTGTCTGGTAGGCAGTGTTGTGTTGCTCGTTGGGTTTCTGCCAACTTCACTCCATCATGTCATCGGAGTGGCTGGAAATCAGCTCTTGATCAGACTTTAATCAGATTTTGTCTGCAAGGAAGGAAAACTCTCTGAAAATCAGGGCAGTATGAATTTGGTAATAATAACACTAAAGTCAAGCCCCGCATTGTGAGAGTTGAATCCTCACGGACATCTTAGATTTTTCTGTGCGTAGAAAATGCAGGTTCAAGGAGGACAGAAGGTCAAAAAGAGAAGACGTGTTTTCAGTTTCTCATGGATGTGGTCGCAGAAAGATGCTGAAGGTTGTGGAGGTTCAGCAGGCTTATTGGAGAACTAAGTGCCTCCCTAATCACCAACACTCACTCCTGATTGTTCATTGTACTGGTGCAGACTGGAGCTTGGCTGTAGGAGGCCATCAAGATGCTCCATCCTCTTTTTCCCAGGGGGGAGCACATTCAGTCACACATGTAGAGGTCAAGTGATGACTTCCCTTTTTCTTTCTCTTTCTACCTTTAACACATTTCTTCTGTGAGGGCTGCTGGAGGTCAGGATTTGTGCCATCCTTGACCTGTCCAATTGTTTTTCCCTCTCCATTCTTTCTTCTTTCTTGAGACCAACACAAACAAAACACACACTCATTCCATTGTGTGTTCACCCTGATAAATCCAGGTGGCAACTGAGAGGTTTGGAGTTAACAAAAAATAAAAAGGTTGCCATGACCTTCTGAAAGGATGGGAACAGTTTCATTGACCTTGTGGGTTTGACCATGGCTTCTTGGGTTTTTCTTCTTGTGTTTTCGTTTCTCATGGGTTGTCGTTGCGTAAAAAAATTCTGACCAGGGTTCCAAAGCGGTGTGAAACAGTGAGACCTCTGCCAAGCAGTTTAGATGAATAGTATAATTGTACAAATTGTCTTTCCTTCATTTACATCATTTTGCACTTTTTGCTTTTCTGTGTTGTGTGCACATGTTAACCCTTTAACACACATAGACACCATTTTTGTGTTTTTTAAATCATAAAATAAGGTGCATCATGACTAAACCTGGCAATTTAAGTTAATAAAAATGATATGTATGGAAAGATGTTGATCTAAAACCAAAGAAAAAGTATGTTTGTATACATTTTTTATAGCTGTGTACTTTATGAGCACTTTATGTTTTTTAGATCATAAATTCGAGGTGCATCATGAATAAACCTGGTATTTTAAGGGTTAAAAATATATTTTAAAAATCGTGTTCTTTTTATGAGCAGCATTTTTGAAGGCGCATCTAAGGGTTAATGTATCTACTAATTAACTATTAAACGTTTTGTGTGTACTTTTTCATTTTGTGCTCCATCCTGCATTGCATCATAGTTTCCATAAACAGCTCAAGTTTGTTTCATATATATATACATATATATGTATATATGTATACTCAAGTTATTCAGAATTAGAGTCAGTACAAAGTCAAGGCATCTGCATTCACTGTTTAAATCTGTTGGATTAAAATAAAATTGGACCCACCCACCCACAGAGGAAGGAGAGCTGCAGTGCTGGTTATCCATTGATATGAGAAGAATATAAATATCTGTAATGGATTTCCTCTCTTAAATGTAAAGAGAAAAACAGTGAAACGTGATTGTGAGCGCTTTCTTTTGTTCCCGTCTTTTTGTGTGCTCCAGCTGGACATCAGCAGGAGGTTAATGAACCCTGAAATCCTTAAAACAACAACAAATACAGGCCTGTTATACAGTGTGTTAGTGGAGATCATCGCTCATCGGCTCATGCTGCTGCAGCAGCTGGGACTTATTTAATCGATCACTGTCATTAAAAAAAGAAAGAAAAAAAAACATTTTAATTTCAAAATTATTTTTCTGAAATTAAATGAAATCACTTGCTGAATATGGAGTAAGGTGGACATGCAATTCTGTTCCCTCCTTCTCCTCCTCCTCTGCCATCTCTCTCTCTCTCACACACACACAAACACAAAGGCTGAGCTGTGGTGTAATCCAATCAGAGCTCCTGAAAGAAAGGGGGAGGAGCCGTGCATGTGGATTAAGGTGTACGACAAATAACCTTATGGGATCAGATAAGCCGACACTGTCGCTCAGAGGAGCCCCGGGCCTCGCTCTGTCAGTCCCACAGGACTCACCGCCCCGGGCCTCACGCCCGGAGCACTTCATGTAATCTGTTATTCACTGACGAGTCACACGCAGAATTAAAGGAAAGGAAAAATGAAAATAGTGTCATTTTTTTGTGATGGAAATTAGGGCATTTCTTTGTTCATATTAAGTGACTAATCTCTAATGTTTTCCTCAGTTTCCCAGAATGCAGTCTGCTTAGTTATTTTGTTGTCCAAACATATAGGACATGAAAAGATCAGAAGAAAATATAACATACATTACATAAATGGCTTTGTTTTGTTTAAAGGAGACATATTATACAAAATCAACTTTTTAATCATTGTAATACTTATATGTGGGACTCTGGAGGCCCTATGAGTCGGCAAAGTGTGAAAAAAGATGACTCAGTCATGTTTTTGTGGTCCTCCTCAGTCTAAGTACAGGAGATAAAACACGCGATGTTGACTTCCGCACTCATTGCTACGTCACAATGAGACATTCCTGGAATTGTTATCTCGTGTAGCTCCACTTTGTCCCTAAAAAACACGAGAGTGCAGGCGAGGGTAATAGTATCTGGAAGAGTGGAAGTCGGCGAAGTGTTCTATTTTTGCCTGAACAGTGCAGCACAGAGTTCTACACAAACTTCCAGCCTCAGAGGATTTACATATTATATGTACGACGGCAATGTGCTCGCGAGAGTAGGCAAATGATGTCTTTTCCAAATGCTAACTGCTGTTAGCTGCCGGAGCCTCAGTGACGCTGACGTAGTTTCCTGTGTCTCATTTGCATTTAAAGAGACAGGCACTCAAAAGAGAGCGTTCTGAACAGGGCTGTTTTGGCAGAGTGATTAAACTGCTGTCGCATCCTTAAGGTATTTTAACCAAAGCATGTGACATGTTCATTAGGACACCAGGGAACTAGCTTAACTTAAAGAAATAGGGTAAAATATGAGTCCTTTAAAGTGGAGATGGCTGAAGGTTATTAGGCATCTGCCGAAGCAGGCTTTATTGCGTTTCATACTTTTTGAATCTCCTTTCGTGATGGTGGTTGGAGTTGGAAGTGATGACTGAGTGAGTGTGTGGTTTTACCATGAAACAAAGGAAAAAAAGGACTTCAGTGTTCCTCTGTCCTGGTTGATCACCGTGCTTGTTCTGTCCGTTTCCCCTTCCTCTCGTCATCTCAGCGACTCTGAACTCGACTGTACTGCGGTCACCCAGATGTTTTTTTTTATTATTATTTTATAGTCGACCCCAGTCACTCTAGTAATCATGAACTGTCTGACTCTGTAATTAAGGATTCCCACCAGAACCTGCTTTAGAACACAATTAACTACCATTAGCTTGTCAGATGTGGAAAAAATCAGCAGCTCTGTTTCACCTGCTGTCTGTCGACCGACAGATATCATGGGGTATATTTTCTAAGGGGGGGTGGGAACCCTTCAAGTCTCTGTGTGGATTGTGTGGAGTTTTAAGAGGCTCAATCAACAGCTGTGTTTTCATCATTTTAATTAGGTTTTAAAATGGCGCAGGAAATATATGCTTTTCCCTTCCGAGCATCATGTGAAAAAAAAAAAATAATAATAATCCTGGCTATGTCTATGCAGCAAGAAGACCTGGGTTCCTTTCTGCGTGGGTTTTCCCAGGTTCTGTTTCCTGCCACAGTCCAAAAACCTGCAGATTTGGGGATTAGGCAAATTGGACACTCTGAAATGAGGTGTGAGTGTGAGACTGAATGGTTGTTTGTACGGCTGCAACAATTACTCGAGCGATTTGAGTAACTTGATTGCAAAAGCTCTGCCTCGAGTATATTCTTTTAATTCCTATCTCGGGATCATTGTTCCACATGGACCGTTTTAGCAGATGCACACCTCGCATCCGGATTTTAGCTGGCGCGATGGCGGAGACGGAGCCGTTTCACGCATTAACAAGAAGCCAACACGGTGCAAAGTAAGCACTGCAAACTACAACTAGAGTACCACAACAGCATCTAGTTGCTAACATCAACGTAAACAGTGATTTTAGCTGATTTAATGTAGTTTACCAGGGCTGCAGCTATCGAATATTAAAGCGGACCTAGAGAGGTCCTGTTGCACATATATGTTAGTTATGGAGGTCTACTTACATACATTAACTTGTTTTTATGGTCAAAAACCTCCTAGTTGCTGCAAACGAGCCGATTGAAATCCTCTTTTCTGACGCTGTTCCTGAGTCGCGATATTTCAGAGTGAACTCTCACACCCAGAAGACAGAGTCTTGTGAGTGGCCAGTATATTCAGCACATCCGCTCTCATAAGCGCAGCTCCCCCCTCTGGAACGGTGGATGCACTGCTCCTCATTATCAAAACATTGTTTTAACAATGTTTAAATATAGCTTCATCACGACTCCCCGTCGCAGTCCCTTTTGGTTCATGCGTGACAGACGACCTGAGGAGATCCATCAATCTCAAAAAGATGTTTTAAGTTGCTTTGCAGTGTACGTAGGTGTTGCCAGGGCTGGATTAGTGACCTTTCTACTAAAGAGATGTGTACATGCCGACACAGGATCTGCTGTTCAGGAGAACCGGTGTTTACGTAACTGGACCGGATTTTTTCAGAGATCTCGCTGAGCCCGAGATATAATCACATCATTCTCAGCAGTGGCTGAACTGTTTGTTTAGAACCTTCAGGGCTTCTTAAACAAGGTAATGATGCAGATACACACTAAAAAAACAGCGTTAATTTGAACTTCCGGTCTAGGTCCGCTTTAAAAAAAAATATATAAAAAAAATAAAAAATAAATAATAATCTGAACCTCATCACCTGCATAACCAATACAGGATCTGACTGATGCTCCTCCTCTGTACCAGAAACTGTCACAGCAGCACGTTTACGGAATAGCCACATACATTTTTACATTTAAACCTATGTTTTCCGTACCTTTTTTAACCTCTACTACAGACGTAAACATAACAAGACAGATATATGACACAAGAGAATCTAATCAATAGCAGGAGGCGTTTGCAGCTGCAGCAGTCGGTTACACTCACGCTGCTTTTAAATCAACACTGATTGAACAATTTCTCTAATTCAACAATCCTCTTAGCTTTTATCGTGTTTTTCTTTATTTTTATTTAATGCGTTCTTCAAAACAAGGCATTTATTTTGCGAGAGAAAGAGAGAGAGGGATGCGGCCGTGTCTTGTTTAGACAATGTGCTGTTGTGGTCTGTTTCATCATCAGGCTAACGCTAAAGTGGATGTGTAGTAACGGCAGGCATAATGCTAATCCTGCACTTCTCACATCTCCATAAATTAATTTGTGTGTGTGTGAGATGCACACATTTTTGTGCATGTTTTGTGTGTGTGTCTACATTTACAGCTCTCCTCTCTCTCTCTCTCCTCGTTGTATACCACACACACACACACACACACACACACACACAGCCAGTTGCCAAGGCAACCAGGAGCTAGCATGAAAGCTTTGTGGAGAGGTGGAGCATGGCACCAGTCTGATGAGCAACTGCCACCCTGTGTGTGTGTGTGTGTGTGTGTGTGTGTGTGTGTGTGTGTGTGTGTGTGTGTGTGTGTGTGTGTGTGTGTGTGTGTGTGTGTGTGTGTGAAGGTGATATAGTAATGTGTGCATTTGTGCATATTTTTTGTGTTGACCCATAATGAGGCAGAGGAGGCGGAGGGGGGACATGAACATCCAGAGAGATTAAATAACAAAAGACGCTGCGTCCATTATCAGCCGCCTGCTTTCTGCTCACACTTTGCTGTTAAAATTGAATAATTAGATGTCGATTTTTTTGGTGAGAAAAGCGGTTACAGTGTGTACACATGGAATCTGCGTGTGATGGAGGCGTTATTGTCCCAGTTGTCCAGTTCAGGCGGAGGCCTCGATTGTTTTTTTTTCTTTTTCTTTTTTATTATCAGAGCGGTTTTGTATTTGTGGATTTGTTCGTGGTGTGGTTTTCATGCAGCAGGCAGTGTTTGCTAAAACAAAGGGATCGGAGCAGTAAGAGAAAACCCTGTGTCTTCATATCACCACAGCTGATCATCTGCCTCCATCTTGTCCTATCTCTTGTGTCCTCTTCTGTGACACCAACTGTCCTCATGTTTGCCTTCACAACATCCATCCATGAATCGTCTCTGTGCTCATCCGCTTCAACCAGCCCTCTCTCTGCACGTGATCAAACCATCTCAACCTTGACTCTATTTCCATTAATTCCACTAATGTTCATTTTTAATCCTGGTCAATCCCAACAAAAGTCTCAGGATCTTCAGCTCCGCCTCCTGTCTTGTAGCCATACATCACAGCAGGTCTCACTACCGTCTTGTAGACCTTCCCTTTCACATTTGCTGCGGTCCCTCTGTCACACGTCACACCTGACACTTGTCTCCACCAATCTCACCTTGCCTTCATGCTCTTCTTCTTCTTCACCTCTCACAAGCTTTGGATGGTTGACCCCAGGTCACTGTGTCTTCATATAAATGTACAACAACACAAAGTTGAAATTCAAATCAGCTGCTTGCAATCTCCATTAGGACCCATTAAGAGCTTTAAAGTAGACATATTATACCCTAATTCTCCAAGTGAACCGAGTTCCCTGGTGTCCTAATGAAAATGTCTGTCACATGCTTTGGTCAATATACCTTAAGGATGAAGCACCACAGCAGTTCAATCACTCTGCCAAAACAGCCCTGTTCAGAACGCTCTCTTTTGAGTGCCTGTCTCTTTAAATGCAAATGAGACACAGGAAACTTCATCAGTGT
This sequence comes from Microchirus variegatus, assembly GCF_963457635.1. NCBI lineage: Eukaryota > Metazoa > Chordata > Actinopteri > Pleuronectiformes > Soleidae > Microchirus > Microchirus variegatus. The sequence continues at coordinate 19,742,886 of NC_139802.1, read as the reverse complement.
CACTGAGGCTCCGGCAGCTAACAGCAGTTAGCATTTGGAAAAGCCATCATTTGAAGACTCTCGCCGGCACATTGCCGTCATATATAAAATGTAAATCCGCTGAGGCTGGAAGTTTGTGTAGAACTCTGTGCTGCACTGTGCAGGCAAGAATAGAACACTTTGTGGACTTCCGTTCTTCCGGATACTATCTTCCTCGCCTGCACTCTCTCGTTTTTTAGGGACAAAGCGGAGCTCCACGAGACAACAATCCAAGAATGTCTCATTGTGACGTAGCAATGAGTGCGGAAGTCAACATTGTGTGTTTTATCTCCTGTACTTAGACTGAGGTGGCGTGAGTAATCTTTTTTTCACACTGCCTACTCAGGGCCTCCAGAGTCCCAAATATAAGTATTAAAATTATTAAAAAGTTGATTTTTTTGTTGATTTTAAATTGATTTGAAAATTCAGGGCCCAGCTGTTAAATAAAGATGCTTTCAGACACTGACGACAGATCATCTTTTTACAGGGGCGTCAAGATTCATGAATATATCACCGAACACTTCCTGGAACATCTCCTGCCAGCTTTCTAGTGGAATTTGTGAGCTTATATGAATGTAGCAGGAAAAACTCTGGGTGATTAATTGTTTAGGTGTCGTGTCTCTTGCATACATGACCCCAGCACTGTCCCTCTCCTGGATGTTCTGGACATTCTCCTGCTGCTGTGGATGTGCACAAACCTGGTGAATCTCCCTCTGTATTCTTCATATCTGAACAACAGAATACAGAGAGTGTCTGGAGTTTATGTCTATGTAAACAGCTTTTGTGTCTAAGCTCTGTGATTGGCTGTGTTTGCTTCCTCAGGGGTTTTTCCTGCCTCTTAATGTCGGCTGGGATTCTCCCCACGATGTCTCATTTAAAAAAAAAAAAAAAAAATTGCAATGACTAAATCTACGGTGCAAAGACCATTTCATTTTTTGTCTTGACTTTTTCTCTAAGCAATACAACAGGGTCTTGTTATATTCTTTTTTACACTCATCAGCCGTTTTATTGGGTAAACAGGACACCTAATAAAGTGACAGTAGTGGCACCTGATGTGGTCCTCTGCTCCTGAAGTCCATCTGCCGCACAGTATGACGCGTTGTGCATCTGGTCCTCTGCGTCTCTTGTTTGTAACAAGTGGCAATTTTACTTACTGTTGCTTCTTCTGTCATCTCTAAGCAGTCGGGTCATTCCCTTCTTACCTCTTACGCACCAACGAGACATTTTCTACAAGAGAATTGCTGCTCATTTAATATGTCCACTAAACCCCAGAGATGGTGGTGCATGAAAACCTCACTAGATCAGCAGTTTCTGAGATACTCAGACCAACAACCAGGCCAAAAGAACTCTGTTTGAAAGAAGGTCTGTGGCAAAATGAAGCTACTTCCTACTTGATTTACAGTGTTTAACATTTTCCTAAGGAGTTAATGATCTCAGCGGCTTGTTTTAGGTCTTCTTCAATCACACATGATGTCAGTTTTGTAAAGTATGTTCCCATTTACAGGTAAATAGATGGTAAAGCATGGTACACGGTGGACATCGGTGTGTTCGACAGCTGGTATCATGTAATAGTAGCCTGGTTGCAGGTGACATCGGTGAATTTCTGGTATCAAATTGTGAGTTTTTATCAGTCTGGTATAAAGCACTTGAAAGTATTTGAAGATGACTTTGGTAGAAGTTAAAATTCACTTTTTAGAATATTACTCGAGTAAAAGTCTTAAAGTACCTGACTTACTGATTTACTGTACTGATTTACTGTACTTAAGTATCAAAAGTAATTTTCTGATATAAAATGTAAAAAGTATTTTTTGGGGGGAGGCAATTGAGAAAATCCACTTAGGGCCCCAGTTTAGCTAGTGACAGGGTCGCTTTGCCATTAATCGGAGACGTCTACGTCCTTTGTGCCCCTAAGTGCAGACCCCCGTTGTCGAGCTGTGTGACGGTCTCCCTGCTACACAAACCCCCGACCCGAGACCTTGAACCCAAACCGGGCCCCGCAAGCGCCAGACTCCAGCGTCTCCCCGTTATGTGTGTTGGTCCCAGCGGAACGGCGACGAGTAAACGAGCCGCTGGTGTGTTTTAAGTCCACTTGTAACCAAAATCTGTGGCTAACGGCTGAGCGGCTAACAGCTGGTGCCAACAACAAACAGGCATTACATCAACTTGACCTTTATTTTGTAGTAACGAAGATGATTAAGGCAAATGTATCGGAGTAAAAGTACATGTTTTATTTAGGAAATGTGGTGGAGCAACGCCATATTTGTACTTCGTTACATTACAACACTGGTTTTTATGTTTCAATGCGGGAGTTCTGATCCTTTAATGACATCATAGTGGAGTCGCCCCCTAGTGGCTAACTGCTACTTCCTTTGCTTGCAAGCCAGAGAACTACATCTCAGACAGAAGAATATAGACTTGATTTATTTGGACTGCTCTCAGCATCGGACAGATCCAGTATTTGATAGCAGGAGGCTGTATGTGAGATGATGTCTCCCAGGGGAATTTCCACTCCTGCTTCTCTGTGTCTTGTCAGTGACGGTTTAAAGAGACTGGAGTTCAGACGTTTTTCTCTTCGCCGGGACAACGAGCAGATTTTCGGCGCGTGTGGCCAGCAGGCTGACAGGTCAGAGGTCAGCCTGTGGATATGTTGTGGTTTGTCTCGTCCATTTGACGGCAACAAAAGGAGACACAGTTTTCCACCCGGTTGACCTTCCATTGTGTAGAGGTCGGGGTGGTGAGGAGAGGGTCAGCGCCAACGTTGTGCTTTATGGGGTGATGGTGGTGGTCTGCCTGACCCCTGACCTCCGTCTGGTCATAGAAAGGAAAACAAACGTGCTCTTTTTCAATGGGCTCTAAATCACAAGGGACAACTTGTGGTGTTCCAGTTCATTAAGTGGATTTGAACCTTTGCTCAGTGGTCAAGATGAGTAAGCACTGATGTAACATCACACTCCTCTCACTACACAGCAGTCGTGCAGGGGTCATTTGTCAAAATTAAAAACCCATTTCATTTATTTCTGTGAAACCAAGATCAATGTTTCTCAATGTGATGGTAGTTTCTCGTGTCATGGCATTCTCGCGCTGAATACAAGCAAAGCGATTTTGCAAGACTGAGCTCGTAAACGTGAGACGTCCGCAGACAGCCCGGAGTAAAAAGACTGAAAACACAAAGAATCAACCACGTTAAAGTTTCGGAAGTGAATTCTCCTGCTCAACAACCCCTATCGTTTAGCAGCTTAAGCTGTGAATCTGGCCTGTGACAGGAGACTAAGAAACTAAACTAAATATCGTAATATTTCAATCTTTGCATAGATTTCTGGACGACTGGCCTCCAAATGTCGCTTCAGTCTTTCGGCGTTTTTGTGAAATTGTCGCCACTCTTCTCTTTCTTCCTAACGCTGTAATTCCTGCTATTTCCCTTCTCTCCGTACCTCAAGAAAGACAATCGTCTGATTTGAGTTCTTCTTCTCTCTGATTGGTTCTCCTCCCAGTTCTAAAAACAAAAAGTCCTAAAAACCTTCATGCTTTAAGTGTCTCTAGAGTTTGTCACGGTTTTGGTGATATCAACTTTATTTATCTCATTTTCGTCAACATTTGTCGGCATGTACACATCTCTGTAGTAGAAAGGTCACTAATCCAGCCCTGGCAACACCTACATACACTGCAAAGCAACTTAAAACATCTTTTTGAGATTGATGGATCTCCTCAGGTCGTCTGTCACGCATGAAACGCCTGCGTTTGTCTGTCCTCATCTGGTGTTTAAATGTCAGTTTGAGCACATCACTGAACCGGCTTCCACTGCGTGCCATACAACAAGTTGAAGTCAAAAATGCAACATTATTTATTAGCACCGGAGTCTTGAAAATATCTTTTACTTGGATAAACAGCCTCACCTTCCCGTCATGCATGATGCAAGCATTTTCTATTTGTAGAAATTATGACGCAGTGTTTTTGACATTGTTTTAATATCCGGTCTGCGACGTCGCACAAATGTGAGGTACAGTATGCGAGAGCCGTGGCAGCGTTTCTTCACTCCACGCTGAATCATTCTGGCGTCTGAATGTAGCCTCTGACACGAGAAAGCAGCAGAAATAATCGACGTAATTGACTTTTAAAATCTCATTAGCCCATTGTTCTGCATCTTCTCACTGGTCACATGTTCTGTGTCCAGCCATGAAACAAAAGCACCGTGTGTGTGTTTGAATTGTGTCAAACATTCAACTGAAGCAATATCAAGAAGTCCTTTTAATACTTTCTCCAAAAAGTTTATTTTTCTTTGAAAAGTATCGGAACACCACAAGAAAACAAACATCCAGAGATACAAATTCTGCTTTTTAATGTCCGACAAATGCCTGGATCTGAATCTGGGAAATATATAGAAAATAAACCATTGGTTTCCAGAGTGGCTGCAATGACTGGATCAGTTCTAAAAAGTAAAACATGAGTTATTGATGCTACCAAGGGCTGCAGCTTTCAAATATATATATATTTTTAAATCCGATTACTCGATTCATCAAGGAATAATTGATAGAATACTCAATTACATGGACATTTTGTTGAAGCAACAAGTTAAAATCATGATCTTTTCCAAGCTGTAACCGCAGGTGCCTTTTGTACCAAACCCGAGTTTTCTGATTTCCAAAAGTACCTCAAATGTCTGCAGACGTGTAAATAATAACTTTTTAAGTTTTGTGAGAACTTAGGAGAATGTTCTGAATCTGCTGCTCTATGTGGACTTTGAGAGGAAATGGTCAGTGCTCATTTTCAAGGCCCACTGGTCTTTGTCACAGCCGTAGATTTAGAACACAGATGGGAGGACATCATCAATTCCAGCAAGAAAAAACAAATCAAAGAATTCTGAAGTGTGTACACCTAAAATCACAGTATATTAACAGATCTATTTAAAAATACAATTGCCATGGAGTCCACCAACTTTTTAATTAAACCTCAGCAAAAACATCATAACTTTGGGCGATCTGTGGGCGTTCAAAGACACTCATAACGAGAATTCTACATTAAGGGCATTTAAATGGACTTATCAAACACAAACACATCATTTCACAGATTTTGTGTGGAAAAACACACTCTCATCACTCTCCTGTCCATGTCCGCTGTGTCTTTAGAGGTTCATCATGGGCTTCTTGAGGTACTTTGTGCTGTCGCTTTTAAGCTTTAGCATCACAATAGTTTAATAGTTTAGTTAAGACGGGGGAAAAAAGGGATATTAATAAAGGAAACTGTGTCTCTTTTGTCAGCTTCACACTTTGTCTGATATAATCTTCAGACACATCCACCGCTGAAGAGTCCTCTGGAGCGTTTCACCACCACACAAACCCCAGACTGAGACCACGGCTGGTTCAACGTCCCACACGTTTCCATGAGAGCCGCTTTCTCAGACCTCATCGCCCCTCGTTGTCGCTGTTACCTTTAGCCTCTCTGTGGCCCCGGATATGGCCCCCCAGGGTGACAATGGCCAGTTTGTGCATAGAGTCAGATTTAATGCTGCGGTATAAACGTGGAGAGATGGGGGTTGTTGTTTGAAATGGAAGTATTAGTACTCTGAGGGTGGGGTTTGTCTATTAAAATGCAAACACTGATAGTCGCCTTGAACTTGAACCCCCCGAGGTCCCCTTGACCTTCGCTCTTTTCCCGTGCTCCTCTCTGCCCTTGGTGGTGGCAGCAGCCTTTTGTTGAGCTGTCGGCATTAACTCTTCGCGCCCCCCCTCTCTCTTTGACAAACCTCCCCCTCTTCCCG